>NC_065529.1:17173664-17344183 GCF_006386435.1 Epinephelus moara
CACACCCATCTCAGCGCACCTCGGTCTGCCAAACTACCAAACTGAGTGCGCCTCGGGTTGCGCTGCTCGAAACTAGCTCTGCGCGGGGTTCGCCACCCTGCGCTGCGCCGGGAAACTAGAGCCCCATGTGTCAGCCCTGAGATAGTCTGGACAAATGACACTTGGATTATATACTGCATCAGTTGTGTGAGAGTTTTTAAACATATAGTTTGATAGAGTTTTGCTGTTGTTGAATGCAGTCCCCCTCTATTCCGTTTTTAGATTCTTCGTTTAGTGTAGAGGTATGTGAGAAAAACAAGTTTTCTTCACAAATTCAACGTGACACGGGGTGAGTAACTGATTCACAAGTGGTTATTTTGTGGATGAAAGATTCCCTAAACAGACAGTTAGACTTACGTAGATGTTAGGTACACAGTTCATTTATTCATTCCTTTGTGTCACACACAAACAGTCCCTGAATTCAAGACAAATGGCTTTTTATGAACTTTGTTAAGTTTGTTTTGTGTCCTTTTTCTATAAAATACATGGTACTGTCATATACTTTCAATCTAAAAACGGTAAAAAACCCTGGTCTGTCTTACACTGTTGAACAACTGTTATCGAAGGAAGCAGCTTTCAATTGGTCAGCGCGCACTCTCTCTCTCTCTCTCACACACACACACACACACACACACACACACACACACTCTAACATACGCTCAAACACTCACCTGCTTTCTGAAGCCAGTACGAGAAAAAGAGCGACAACATTCACAGAACTACAATGGGTTACGTCATTCCCCTGTGTCTGTCTCTTTCTCACACACGCACACACATACGCACACACACACACTCACACCCAGTCAAACAGACACAGAGCCTAAGAGGAAACTCATTCTGTAAGTAAACCCAGGATCAGAGGACATTTGGGGCCAAGCTGTGCGTTTACAATTAAAGGTAAGCTACAGGTACTGTAGGGTGATGACCAGGACACTGGGTGGAGAAAGGACTCGCTACAGGAAGTGTTGGACATCAGGGTGGACTTTTGTTGTAGCACTAAATTCAAATTGAAATGATCATCACATTTGCTGTTGTTCGTGAGTCAGAGTAACATAAAAAAAACGATGTTCTAGACAAGAGGAACCCAACCTATGGAATAAGAGAATACACTCCAATAACAATTAACTTACAAGACTAGAATCTGAACATTATAAACACAGAGCAGCAAATGTGTCTTTGTCTTCATGTCCATCAAAAAAATCTACCATGTGTCAACCATGGTAAGTTACTATGCAGTTGAAGGAGTTGATGTGGTACACGTATTGTACAACCTGAACTCCATGTCTCTGGAGTCTGGTGTGTGTTCTGATACTCAAACTGGGCCAGCACTGTCTTTGTCTCTGTCTCCCAGTCACTCTCATCCGACAGACCCGGCGTGTGTACACAGTGCATATGTTTAGGGGCAGCAACCATGGGACCATCATCCTATATTGAATGTCAAGTGGTCTGTGGTGCCAATTACTGGTCAGTCTTAAATACAACCTAAACCCCTGCAGGGGTCCATGAACACAAAAAGAAGGGAGGTATAATATTTATGGTCCGATAAAGGCAGTCACATTAGGCTGACAGAGAAAATGCCCATTTCTTTTGCCTCCTCCGTTTCTCAGGGCCTGGTCCAGCCTCCGATACCTTTACAAAACATGTAAAACTAAAGCATAGGGACCCACTCCTCCACATTGGTCAGAAGAGATGCATGGTGGGAGTTTTTGAGGTTTCTGGCAGGGCTGGTTTGATGTGAGATAGGTGGTTGGGGTCCAGGTCTCTCAGGTGTCGACGACAGATCCGATGGGGTCCTGCGGGGGGATCTCCAGAGGGGACGAGCTATCGGGGGCTGTGGGGAGAGGGGAGTGGGCGACCCCTGGGCCGGAGTTACAGCCCACACAACCCTGTGAGACACAAAGACACATTAAACATGTGTTTAGGTGAGCACAAAGATGACTATGTTTTAGTTGAGTACATGTGTTTAATAGTGTTGAGGTCATATCTCAAAAAAAGTAATGCATTACTGTACTTACTGACTCCTTGTAGAAAGTAATTCATTACACTACTCCTTATATTACTTTTGCCTATTCTGCAACATCAACTAAGATGCACTGTCACGTAGCTAATCAGAAGTTAATGTAACGTTAAATCTTACATGTAAAGGATCAGGAGAATCAAGACGGCACTGCAGTAGGCTATAACTGTCTCAAAATAAAACTATATCAATATATAAAACATTATAAAAGAGGTTGGCCTTCCTAACACCATTACCATACAGACTTAAAAGGAAAAAAAAAACATTTTTAAATGGCATACGAACTGCATTTAACGGGTCAGACGCACTCACTGGAGTTTCTTGCTCAACAAATAATCACTTATAGTCGATTCATCCAGCTTATTTGACATGTTTATCACTGAAGAGCCTCTCCACGGGTGCACTAGACGGCGTCGGTTTTGTCAAACCGTTTGATGGCTTTTTTAAGACCTTACATAACGCAAATAATGACATAATTATTTAATAAGTAACTCTAATGTGATTACTGAATTTAGAAACAGTAACACCTTACATTAGTGCATTAGAGACAAATGTAATGTGATTAGAGTATTGCTTTACTTGGTTACACATTAACAACTGACACTGGTGAGCGGAGATCCCTACCTGTGTGTCTATCTCCTGCGGGAGAGTGTGCTGTTGGATCCAGGGATGGACCTCAGCCAGCTCCTCTCTCTGCTCCTGGCTGAACCAGGGCTGGAGAGGTTGGAGCACTCGAAGCTTCTCCCTGTCCTCTGCCAACACCTCGGTCTGGTCCCTATAGAGACAAGATACAAGGCAAGGACAAAGGGTTAAATGACATCCTACACATATAAAACAAAACTTTTTTTTTGGAAATTACACTCAAAAAAGTGAGACTGTCTTATGTTCAAGGATTAGACAATGTCATTACACAGTCAAATCAGTAGAGGGCGCCTGTACAGCTAAAACTCATCTTTGCCATGAGCAGCAGTAAAGACACAGTGATAGTTCAGAAAAATGACTTTCTCAGCAGTTTGCCATGTTTGAGAGGTTGCTATGATGCTAATGTTAGGATAAGGGGGAAATGGAGAGTCATCAAACAACTGTCAAGCAGCCGTACTGTGTCACAGAATGGCATTAAAGGCCAAAAGAAATGCCAAAGCGAATGCTGACATTTATTTCTGTACATCATGAGTAGAATGGAACCTGAAAGAGAGGTTTTATAAGTGTACCTGGTGTGGATTTGGTACGTCATCATGACACGCTCAGGCGTGTGCTGGACCATGCCCCACAGTGAGTTATCCACCCGATTGTCAAAGTTGTGTTGGTGCTCTGGCGGTGTCTCCTGGCTCTTACGGGCTTTGCGTGATGTGTCTGATGAATCGTTGCTGGCAAAATATTTGCTGCTGTTGCTGCTGCCTGTAAGCCAAGAAGAGCTCTTCATCAATCACTTCACCCTACTGGTAAATGAACCTGTTGTTCCTATGTCTAGTATTGTCCTCAACTGCTTTGTTTAACTGATTTACTTATTTGCAATGTGCAGTAAAATGTATTTAAATTGATCGTTAATTAATTTTCTGGAGATTGTTGTTAACTATGAACGTTTTTCACATTATTGCCAAAGGAACAGTGGTTGTTTTTGTGTCTACTGTATCTACTGTATGCGGGTGTGTTTTCCCTGTTACCTGTGTGTGAGGTGGAGGTTCCATTGGAGCCTGATCCAGAGCCAGATCCCAGGGAGCCTCCAGACTCCCCTGACCCAGACCCTGAGGCATTAGAGCCGGTGCCTGACCTGGCATCCTCCTGCAGCAACATGTCAAGCAGCTCACTGGATGTAGACTGGGCATCATGGTTCCCAGACTCACTGGGGTTATCACCCTGAGGGTAAAGGTTTAACACTTAGAACTATGCCAAGTACTTATGCTGTGATTACAAGAGGAGAGCGACTGTATGTACTGGGTATCAAGTTGTACTAGGCATGTATGACTGACCTGGTTGGCATGTTGTTCATGGAGGCTCTCTGCGTGGTTGTGCCCGGTGCTGCTCTGCCCTTCACTTGGCTTTGGCAGCTCCTCCTGCAACAAGTTCAGCTGCAGAGGAGAACTTGAGCGAGAACTGGAGAATAAAGCCCGAGGCCCAGCTGCCTCCTCCTCTTCCCCGACAGAGGAGCTGTCTCTGGGTGAGCAGAGCAGAGGGCCCATGCAGGTCTGAGCGAGGGGGTTAGGCTGGGCTTGGAACTGGGGCTGAGGGAATGGCACACTGCCAGGAGCAAAGCTTGTCATGGTGACAGGTGCCTGAGGCAGCATGGAGGGCGCGGACAGTGGGTAAATGGACGGGTAACCTGGAGTGAATGTTGGGTAGTTGGGCAGGATGACAGCCATGACCGGAGTCATGTAAGGGTTGATGCCCTGGGCTGTAGCCATGGGCTGCAGGTTGTGAAAGTTCTGGATATTGTGCAGATTCTGAAAGGGCTCCATCTGGATTGGCTGCATCCCTGGCAGGCTCTGAGCAGACTGCATGATGTTGAAGTTGTAGCTGAGCTGGGTTTGGTCAGGAGGCTGCAGTACCATGGGTGTTGGTCCAGGCAGCTGTTGTGGTCTGGGCGGTTGCTCCGGGCCAGGCTGTGATGCCATCATGGGGAAGAATGGCGCCTGGAGTGGAGATGTTTGGCTGAAGGGTGCCCCGATTTGGGGCTGGGAGGACTCTGAGGAGGGCCAGGAGGAGTCTGGGACACGGCGGGGAGGGCCAGCTGGGGAAGCGTAGCTGTCTGAGGAACCCTGGGGTTTGGGGCGCTTGTGTCTGGGCTTCCCTCTCCGAGAGCGGTTCAATCCACCAGCGCTCACTGGATGTAGGTAGTCGCCTGTGGTTAGATAGACACAGGTTACACAGTAAGTTTGATTGACGGTGGCCAGAGTGTCCCGTTAAAAATTATATTCAGTAATCAAAAAGAAAATACATACCTGGGTGGTGGGAATGAGCCATAGAGCTGTTGTCCAACTGCAGATATGAGCTGTAGGGGCTCTGGAGGATGCGATGGCGGAATCGATCCACGTACTCTTGCTCCTCCTTCTGGGTGTGAGCTGACAGCACCTCCTTGGTGAGCCCTACAAACCTTGGTTCCTCTGTGACTGGGCTTGGGGCGGGACGGACGGGGGTCGGAGCAGCATCAGCAGGCTCACTGCCCATTGGGGCGTCCTCCAGTGCCGTGGCCTCTGTGGTAGAACATTGAGGGAAAAAACATGTTCAGTAGTTTACAGGCATTTCTTCCCCCAGAATTCCTACACAAGAGTGATCCAAAGCTCTTAGAAATAAAATGAAACACCCATTTGCAGTTTATTAAAATGTAAAATTTACAGAACAGTTGAAAAAGAGCATCTGAGTGACCCTCATGATCTGACACAAAGATGTAAAGGTATGTTTATGTACCTGATTCAGGCTGTGGCACATGGACGATGGTGCTGCTGTACGAACACTGGCTGGTGACAGAGACTACACTCATGGCCTTAGTGGACATTGTGATGTCTGTCAGAGGTGCTCCAACAACTGCTGCTGCCGTCGGGGCCACTGACGCTGCACTGTCCAGCACCACTGGAAAGTGAGGAGAAGGAACAAGGTAGGAATATTACACAAGGAATATTACAAAACATTAAGTTAAGTGATTGTGTGATGCATGTGGTCTGTTTGTACCATCTGAGCTGGCCTGAGCTGTGTCGGTGGCTTCAGCAGGCTTGTCGTCTTCTGAGGTAGAGGATGAGGAAGAGGAGGTGTCCAGGGAATGAGAGTCACTCTTCCGTTTGAGGGCTGGGCCTGTACAACTCTCCAAATATCTGGAACACACAAACGCACACAGTTAACAGTCTGACAGGAATTGGGTGCTTTACCACATAATAAACTGAAATAGAGTTTACTGCTAACTGTCAGTTATTGACCACTGAGCCTGACATTGTGATTTAAAAGCAGATGCAACCACCACACACCTGATGATGTTGTCCACACAGTTGATCTGCTGATAGGATGGAATATGTGTTTGCTTCCTGCTTTCTTCATGATTTCTGACCTCAGGGTTGGAGACCACCGGCGGCATTCGTGCTGGGAGAATTAAGGGTCATTTCAGCAATATTAAAATATTTGCACACTTTACATCAATATATCTTTATGTATTTGTACTTGTGGCAGCATTACCTGCAGCTGGTTTGCCAAGAAGAGCAATTTTGTGGTTGGTACCCAGATAAGCCTGCTGGCCCCAACTCTTGACTCTGTTCACATCAGCACAGATCTGCTGTAAAGTCATCTGCAATAACACACACACAATGTATCAGCATGATTAAGCTTGGCAGCAGGGCTACCACTGGCTTCCTGGCTTGTGGTATCACTGTGATGTCTCACCGGCTCCCGGTGAGTGTCCTCCCACAGGTTTCCGTTGCTGTCACTTGAAGAAGCCACGCTGATGTAGTGCTCATGAGAGCCGTTGCTCCCCAAACTGCCGTAACCGCTGGAACCATTGTTATGAACCGGCTGTGAAAGAGAGACACAAAAAAATTGAGGAACTCTGACACACAGTTAGAAAGATAAACAAAAAATAAAGTAAGAGCTGTGTGTGTGTGTGTGTGTGTGTGTGTGTGTGTGTGTGTGTATGTGTGTGTGTGTGTGTGTGTGTGTGAGATGGTGAATGGCCACTTTTATTTGTTTTATGCTGTGCTAAATGTGATAAATATTTGAATGATAATTGTTATTTAGTGGTGAAATAATGACCTGCAGGAAGAGCTTGTAGATATTTGCTTGAAGATCTTTAATCTCTTCAAAGGCTACTGGGACATTGTCCTTTGACGGAGCAGCAAACACATCCTCATTCAGTGAACTCCTGGAGGCAAAAGACGACAGCACAGTGATGTCACTTCATTGAATGAGTCTCTTAGCAGCAACAGCACTTTCCCATAAAACAGGCAGATAACAAGACAGACAGTGCAAATACTAAACCCTCCACCTGAGCACACAGAAAGCACTGAAACTTTATTTGTGATTATAAAGCTTTGATATGGTTTAATTTTATACTGTCGCTACTTACGTCCTGACTTTATGCCGTCCAATGATGAAGGCCACCTTGCGGCTCCAAGGGTTGATGAAACTGGACCAGCTGGTGTCCAAGGTGATGTGGTCTCCATTCTGACAGCGCAGACGCATCGGAGAGTGCTCAAACGGAGACTGGCCCGCATACTTCAACACTACACATGCCACGAAGAGTTTGAGTGAAAAACAGAACAACAGGGGAGGGGTGACAATATAAGCCTAGTCCACACACAGCTCTTTATGTATGGACAGTTTCTTTCTTTTTTAGAGCAGAGGAGGCAAAAACCTAGTTTTCATAAGATAAGATAAAGGTGCATCTTATCTTATGAAAACTGGGTTTTTTGCCTCCTCTGCTCTAAAAAAGAAAGAAACTGTCCATACCTGCACTGTCATAAAAAACACCTCCGTCCAAATGATGACGCAAAAACACAGTTGCAGGGCTGTCAAGAGCATACTTAATCAAACAGCCAGCAATGTAAACTTATCCTAAAGCCACGCACAGAACAAGAAGTTAGCCTATCACAAGCCTACATAAACTACTACCAGAAGGAAACCTGGAGCAGTGACCTCTATAGTTCATTCTGACGCATCTGTTCCTTGATATAGTAGAACAGTAACATACATTTATGTGTAAACACGTAAAAAGTCCTGTTATTAATGTTAAAGCCAACACTACATCAACCATTGCACAACATGTTGCCTCATTTGTGAGGCCTCACAAAGGAGATAACGGCGTGCACACTGACATTGCAAGCTTAAAGCCCTGTTTTCCCTGTCAAGGGGAAAGGGTCTGTTTTCAATTACCTAAAATGCATTTCGCGTGTGAATGGAAAACCAAAATGCATAGAAATAGCTACATTTTCAAATATACTTGTGCACCTGTGGACTAGCTTGCATCACTGATGCAGTCGACAATAAACAACACTGTGTGAAACCTTGTGTGGATCCCACTTAAGGGAGCAACTAAGTACTTGCGTATTATTTTTTCCATAACTCAATTAATTGTAAAAGTGTGTTCACTGTCAAAATCAATGACAAATTGTCATCTCAATATACTAAAACAGTAAGGTCTATTTTTGGACTCTGTCCTTGAACACGTACCTTTTCGGTGCATAGACAGCATGAGGGGACGGTCATCTGGGTGAATGAAAGTCAACAACGACGTGCCAATCAGATCCTGGGGAAGGTATCCTAGCAACGGCACAGCCCTGTGGATTATGACCATCAAATTAGATTCATCAACACATTTCCATTTTTAAAGCTCAATGTGAAGTCTGATTGTACATGGTTATGTTTGTGTGTGCACCAACCTGTCATCCACCTCCAGGAACACACAGCCGGGTGAATGTGTGGTGGTGAAGATGCGCTTGTCCATGGGGATCCGAGGTGCTGCGTGAGTGGATAAGATCAATGTCAGGGATACGTGTTCAAAATCACAGTGTTAGGGCTTCAAAATAATCGCTGAGTGTGCTCCAGTGTAATAGCCTCAGATGTTCATCTGCCACCATGTAGTGTGAATTAAGGTCTCAGCCAATCAGGAAAGGACACCAATAATGGCTGTATCTTGTTTTCAGCTTCATGCTGTTCAGTGTAATTATTGTAGTTTCGTATAGGTGGAATAGTGGTTAACTGCATAATAAATATGATCATTAGTGCATGTTTTCCTACTTGTGCATGTTGCAACATCTGATTACATCTTCTTTTCTTACAGCTCTTATTGGACTGTCTGTGATGATTGCATAATTGCATCTCTGGGATGGGAATGGATAGGCACTAAGCAACAACGTTTACTATTCATCAGTAAAAGGCTGTGTGAGTTGTGTGCAGTTTGTGGTGCTAATAATTATACCTTCATATCCGGAGATGATGCGTTCAGCCAGCGCCAGGCAGCACGGCTCCTCCTCTTCCCCAGTGCTTCCTGTTCCCTGCACTGTCAGCAGGTAGGGTGTAACCCGAAATGGGTTGTAACGCATCTCACCCTCACGGTCCTTTCCGCCCCTAAAACATGGAATGATATTTTAATTTTGCTGTGAAGTAAACATAGGCCATTTTACTCATTTAATATTATACACTGGGGGGAAAAAAAAGCAGACTACAGTCAAATCTACATCTTTCTTCTACAAAACAAACATTTTACAACAATGTATGCTAACTTATTCTATATGTAGCTGTATGACTTACAAAGTCCTATGGGGTTGGCAGGATGTATGAGGAAATTAAAACATGACATTCCACTATGCTTTATTGATATCTAATGGTAGAGACTGGTGACTGTTGGTCATTTGAGATAATGTTCTTAAAAAGTTAGGTCTTTGAGAGAATGCACTATTTGTTTGTGGTGCTAAACCAAAGTTCATATAGTTCCAATGTTGAATACCTAAAGGCACAAATACAGCACACACACAGAGATCATCAGGACATGGTTGATTAATCTTAATTTAACCAACATATTCTGGCCATGTCAAACAAAAACATGCTCTGATGAAGGCCACCAGGCCAAGACGTCATCGTGGTTTGTTTGACATTTACAGAATATACTGGTGAAGCTGAGATTAGTCAACCCTGTACTGAAGATCTCTGTAGTAGTAGTAGTATCAAAAACTCTCCAGTCAAACACTACCTGCATTCAATCTTTTTTGACTCTCTGCAGGATCAACATACTGAACTACTGTATGCTGTTCACTGAGCCATTAGACGGTTCCTACATTTTACCACCGATTTTTAAAATGGCTAGACTCTTTCATTAAACCCATTAATAACTGATAACGTTAGCCATGTAATGCTAACAGTTAGCCCAGTCACTGTGTATGCGCAGATGAACTCACTGTCCTCACTCTCTGTCATTTGGTGAAGTAGAGTATAGCGTATGGACAGAGTTGGCAGTTTAGAGTGCCGAGATATCACCAAGACATTCAAGTATGGTTATACTACACACTACTCCATTCACATTATGGGAATTAAAATTCTCTTTTGGTATCGGTCTCACTTTAAGGGTACTGATATCCTAAGTTTTTTTTAAAACTGTATCCACTGTGCCGCTTTTTTACTTTTAGTTATTCATGACTGAACGATCTGAAAGAACCTGTGAGGTTCATATTTTGTGAACACCCAGATTTATGGGAGGCTGAGAAAAGGAAAGATCCTTAAGATACTAACCTGATTCTGCAGAAGAAAGACTTGACCTGGGTACAGTCAAACAGGACCCCCGCTGTCAAGACAAACAACAGAGAAAAGTGAGTTATCTGCAAGTTATTTACAGTTTTATACAAAACTAGAATAACCACCTCATGGCTGTACTGTATGCCTCTGCGTACTAGTCAGGTTGCAGTTACAGTTCACAGCCATGCCTGTGAAAACATGAGTGCTTCACACACAATCGGCACAGATCAGTGTGACCAATTTAGTATCTGACCAAATGTCTCCCCTTCTGTTCCTGATATGATGTTGAATAATCACCACAAGAGTGTTTTTACAGAACAATATGATGTCACAATAAAGTTTACTTTTGACCTTCTGGATATAAAATGTCATCACTTCATAATCATATGCTATCAGGTATTTGTGTGACATGTTTAGTGAGGTCACAGTGATCTTGACCTGTGACCACCAAATTCTAATCAGCTCATCTTTGACTGTAAGTTGATTTTTGTACCAAATGTGAAGTAATTCCCTCCAGGTGTTCTTGAGATATTGCCTCCACAAGTACGGGACAGATGAACTGACATATGTACGGACAACCCAAAGCATAATTCTCCTGGCCACGGCTGTGTAAGTATACATATACAGTAACATGTTCAAAATGTAATAAATGTGGTCCAAACATACCCGTATGCGAGTTGCTCCAAGGTGGCAGATGCGGCTGAGCCGTGTGCGAGTAGAAGACATTAACATCTTGGTGGTAGAGCAGCTCCACAAACTTGGCCGACTCCAGGAACTTCCTCTTGCAACACAGGATGCTGGGAGCCTGCTCCGACGCGTACAGCACGCGGCCGCTCGACAGAGAGAAAACCACCGCAAAGGAGTCCTACACACAGACACAGAGACGTACGCACGCACATGTGGAAACACACGCACACAAGCAAGCCAAGTCACAGACACACGCAAAAGCAGTAAACACACATACACTCACACACACGCCCTGGCGTGAGGCAAAAATAAACGTGCAAATAGGTATGCAATTGTGAGTGTGTTTGAGTGAGTGTGTTTATACCGTGTTTTTAAGGGTGTGTTCAGATGTGACTCTCTCCAGCTCCTCCAGGGTGCAAACAGTGGCATCTCTCCTCTCATCCTGGCCGTTTCGCATCAGCAGTTTGTAGTATTCGCTGTTGGCTACAGAGGACAACACAAACACACCGCTTTGAAACAACACCAAATGATACCAGGTTTGTTGGAGAAAAAACAAAACCATTTCAAAGCACAACACAGGTGTCCAGTTTACCTTGCACTTGTTTGACACAGTTGAGTGCGTACTGTAAGGCCTCCATAGTGCTGGCTTTGCTGCGACTGCGTTTGTCTGATGGAATCCTCTTCTTCATCTCAGCCACCGTGACCATCACCTCTCTGTGGGCCTGCCCTCTGCTACCATCTGTATTCTCACTGCTAACACACACATTCAGGTAGGTTAACTCAACAAAATGCAGTGGCATACAGAGAGCTTTTCAGCCATGATATTCAGAAACTAAAAGTTGGAGCAGATCACAAGTTCTCTGAGAGTTTGTTCCAGATATGTGATGCATTAAAACTGAATGCAGCTTCTGTTATAGTTTTGACTCTGGGTTCAGTAAGCGACTTGTCCTTGACGATCTGAAAGGTCTGGCCTTTTTATTATGATGCAGCAGATCAGAAATGTAGGAGAAAAAAAAGTTCCTCTTTGGCTTTCACACTTTAGTCTCAGGGCCCCAGGAAGTGCAACAGGCTGTGAAGCCCATTTTCGTAGTGGCCAAACACTACTGTCATGTGATGCCATGTAGTCGAAAAAGACTTTTCTCCATTCACGTACATGGCAAAAAGTCGTCTGTAAATCAGTGGGGAATTTTTTGTTAGAATGCCTCACCTGCAGCAAAATAACTCACTATCAGGTTTTGATAGATTCATTTCGGTAACATTTGGAAAGTCTATAGAAGCCACATGATAGAATCATTTCATCCTCATTCAAGTTAGTGGAGCGCTAAGCCGGAAGTAGCCGGCTCTGCTGGTAGAAGTCTTTGGCACACAGTGCAGAAGCAGTGCCAATCATACGGGTAATGTTACACCCAGCAGTCTAACTTTTGTGGCTTTGTGCACCACTTAGCAACTTTCATTGGCATGAGCATGGCACCACCTCCAATGCTGTATCCAGTTCTTTTTATACATCCATGTTTAGCCACGCTCATCTTGTCACATTTTCCTCACTTGCAAGCGTGCAGATTCTGACCAATCAGGTGCTGCCTAACGGTGAGAGCTCTGTCTGATTGGCCAGAGACTTAACAGCATATCATGTATCAGACAAAATAGCGCCTACAGATAGAACGTAATTTAATATGCTGTTACTATATTCAAAGTGCAATACTGCAGTCTAACGCAATATATTTATCCTGCAAGCTGATATGCTGATGAAAGAAAAAAAGAGTAAATTGCTAGGATGTAAACAAAAGCTGCTAAAGGTGTCAACATCTTCATAGGGACACAAGCTGACATTGGTGATAGTCACCGATGCAAGCGAGAGGCAACTGCTTTAGTATGCTGTGTTGCATCTTAAAACTTGTTTTGCAGCAACTCGGGTTACTGTGGTATGATGTAAACACACGCCAATGAGTCAAGGCACATGCAATTAGGCAAATACCTCTTGGTTGACGCTGAGGTGGATCCTGTCACACTACCAGGGCTGTGATTGGCCGAGGAAGAGAGGTCATGCGATCCGCTAGTCATCTCTTCATCTTCCTGCCCCACTTCTCCACCAGAAGCTCCATTTTCCTCCCCCCTGAGGCGCTCTGACTGTTCCTCTCCGTCCTGCTGTCCTGACGACATCCTCGTCTCCTTTTCTCCTCCTCCTCCTCCTGTGGCTGACAGTGATGCAGGCTCCTCCCCATCTGGACCACTGTCACCTCCAGGCATCGCCACGCTTTGGTCACACATCAATAATAATTTGTCCAGTTACAGTGGTCAGTAGGAGTCTTTATGTGCTCAATCAGGGGAATGGGTTCCATGTGGTGACAATAAATTAGTGTTCATTCAATCAGTGCTGAAAGTAGGATGTGAGGATCTTTCTTAAGCACTGTAAGATAAAGGAAATAAAGAGAGATGATGACAAACAGCATCAAAACAAAAGGTTCACAGGATTGAATTCACAACATGGAACAAATAACTAATGTTATATGTGACAGAAAAAAATAATGTGTGGAACTTCATTAAAAGACATTTTCAAAAATTCCTGTTTTAATGTTAAAAAAAAGACCTGTAAGAAAAAGACAAGGATGCTAGAGCCTCAGGGTTTGTGAGGTAAAAAGTGTTATAGCACAGATTGCATGTTTATAGCAGTGTCTTCCATTTTCTCACATTTGAAGGTGTGAGAAGGCTGGTTTGTTTAACAGGCAGTGACCAGAGTGTGACTGTGAGGAAACAGAAACCAGAAACACTAACACCTGGGGGGCAGGTATGACAAGTGCATTCGTCCAGAACCATTTGGTAGAGGCCGTTTGGTTCAGTATGCTACATCCTCAGTTATCCACGCACCTTGATCCAAAACAATTACTGTCAAAATAGTATTCTTATGTCTACTACTCGCACGTTCAGAACGGAAATTCAGGAGTGCGAGTTTTACCCTCAAAGTTTTGGCAGTGTCAACTGTAGCTTGCTACTCAGCTTAGCCCAAGTAGCTGGGTTGGTCAGGCTGAATGATTTATGTCAAACTGTATGCCAACATTGCTCAACTGAAGTCACATATATGTATGAAAACATTTCAAACGTTGCATTTACGATGCCATCCCCTGACAAATTGGTTATCATTTTAGTGGACTAGAGCAGGATGGGAAACATTGCTATTCAGTTTTTAAATATTTCAACTTCTTGCCAACCTCCTGGATGGACTTTACAAACAGATGTAACATAGCTCCTTGATACCGGGAAAAACAAGGCAAATTGGACCATTACTGGACGTTACTAGAAAAATAACTTGAATTAATAAACACAAAATTATCTTATTTAATATATTTCATTCCGTTCCTTGTAAACAATACGGCATCACCATCACAACAAATCATCATGCATGTTTCATTTTACTGTCCGGCCATTCTGTAGGACTGTGTGTTTTTCACATGGTTTTTCACATGGTGACTTGGTCATTACCTCCCCTACTGGGGAGGTAATGACCAAGTCACTACACCTGCAGAGCAACCTGCTCAAACCCCTGCAGACACATTATGCTTCTTTTGTACTATGACACTGTAAAATGTTCCTCATTATCCCTTTAAAAGTGATAATCAGTGATCATTGTGTCAGTAGGTTTAACAGGTTGTTTTGCAGCTGTGAATGGTAACAGATGATTGCATTCTATTTAGGTGTGCTAGCATCAGGATGGCTTTAACTGGGACACTGCAGCGCAACTGTAATTAGTTACACCTGTGCATTTCCTGCTACAACTTATCAAAAAGTCTGCCATTTAAAATGTGTGCAAGCAAAACAAGTCTGATATGGCAAAAGCTCCAAATGTAAAAGCAAAAAACAAAAACGTAGAACCTCATATGAACAACTGAAATTGTCTGTGCTGTGCTGTAATATTATGTTTTTCATTTCTAAAATGTGAACAAACACAATCTGCCTTGTTATCTAATACTATTGTACTATCTGACTGTCAAACTGACTCACTGCTTTCTGACTCATCAGCTACGATTCACACATATGAGCACATTTCATCCATCAATACTGCCAGCACCAGGTACAACCCAGCCAGAGCCAGCCTTTGCACACCACCAATAACACAATAATAATGTGATACTCCGCAGAATAATAGCCGAGAAATTTTCTTCCATCTCGCCTCCAAACCAAATGCAGCTCAAATCCTCTGCAGACACTCAGAAGTGACATCTTATTTAATGTTTACAGACAGAGTGACCCATCCCACATGGGTTTAAATTCACTGTATTTATAATTCAAAATAATTGGTTTTATGATGTATCTCTTCAGAAAGCAAACATAACATAATGAAACATTACAGAGAAAACAAAGGCAAACCATTTGCCTTCTCTAGCCTGCCTTTTTTTTCTGATCTTTTTTGGCCATCCAAATATCAGTTACAAAAAATAAACAAAAGCTGCTGTTACTATCACAAACACAGCAGTGAGTCAAGATAAGTGAAACACAGACAAAGAGGGAGACACACTGAGAGATTAAAAAGACGAGCCAGTGAAAATATCCTGCGTCATTCAACAGGTCGTCACTGCAGGATTACATAACCAGCTTGCTCAATTCAGAGCATATAAACCATCCTCCTATTACTTGAGACATTACATATATTGGTGCTGTGTGCGTAAAACACAAAGACGCAACCCCGTGATCAACAAACCCGTAAATAATGCCCTGGCCTTAATTTTACAGCACATTAACAGACTTGATAAGGCCATGGTCAAGGTGCAGAGGCAGGTTAGTAACTTGTCCTTTTCTCACCCACTTCTCAGGGGGGAAAAGCGTGAGTTTGACTTCTTGTTCAAAGCACACTGCAATCTAACAACTTCAGTTAAGTTGCACCACAAAAAAATGGTGACTGGAACATACTATCATTCCAGATTGACTGACCAGTCATTTACTATGATGATCGAAAAATAAATAAAAAAATATGAATGTTTCTTGACACTGTTAGGGATTTGTATATGTCAATAATGCTTGTAGACATAGGAGTAATATTCATACTTAAAAGTTGAGAGACAAAAGATTTGCACAAAGGTAAACTGTTAAATTGCTTTTCATCTTATATGGCTAAAACAAAAACAACATTTATGAATGGAACTTTAAAGTTTAACAAAAAGTTAAACTTTAAATAGGACAGGACTGCACATTACTCTGCTTTTAAGAGTAGAGCTTCGATTGACCTATTGGGGGGTAAATAAGGCACTTCAGGCCAAGTGGGAATTGCAACATCTACTACTGCTACACTGAAATTCCAGGTCAAAGAGCCATATGCCATGCAGTGTTTGTGCTCAAGTCAACTGAATTGTGTCTCCTAACTGTCCTCTGTCTGTCTCTATTTTTTTTTTAAATGTTTGTTTGATAGCTTAATATGTATTTTTTGGAAACTGTCAACTTTCACTGCATATGGATGCGACAACGTAGAGGAAAAAACTCCCCCAAAAGCTTCTCAGACATACTCAAATCATCAAAATGATCTGAACCATCTCTGGTGGAATAAAACCAGGCTGGGCTGAGCCATACTTACATGTATTAACACAACACCAATGCACACAAAATTCCTGCAAACACAGAAGTAAAAGCCTAGCGAGATATACATCCCAGGCCAACAACAATTGCTAATGATTTCATAGTACTATAAAATGGTATTTGCAGACTGGCAAAATGTAAATGTGGTCTGTCTACACCTCAATGTTTCCATTTATTTCTTAAGGGAAAATGCCATACATGGGTGAAAATGACTGACCTCTGACAGCAAGTTAAATATTTATGGGCTGAGGTACATACAGCCAGAAGTAGTATAGTGAGCCTGTAAGTGCACCTAAATATAGGTCACCTTAAGAAGCCAGGATTATCACTTCAATAAAGTAAGCATACACAAATACACCTGGTATGAAAGAGGATTTAAAGTCATCCCTCATATCTATTTTACATGCCTTCATCCACGAGACAAAAGGAACTTTTCAGACCTCGACCACAGCCCCTCAACCTGTTCCTATTCAAAACAAACCTGACACTCATTTGACGGCTCACCACCCCCTCCCAGTATGAACCCAGTAACCTCAATAAACCCAGTAACCACCACTAGCGTTGCCTGTATATCTTAAGGAGATCCTGGCAGCCACTGCTCCACTAAAACTAAAGCACAGCCATTATAACATAATTAAAATGACATTATTGTGTATATTGCCACACAGCTGACCAGCTACAAATGGCAATTAGCGACAAATAATAATATAAATACAGAATATGAACATTAGTAAATGCTGGTACTGGCAGGACTGTAAATAAGCTCAGTTATTACTATGTAATGCGGTCTGATAGCTAGCCGGTGTGTTAGCTAATATGATAACACTTGTTATTCATGCAAAGTAAGCGTGTCAGAGCAACATTAGTTACAATCTAATAGTGGCTCTCTAAGCGCCACTGCAGCCCCTTGACTTACAGTGTGGCAGACATGTTATTTAGCACACAGTTACATATTAGCCATACACACTACTGACCACCGCTTGCAGCCAACGCATTGTTCACTGTCTGGAGATGTTAGTATCCTGGAACTACACAATACACGCTCACAAGAGTATACTGGGACTAAAGAACACAAGACAACAATTACATTTCATGTGTTTACATCCTCTGTTCTCTGTAGTTGGTGCCGTGGGCGAGGTGGCTAACGTTAGCTTAGCTTGTTTAGCCAACTCGCTACCGACACCTTCTTCGGTCCTTTGCTAAAATATTTACCTTTTCGACTCCAGGTGTGTGTCCGCTTCAATATCCGACAAATATCATTCTATGAAATTGATAAGCCGTATAATAAGTACATATATTTCTTAAAATTATGTCCCGGGTAGTAACAGCTAAGCCGTCATCTGTTCCGAAGCGCTTGACACATTTCTGCAACGTGAAGCGGCCGCAATTAACCCCGCCCACTTCGCAATGATTGGACAGACGAAAATTGCATCTGTCGTGTCATTGGTCAGGAGACCTGGCAGTGGGCGTGGAAAACATAGCGGTTTGTCATGGCTTGCTGGTGGTTCACGTGGATCCCCATGTTACACAACAGAGAGACAACAAGCCCGCTGTGGGCCGTGCAAGCAGACTCACTATAAACCCGCTGCATCAGACCCTATACTACTGAATGAATGAACAGAGCCGCTATGAGGTTCGGCTGATGCACGTCACACATCTTGATACCTTTGATAAAAACATAATAAAAAATTGACATAATGATTGTTGAATGTAATGGCAAGAATCACAAGAAAATGGGCAAAATTGATGATTGGTTTAATTGTAGTGGTTTGTGGTTATTTGCCTTGGCCTTTGGTAAATATTGTTGGATTTTTTAGGACTGGTCAGTTAAAAAAATGATTAAAAATGCAACCTGTGAATCTGACAACAGTATGATACAGTGATGTCTGTTGTACATTTGGATTACTGACTGGACAAAAGCATGTATCTGCCCCAGTGCCTCAGACCCTCAGGGGGTCAAAAGGCTCAAGGCTCATCATGTGATATTTGTAGTAGTAAGATTAATTTCAATAAGGATCAGTTGAGGCCCACAGCTTATTTTTGCCCCAGGCTCACCTGGAGGGCCAACCCAGTCTTGATGGCAGTAATCTGCACAAATACTTTTTGAGTTATATTACATGTAAAAATAATAGTGACAAAAGCAGAGTTATGAAAAGGAATCAGTTAATCTCATGGGGCTGGCTAATATACGGTTTAAAGCTCTTGGGAGAAAGCTAATGAGGTAAACAGGTGGTGCTGGTAATAATAGACCACAACCCCCTTTTTCTATGGAAAGTTCTCAGTAATGATGTAACAACACATGACAATTGTTCTTATAATATTTCTGGTGTCAGTGACAGTGAGATGCTCAGCAGTGTGGATGATCTTTGATTTAGTGAGGAGGTATATATCTTGGTTGTATCCTGCTCCTACAGAGGAATGACGGACAATATAGCCATCTACAAAGGGTGGAAGAAACTGTGAGACAGCAAGCTGGCAAGCTGCTTCTTAGAAGAGTCACAAAAAACACTGATGAAGCTTTGTTAAGTTAAATCGTTTTTATTCAAGCAAAAGGCATTAAACGGCCAAAGAGTAGAATTGCACTTATTTCCAAATGCATCCCCAGTGGGCAGACATAAGCATGGGCTGGAAGTCACTGGGTCTTAAAGAGGATGATGACAACTCCATATCTGTGATACAAGCCTGGTCTGCGAAAGCATTCCCAGTGGTCTTTGAAGATATTTAACAATTTCCTTACTGACTACAGTCTGGCTAAAACTAAAACTGTCTAAAGAGCCCATCCTTATATTAGTGTTCATTTTAATAACCTTTGTATCACGCATACACTGTAAAGGCCAAATAATTGTTTCTGTCTTATAAACTACTGAAAAATGCAATTGCAGAAATGAAATTCCAAGCAGAGTGAAATCAATATACAAAGTAATCCCAAATTGTTTATCTCATTAAAATACATTTATTTTAATAGGATGGAGGCAACAGCAGGGAATGCAATCATCCAGTGTTGGTATACAACACTGTCATTTCCCAGCAAGTCATTTCTCTACACTCAAACACTCATATTGCTCAGCAGCAGCAGCAGCAGCGAGCCCCTACACAAAAAATGCTTTACAGTCTCCTTAAGGTTAGTTCTACATATAATAGATTGCAAAAAAAGCTACAGTTAGAAGCATAATAAAACTACAATATCACACATGTGAAGTACTTTGCATTGATGAGGTGGGATAAATGCCAGTGTGACTAAACAAAAGATTTGTATTACAGGTTAATACGTTCAGTTGACTAAGCAAGAAGCACAGTATTTGTTTGGACAGTTCAGAAGGCACTACTCTTTTACTGGCTGGTATATATGATCAATAAGGCCTGGCTGTATTTTGGCTGTTCTCCACTGGAGAAACCTATTAAGGCATCTGTATGAACATTTTCTTACTTTTGTGAGCTCAAATATATAAAACAAAGGCAAACGTCCTGGCACGAGCACCAGATTGAGACAATTCGCCACTCTAAACCCAGTGTAGCACTTCTTTAAAAAACTTGGTGGCAGTTTCTCTAGCCTCGCCTAGCTGTGAGGCTGTATGTCTAAGCATAAAGCCACTTACCAAAATACAAGCTCATACTAGTTTCTACTGTAACTAAGCCCTACCTGCAAAGGAAGATGGACATGGTCAGGTATGATCTGGTGGTTCAACAGTGAGTTACTGGTTAGCTTGTTTGTTGGGTGACCAATGACATTGTTCTTTATTTAATCCAAAATCAACTGTCTAACATGGAGACCTCACTTAGCACTGAACAATGTGCATAAATAAAACAAGGCATCAGATCCCACCATTACCTGGTCAACTGTAGCCATTCATAAAATGACAGTCCAGCAATTTTTTTGAAAGAAATTAGGAGAAAAATCAAAATATAGTCATCTGACAGAACAAATGTAATTATGCTAAAAAGAAGCATCTTCAATAATCTCTACAAACACATATCTACATATGTATGCAGATATCTGTAGGGAACAGTACAAGATTTTGGTATCAGAAGCGTTCTGGTTTGTAGTCTGAGTAGTATTGACCAGTCCTGTTTGAGCAGGCTTTGGTTGCCTACAGGTAAGCTGTGTGGAGAACAAAAGAGGCGGAATGCATTTGCCGAAATGCAATCTTAAAACCCACTGGCTAACGTCTGACGACACTTTAGCTTTTTTTCCTAATTTATCTGCTTTCATATACAGATATCTGTTTATAGAGATCAGCAGAAATGTTGTCTGGACCTGTCTGGAGCTGCTAATCAAACTGTACACAATGACCAGCACACAAGAGAGGAGGTCTTGGCCCAGATCGCCACTGGATGCACTGGATCTCCCAAAATATTGGCTGTTATCCCCAAAGGCTATATTGTCATCAGACGGTAGGTGACGAGTTCAGAGATTGTCTCTTCAGTGATATGCAGGGTTATTGTTACAATCTGGATAAACACAGAATAGCACGTCCTTAAAGGCACTTCTCTTAGCCTGGCACACAAAATCAATGGCTATTAATAAAACATAAAAAAAAGTAAATATTATCTGAGGAGAGTTTACAACAACATTCTTCACTTCTAGTCCTGAGGTTGGAGTATATGTGTGTGTGCTTTGATTTCTTAATAGGTTGTGTTTGACTTTAATAATCAACGTTTCTCTTTTCTTTGGCAAGTGGCATGGAACGACAAGTTTAAAGACGTCTGGTATGGTATAGTAATGCAGTGTAAAACAGGTATCATGACAATCCTTTACTCAGGCACATGCACAAGCACACACACACGTACACACACACGGCAAACAGGACAAGGAATGAAGACCTCCTGCCAAGGAGAAAAAATGTGTGGAGCTCAGTAGCCAGTAATCACATGAGGTCTTCTTTGAGACATTAATTATGTACGTTGCTCCTCTCCTTTTCTTCATTTTGTCCTCCACCCCTCCTCGTCCTGTTGCTTTTTTAGGAGTAACTCCAAACTGTGAATGAAGTAGGTAAGAACTTTTTAGATGAAAGACTTCTATGAATTAGCTTTACCAAGCAATTTCAGTAAATGCACTAACTTACAACAGTATCTCTAATTAAAACATACTATATATTCACATGCAGTTTGTAGATATCAACAATCCAGATATATATTATTATAATTACACTTTATATTAGGTGTCATGAGCAGTAACTCATTTAAAATCATAGACACTGTCGACACTGTGAATGACGAGCGTCTCTAAGCCCAGGCTTGATACTCACTAACAATGATGAGGATGATGATCACTATGACAGCTATCAGGATGGCCCACATCTGTAAGGAGTAAAGATAAAGTGAATCAGTGCCACACACGTTACTTGGAATTAAGATGTCTGTTTAGTAACAGAAACGTCCACTATCACTGGTTAGACTTTTTGTTTACAATATAACTACTTTATGTCTGTTTTTGTGTTCATTGTAGATCAGTTAGTGTTATTCTCATGCACAGTGGGAAAATGGATGTGTTTTCTGGACCAATCTGTGTGAAGGCACCTTGCAGTTCTTCCACCAGTACTTCCTTTTCAGCTTTGCAGCGCTGGTCTCGAACTGGGAGGCTCCAGCCTGCAGTGCGTCTGCTCTGTCATCCAGTTCAGACAGCTTCTGGTCACGTTCCAGCACCTTGTCCACATTTACACGCATAATATCCACCACCTACTCACACACACATTAACACACACACAAACAAGAATAAAACACTTGGTTTAACATCAGTCTTGTTCAAGTGACTGTCCCCTGGTGTCCTGGATCTGAATGTTTGGCTAATCCAGACTAAACCTCATTAAAGATCAACCTCACACTGCTATAAAGCAGAGCTACATTTTCAAAATACACACATATTATTCTTATGGTCTAAGAGAGTCCAAGAAATGTAAGTAAAAATGTAAAACTCTCTCCCAAATCCCAAATCCCAAAACTAGAGTGCTAAAACTCAAATTACTGATGTCAAAGGGTATAAAATTAAGAGGTGCTCCATAGATAATGAATTGGGGAAGATATTATAGATGACACTGAGAGCACCGGGGGGAGTGTTCTGAGTATATGGATATATTTCTGTTTCAGAACTGAGCTCATTTGGACATAAAAAAGACCCTAACATTCTATGGGTCCACAAAATCAGGCTTTCATTCACTGTCTCTGGAGCAGCTCCAGACTTTACACCCTATGACATCACCATGTTGAGACTTGCGTCACTGTTTTCTGGCTCTGAGAGAGATAGAGTAGCTCATATTAACTAATATTGATTGAACTTTCCTAGACCATGGAACAAACATAGTGAAATTGTTCTTTTAAGTGATGCTCTCCTTTAATTAGTTATTTTATTAGGTATTTTAGAATTAACAGATTGGAAATATAACCATACTGTTGATACAGAATGATGGCATCAATGCCGTAAGAGCTGACTGAGTAACCTCTAACAACAATCGAGAGATCACACCTTACTTTGTAAAAAAAAAAAAAAAAAAAGGTAATGCATGCTTCTGCTAAACTACAGAGTTCACCTAGAATCAGAGAGACATGCGTGTGCACACACGTGGTATCACAGACTACACATAACCCATATGTTCCACTGATCCACAAACCCCAGAATTGCCCCTCCTCTCAGAGAGAGCGGCAGGGTGGAGACAGAGAAATGTGTAGCAGGTCTTACATAACCATGGAGGCAGCGATTATATAAACCTCTGGCAGCCAATTGGAGGCTGTGTGTGACATGCTACGGTTAAAGTTCTGTGTAGGAGGGGCTAACCTCAAGAGGGTCACAAGTGAGAAAGAGAACAGTAATGAAGATTAAGAACTAAACATTTAGAGGAGTGAGACTTAGCAGCCATTTTTTCCTGGTAGCCTTACTGACATGGTTTTGAATATAATTTTCCTCTGGCATGTGAACTGACATGTGCAGGTAGACTGCTACTGATTACATATGGCAGTGATTCATGACACTGCTGCCAAGGGTTATGTAAGTCTTTGCTCCAAACGTACATTAAGGAAGAAGGAAGTGACAGAGTGGCTGACGACGGAGAGAGGGAGGGGGGCGACTAGAGTTAAATAACCTGAGCAGGCTAGGTGAGAAGATTGGCACACAAGATAAAATTGCCTCTGAGTTTGTCTACTGACGTAAATAACATGTGAATGGCTTTGACATTTAAACATTTAATGGTCTACATGAAAGCTTTCATTGAAAATTATAGACAGAAATCAAGAATTTGTGTACTAATGGTAGAACATACATAAACTGAGATTATAAATGTATTTTTTTGGGGATTATCATCACTAGCAAGCAGTGGGAAAATATAAGTCTGGGGCTTTAAGTGGATCTTGTAGGCCAGTCATCAGTGATCATACCTCATCCACCTGGGCCTGGGTCTGCTGCAAGCGCCTGTTGCCTGACGCTGCGCCAGAACCTTCCGGACCGCCTGTTGACCTGGTGAAATGATGACAATTACATGCAGATATTAGCCTTCTGTGAGATTTCATTAAGAAATACTTTGCATACTACTTCATTGAATCTGCAAATGAACTGTTAAGACACATGTGACTAATAACAGCTGGTGTTGAGAGGAAGCCTAACCAAAATCAGTTTTTGTCACACTTTTGTCTATTCAGAAGCTGTATAATTCCTGAATCAAGTTCAAAGCCATTGGAAATATTGTGAATGTAGTAAATGAATGAGCTGGTGATTGCAGTCCTATGCCTGTAAAAGTTAATCTGAAAAAAAACCCCAAAAACAAACAAACAAAAATAAAACATTGCAGCTCACAATACAGTCTAATATGTAACCCGCTGCGATGCGGGTAAATGTTTGCTACACAGCACAAGGAGGAGGGCCAGGCAATTACATAACAAGTTGAATATGATATGTTTAAACTCTGTCACTGATATTGTAGACTTACATCAAGTGGCCATATAACTGACATGACCTATTCCTGCTGGGCATTATCTGTTAAAGTTTGGGAAGGGGAAGAGGTGAGCCATTCTAGCCATGTCTTTAATGTGAATATTGATATTGCACTCATGCTCTATGTTGTCCCTCTGCCAATAACTGCAAACATTAAGCAAATTGGTGTGTTTTAACTTGCTTTAGTGATTCATCATGTCTGTCTGGTGGCTGGAGTGTGATACAGAAAAAAAAATCATTTGAGAACTGAGGGTGGATAATATGAGAAGGGAGATTAATTTGTAAAGCGAGACTACAGCAGAAATACATTGAAAAAAATAACAACTGTGCAATATTGACATGACATGCATCCAGCCCATCTCAAACTACAAGCATGCCTCTGAATTTTTGTTTTTATATCATCTGAAGCTTGCCGTTTCATTATCTTTCAACAACTTGAGGAGATTGTTTCTAAATATGGACACAAATATAAACCATGGAAACAGGAACAAGGAAATGATCTGTTTACTTTAACTATTTATTTATGGTTTTTAGATGTGCTTTGCATCCTTGTCCCTGCAGCCCTTTCTACAGTGGCTAGCCGCTGCCCCCCTCTGACTTGAGGCAGCATTGCTCTGCAATGACCACACGTTTCCTAAGAAAGATAAAAGATGAGTGAAAGTGGGAGGATGGGTTGAAGGCCTTTACAGCAAACTGTAGGGATTATTATGCAGGATTTATCATGACTCAGTACAAGAGACCAGTGTGGCAGTTTACACCATGTGCTCAGACTCAGTCAACATTAAAAGACAACCAAGACAGCTGTAGATGAATCTCTCCTCTACCTTTACATGCAAAGCAGTCATTGCACACAGCAAGCAGGCACACCCATACATACTACAATACAAACATAAAACCCACAAAACATTTATTATGTTCAAAACATCTCTTATCAACCTCTGAGGCAAACAAAGCTATAAAGGAAATTGCAGGTACCAGCTTTGTATGCCTTTTTGATAAAGACAGGGACATCAAAGTAAAATATCAGATTCATATTAAAACAAGGTATGAAACAAAAGTACAAGCTAAAAGGGCCAAAGGACCTGATAGTGAGAAGTACAAATTGACCCATTAACATTTAACTGCAGATTACATCTGCTGCACACCAACTCTCACAGGAGGGTGACAAACCAGATCATCCACACCTGCAATGACTTCCTGACCAGGACACCGCTGACATGCTCAAACCCTCACGTGATATTAAAGAAAAAGGGCTCGTCTTACTTTTGGAAAACACCGATAACTGCTTATGAGGAAGCAGAGTGCAGCAGTAACACAGGATGTGTATATTCTAGCCAACTTTCCTCCACCTCTTTTAAAATCCCAGTGAATTTACCAACCCAACCAAGCCTTACTTGTGCTACAGAGAGCATACCATCAGTGCTTTAGCTTAGTATCAATATGTGAACAATCCTCATGTACACTGCTGCATGACAAAACAAACCTATTTGTCTAACAGCCGGTTGATCCTGCAACCCAGCTGTTAGTTGTCAAAGAGCGGCTGAGAGAGTAGACCCTTTTACACTTCCTATTCAAGGTGGGAATATCGTGCCATTATGCCGCATCACTGTGCTTTATATAAGGTACAATCACAGAATAGGGGGACAGAGTGGTCTTGCCTTTAAGCCACCATTTGAGGTAGTAACAGTGCTGAAATAGTGTCTGTATAAAACAGGATAAGCAGCAGGACAGGACCACGGGCAGAACAGATTGACGTTCTGTTATGCGTGCGACCCACTGCAGGAGATTTAAAGAGTAGCTGTTAACAGTTAGCAGCTAACTCAAAGAAGAACAGCGGCTGTAACTGTCCACAAATTGGGAAAATGATAAGATATGAGACACCTCATCCTCTAAGCAGAGGATAAGATCAGCCGCCATATAACAGAGAGGGTAAATGATTATCATTGCCATGTTTTGCCATTGTTATTGTTTATAAAGCACTGCTGTCAACACAAATGTTTCACAACACACTAGAGGCAGACGCTGTTGTGCTACAGGTAACACCCATCACGTCTGTTTTGATTCCGCGATGCCAGGATGCAGTCTATAATCATATACTCGAGCGGAATGATGCCGTCATCATTTGGTGCTGTGTAAAAATGCCACGGGTGCATAAAGAAGATTTTGTTAAGATTTTGTAGCAACCTAAAAGTGTGATCTCTGTGTAAGAAGGTCTAATGTAACCATCAGAGCCAGCCAGAGTGCATAAACATCTGTCAGCATTTCAGAGTGCAGCTGATGCCCCCTTTAAATATAGCATTGGTGTAAGAGTGAGATAAAACAGCTCATGTACATTCCAGCTGTCTAGGTTAAAACAACACAGGAACATATTGCAGTCAACTCTGTGGAAACTATGCTGATGTAGGCTGCCAAGTCTAACCTACTACATTTCCTGAAGAGAAACAATCCATGACGTAACTCCTTCCAAAAGGAAGATAAACACCAAACCTAACAATGGTGAATAGGTGGGCTAAATTAAATGAGTATGCTCCCCCGTTAGACGCCTTCAAGAACCCAGAAAGGCAAAACAAGTTCATGTTTACAGGTTTGGTGACACAGGTTGGACTAGAGCTGCAGGTAAGAAGGTGTAGGTGTGGGGCTGTAGGCACAGCAATCCTGATTTGTTTGACCAACAGTCCAAAACCTAAAGACATTTAGTTTACTAACATCAAAGACTTAGAAAAAACACAGGGGAAAAAATACTTTTGATGAGCTGAAACTTGTGAAATCTGTGTTCATTTTGCACAAAAAATACTTAAATGATTAATTGGTTCTCAGAATAGTAATTAATTTTCTGTTTATCAACCAGTCAGTTAGTAATTCCTGCTGCCTGCCCGTCACCATACAGATGTACCACTGCCACTTGTGTTTTTATCAAATGTCGAAGAATTTTTTGGTAGAATTTCTGCTCTTTATGAGTGACCATGTCTTCTATTGACCTTTTACACAGCAGATATTCAGACTTGTCATACTACAAAAAGCAAAAGCGCAGTCACTAGCCTCTTGGTTGTATGCCTCTGCAAACCCGTAAAGTGAAGTGAAGAAAATGCTTCAAATAGGCTCTGGATCTTGCTGCAAATAAGGTACATATTCTAAAATATGTATGCTTCACACACATCGTCAACCCGACAGCACAGAAGATCTACAAACACCACAGTTTGAAGGTGGGCACCCAAGATTAGTGTCACCAATTCAGTATTCGATCAAATATCTCCCCTTCTGTTCCTGACTTAAGACATTGAATAATGCCCAGAAAAGTGTTTTTGCAGAACATTATGATGTCACAGTGAATTTGACCTTTCATTTTTTGTATATAAAATATTGACATGTCATCATTCTGGAATTTCTCAATTATGGGATCAATAAAGGTGTATCTTATCTTATCTTCTATCCTCTCTTATGGCCACAAATAGTGACCTTTGACCACCAAATTCTAAGTCAGTTTGTCTTTGAGTCCAAGTGGATGTTTGTGCCAAATTTGTAGAAACTCCCTTAAGACCTTCTTGAGATATTACATTCATGAGAATGAAATGGACGGACATATGGACAACTTGAAAACATAATGCCTACTGCCACGGCAGCATAAAAATGGATGATGACATCATTTCATTTAAGTCATACCAGGTTAGCCAGCTTGAAATTGGCCTGGTGTAAACAACAGCAATGATTCATGATATTAATAATTACACCTGCGCACTTCCCCTACTGCCCTATTGACATGTCACAATGTCTGCCACGTAAACAGCCTATTGACTGCATAGTATAAGATGTGTTCACAGACTTAAAACTGGAAGTACAAAGTCATGGCAATTGCATGAGATTTTCTTATGATAGGACTTAGCTTCACTTTGATGTTTTACTGTTCACTTGTTGATGAAAATGCCATGTAAGAAACTGGTTCAAATGGCTATATGCTTACCACATACATCCATTTTCTATGCCATGACATCCAAACTGACTAAACAAGGTCTTCCTGAAGCAAAGGAGCAGCTGATTTGTAGAAAAAAAACCTGTCTGCTATTACCTATACTGTATCAATTTCAACTTATTTGTTAAACCAAACAGAAAAAAGATGTTTAAATTTGGCTAAACATGTACCTACTCTACTGCACTGTAAAAGTGTAAAAGAAACTGTAATGCATGCAAACTAGGTAGCTAAGACATTGTGTCATGTACATGTGTAGTGTGACTGTATTGTGCATCATAGCGAACCGTTGGCTGATTGCATCACCTAAGGCTGAGCAATGTCAAAACACTTACAAAAACAACATGAAAAGTGACAATCTTGATGACATGATTTGTGCTATCCTAACATCATAAAATCCAGTCTGTAACACCGCCCACCACTGAATCAATAAAAACACCACTAAGTCTATTTCAACATGCAAAATCTGGGTTGCAAATCTAAAAAAAACCCTGGAAAAATCAACTGACTGAAAATCTGACGTATTACTTAAAGACTGTTCACAAGGCCTCTAAACCTGGAGCTGACTTGAGCATGCAATAGCATCACCCACACAAGTACTATTCAAATATGGATTGATTTGATCAGGGCTGCAAAATAACTTCGGAACATACAGGATATTGTTTTGCCCTTGTACATTCTGAACTACATTCATATTATTTAGACCGACTTCCTGTGTTGAGTGGTACGTATGAGGTTGTATGGAAACGGGTGAAGGGATGGGGGAGGTGATTGAAAATAAGGAAACGGGAATTTGATTTGACTTGCGCTGTTTTTCTATTCTAACCTGACCAACGTTTGATAAACAATGAATGCTAACAATAAAACACCAACCAGTCCTAGCCACACCACTGCAATTACCCTTTTATCAACACTATGCAATTAATGACTACCGTTAACGTTACTGGCATGTTAGCCGTCAATACATGTACTGCTTTAGACGTGTTACCACTAACTTTACTTGTACTTCACTTTAATTGTGATGACTCCCAATCACAATTGCACTATTAAAAACCACAACTAAACTACGTAATGTTTCAGCTCGTTTTTAACTGTATGTATACACGTAGGTGGTGGTGGTTAAGGCAGAAAGCTCGAACCCAAAGGAAATGCTAAACTAGCATTGTCCAGCATTAATGTTTACGCACTTAAGAAAGTTACACAAGCCTGCAATCTATATTTTTCTTTAACTGTCTAACTTTTCTAGCAAGTGGACGCTGACATAGTTCTGTTGGGCAAAACTGCCAAGCTCTGATCGTTAATGTAACCCTGTGCTGGCTAACGTTAGCTTAGCTAAATCTGAAAAACTACCGTCCTAGCACTTGTTGCGTGCTAACGTTAGTTGCAAAGTTTTGGGCGTTGCTTTTCTGTGATCCTGTTTCACCAAACTACCCGGAAGGCCGGTATGTTAGGCAGGTTAGACCGAGTAACATTTGATTTTTAACAACTTTTGGTAGAAAGATGATGGACTTACATTATGGCAGGTTATTTCTTTGTACGATACCGCCGCTGTTTCTTGTCTGTGAGCTAAAAGCTAAAGTGTCAAGCCGTAACAGTTACTGTCGTCGGTTGTTATGCTGCCTTCGCGTGCTATGGGAAATATGATAAATAATACGTATGCAAACGACAGATAATTCGTGTACTAAATAAAACCAGTAAGTGAGAATTTTCTTTTTTCTTATACATGTGCAGAGATGTGATGGCAAAATAGTAAGATAATATAGCCTACAGAATAACTTTTAGTACAATGAATATTCATAAAACCCGAAATTGTGAAGCCAATTTCTCTATTTGTATTATTCCTCATTCACTGTGTAATCATGCACATATGCTGCTGCAATACTAGATTCTTCAAGTAAAATATCCTCCAGGAACAAGCTCACATTGTTTGGTACATTTTGTTGTTAGATTAAAAATATCGTATTTACAACTAGAAGTGGAAAAGTGTGAGCCTACGATTAGAACTTGAAGGCAGCATTAAAGAGGCAGTACCATAGCCAGTCGCCCCCTGTGCATAGCTACAATTATTAACGCATTACATTAGATCATAACATTTAAGGGAACTTGCACTTAATATATGGCAAGGTACGATATTAGTTATTAAAATAGAGGAGAAACACCTCAAATCTGTCTGTTTTCACCCTCCATGCATTCTGCTGGTCACCTGCCCAGTAGATATGCGAGGAGAAAGCGACCATCAAAGCCCGTGATCAGCATGTGACAAATAGGAACTAAAACTTTGCAGTGTACATTCCTTAAAGTTTGGAGTATCCTATGAAACGTAGCCTTTTTCACAACTGACAAATTATTTGAAGTAGTCCACGTGGGCAAAAATGACATGATGTAGTTTGTAAGTGTGATTTAGTTGGAGAAAGCAACAAAAATGTTGGATCATCTTTGTTGCTTGTGTGCATTCCTCTGACTTATAAATAGAAACTACTCAGGGGACAATGTAATGCTTTGTTTCAGAGTTCACCAATCTAAATTAAGTGCAAAAGGCTACAAGAGCTGTGCTATTTTTCCTGGCAGGGAGTGAGGTGTTTCCTGCTAAAGCCATTAATCAGTAGGTTGGTGTTGATTCCCTGGATTGTTTTAACCAGTAGATAGACTGAGTGCACCAAATCATATCAACACAACAACAGTGACAAAGCAGACAATACACACAGCTGAAAATTGCAGAAAGGAGTACACACAAGCACAGGCGTAGATTTCAGGGGGGTCGTAGGGGACACAATCCCCATTTAGAACATGTGCTTTTGTGCCCCCAATAAAAACATGAGCAGAAGACTTTTATTTTGGTGAAATTAAAGACATTTCCACTAAAATTGATGCAGAAAATGGACAGTTAGTGCATGCTTCCCAAGACCCACAGGTTTGTTTCAACCCTCTGCAAAAACAAATTTCACCCAGTGACAACATTTAAGTCATCACAGTACAAAATAATTAAAATAGCTCATGAGTTGTGTTTTGGAGCTCTTGAATGCAACAGTACAGATGCAGTAGCCTGTCATCAGCTGTGGATTACTACTTCAGGGCACTTTGAAATTCATCTTTACTCAGTGACAAATTTTTTTATTTCTTTTGGAGGATTTTGGAGGGCTCCTTTACTAGGGTTCAGAGACGTGGAGAAACTAAAACCATTGAAGCTGTTCTGGTGGCTCAAAGTGGTCCAATATCTTACTGAGATCATTAATGTTCCAGTCCTTTTGTTAAACCCATCCATATCTACCATTTACCACAAAATGAGACATAATTTGTAAACATACATACAATATACATTTATTAAAATGTTCATATGAAGATTCCAGTTGAGAATGGTTACATTGCACTTACGATGTACGACGTGCACATAAGCTTAGGTAAAATATATTTTTATATGTCACTTGTAAAATACTACAAAATTGATCTAATATTGGCGTACTTTTAAAAATCTTAATAAATGATACAGTGTTTACAAGATATTCTCAATTCTATCTTCTAACATACTGGATATCTACTATATTCTGTCTTTTGTTTCCAAGTTACTGAGCTGTAACAATTAACAGTATCAAGTAGGCTGCTACACTTACAACAATAACTGGAGGTAACAAATAAGAAATGTTCTTTATTATCTTTCTTAATATGTTAACTTAAACAAAAATAAATTATACATGCAAGTTAATCTGTAAAACAAATCATCTTAATTGTATAAATCCTTTGTTCAAAGATTCACATTAGTGATTAGATTTTTCATGTATTTCTAGTTGTAATGTTTTTTACTGATATACAATCAACCTAAATTGACCTTGATACCAGGATGCGTTTGAGAAAGCCAAGCTTCCCTCGTTCCAACAACAACATATTCGTCTTGCGCTCTCCCTCTTGGTTACATCCCAGATCCTTCATCCACCACAGCTTCCCCTCCAGGCCTCTGCTATAAGACAAAAGAGTTTCTAGGCTTTATACATAAACACCTTGTGCAATGTGATATAATGAAGTGCAATGTGATATAATGAAGAACTTCATGAAGACAAAATGAAGTTGAGATTCAACACTAAACCTTTACAACTTACATAGTTTATTTCTTTTTGAGTGGCACCTCCATTAAACAGCAGACTGGAACTCTCCTCCTGTAAATAAGTTTTAATTTAGTTGTAATTAAAATTGTAATTATTCCACAAGGCAGTGATTGCTAATCGTATCCATGAGGTCCCTCCTAGGAACAAACATAATTTATAGCATGAGGACTTTGTGAAACAAGTAAACAACATGTATCTAAATGTTTTACAACTCGACAGAAATCCTAGTCGATCACATTCCGCCTCTCTGCTGGCTTTCATGCTGGTCACCTGATATTTGCAGCAGGTGCACTAAGTAACAAAGTCAAAGTTAATGGCCTGCCCTCACTCCATCTTTTCATTTCAAGCCTGGTATGTAGGAACACAGTGATGGATAAAGCCTCAGTGCCTTGCTTGATTAGGTTACACCTTATCCCTGTTGAACAGAGGAGTGCTTCTCAACCCTTGAGGTCCAGGTTCTCTGGACATGATCTTTATTCATGTGCTCCATGTGGATAGAAGCTCCCTCTGTGCAGAGACCCAGCTACCCAAACAGAGTGATGGCCCATTTTAAAGTGAGACCTTCCTGTTGACATCGTCTTTAGTTACTGAATTCATTTTGATATTTTTTTGTTACTTTGTTTTAGTCAAAAGCTTGACCTGATTTAGTTTAAAGTGGAACATGGAGAGATAGTAAATTAATAGACAGAAAAGAAAGTAATGAGTTACACTATTAAAGGAACAGTCCACCCCAAAATCAACAATACATATTTCTCCTCTTACCTGTAGTGCTATTCATCAGTCTAGACTGTTTTGGTGTGAGTCGCTGAATGTTGGAGACATCAGCTGTAGAGATGTCTGCCTTCTCTCCAATATAATGGAACTAGAGGGCACTCAGCTTGTGGTGCTGAAAGCACCAAAAAATACATTTTAAAAACTCAACAGCAATGTCTCTTTCCAGAAATCATGATCCAGTTACTCAAGATAATCCAGAGACCCTGTTGTGAGCAGTTTCATGTAGGAACTATTTTCTTTCTACCGAGCTACATCTGCCAACTGTATCATTGCACAACAGGAAGAGTGCATCTACTCATAGATGAGAGGCTCGGCTCATGCTTGTGACAGCATGAGATGTAAACATTAATGGCATCCTCCTCAGCTCAGCTGTAACGTTAGCAAGGTCAGTGGTGCTAGTTAAGCTAGCAATAGATGCACACTTCCTTCTTCTGTGATACAGTTGGTGGGGGTAGTTTGGTAGAAAGTAAATAGTTCCTACATGAAACTGTTCACAACAAGGTCTGTGGATTATCATGAGTAACTGGGTCATGACTTTGGGAGAGAGACATTGCTGTTGAGTTTTTCAGTTTTATTTATTTATTTTTTATCATGGAGCACCACAGGGTGAGTGCCATCTAGTTCCATTATATTTGAAAGAAGGCAGACATCTCTACGGCCAATATCTCCAACACTCAGCAACTCACACTAAAACAATCCAGACTGATAAATAGCACTACAGGTAAGAGGAAAAATATGTATTTTTTGATTTTTGGGTGAACTGTCCCTTTACGAAATAATTTGTCAACATGTGTTTCTCCAAATAACAGCAAACTAAGACTAACTTGATGTATTTTCAGGTACATTATTGTTATATTTAATCCTCTATTGGCATCAAATGTGAAAGACAGAAAAAAATGACAGAGAACTTACATATCCTACATCTTCTGCTTCCATCTCCTCTCCAGACTCTGTGCTGCAGCCTCCAGGAAAACACTCAGACTCACGCTTCTCTCTTATCTTTTGAAGGAAGTCCATTGCTGTTGATTTTGTCAGCAGTGCTGTCTCATAAACAGGTGACACACATGCATTAATTTGCCAGATAATAACCAAGAGATCGTTTTCTTTCTTGAACTATCAGTCATGCTGCATCATTAAAACATCTCACCTCCCTGGCAGACGTAGGGGATCATGAGCATCACAGTCAGCAGTGTTGCAGCCATGTCGTCATGCAGACTCTTCATCTCTCACACACTTGAGTGTTGAGCCCCCTTGCAGCTCCTGGCACTTTGTGACTGTCACCAGAGAAGTCCCCACGCCCACCACCCTCCCAGCTTCATTCAGGCATAGGATGGATTTGTACTGAGCAGTGGGGAGGGAACAAATGTGTGAGTGTGTGTTGAACATATTATAACTATCTGTACTGTGTTTTGAAGGCCTTGTGAGAGATAAGACAAGTGTTTGTGTGATGGTTTGTGTATGAAGAGTGCAAAGTCCTAAGAACAGATTTTGGCCTATGAAGAATTTTTAAAATTTTGAAGGTCAGTTTATAATATAGAGACTTTGTATTTGCTGTGGTGAGTAGAATGATGACCTCAGATTCACTTTTACTCACTGATAGGGCATCCAGACTTAAGGTAACAGAGCTTTAAACAGTGAAATAATTTTCAAATCAGACGACCCTCAGGTGAAATCTCTACTCAGTACTTGTATTAAATGTCCTGCAAATCATGCTTTCTATGTGATAGATCAATTAAGAGAAGCAGAAATTATTTTAAAAAGGACTGGCAGCAATGTAGGCTATTTTACAATAATAATAGGCTCTGTGCACAGAGCCCATTGAGACCAACTGCACTGTGACACTCAAGTCATGGAGGCCTTGTTTCTTGACCATGCTGCCATCTACAGGTGTAAATTAAATGTACTCAGACTACATGGGAGCCATTTTTACAGTGCACTCAGCACAGTGCAAGCACCCATATGACTCGCACTGTGCTGGATCATGGCATTTGCTAAAAAACACTCATGATAAAAGTTCAGTTCCTATTCAGCTTAGTGATTCAAGTTCTATAACTAAATCAAGTATTTATGTCTCACACTAGAAAGATTTATTAAAACACTTGTTACCTGGCATTAAGACATGATGAGAATTTTGTCCTGATAAACAAGTCTATATGTCAGTGTACATCACTAGTTCCTAACCCTCAACCTATCTTGGACTGATTTCCAGCTGAGCCACCAGCTACAGTACAGAACATTTTTATATGAGCCCTGTTTACGTGTAACATTTTTTCCGTATTTTATTATAACTGGATGCTAATGTGTTACATGATCAGTAGAGTGTCCTGGATGCTCTGCAACAATGTAAGAAAAGAGCATCGAGCCAGCCAGGAGTCGAACCTAGAATCTTCTGATCCGTAGTCAGACGCGTTATCCATTGCGCCACTGGCCCTGCGGAGATTTCATGTAGAGTATGCCCTGAGTAATGACTGTCAGGATGACGGCCTACAAATTGGAGACAGGCTTTAGTCCTGTCTCTTAACGAAAATAGCCTACTAGAATCACATTATGACTCACCCAAGACAAAAAATGAGTTAAGTATAAATGTACAAATAACTAATAATAAATCATAAACATTTGCATGCATGCATAAATAAAATAATAAATAATGGAGAAGTTATTAAACAGGACCTAACATTTATTTTTTTGCATATTTTTACATTTTTGTACAACTACATCTGTTTATTTCTTTGTCTTGCAATTATCTATTTACGCATTTCTTTATTCTTTTTTATTTGTTTCTGAATTCCTGTATTTATTTATGTATTTATTATAGGCCTACTTCTGTCATTTTTCGTCCTTCATATATCTGTCCCTCCTGAGGATGTGACCTCTGTGACACAGTGTACACACACTGAGTGACAGTTACATATTCAACAGCAGCTAACAAGGTTGCAGTTGTGTCTCATGTTGTACAAATAACACTAATTTTAGTCCCATCGGTTTAGTGGTAGTTTTTTGATTATTTGGTCAACTATCAACCAGCAAGGAAACATTTGCACCCAACAGGCAGAGTACATCCTTACATATTCTCTTCTAATTAATGTAGGCCCCTACTGTATGTGCTGTTGATTTCAAGTTACATAGCCTATAGCACCCTGAAAAATTCTTTTATAGAAAAAAGCCACTTCATAGATATGACAAGGCCGATGTATGCTAGTTTATAAGGCATCGACTCTAACTACATGTAGTGGTACGATTTTTAACTGCTTGTGTTTATTCAAGTTGTACATCTACTGATTAAAAGCCGAGCCAGCCAGGAGTCGAACCTAGAATCTTCTGATCCGTAGTCAGACGCGTTATCCATTGCGCCACTGGCCCGATGATGAAAGGAGAATTAATGCCCCGAGTACTGACTCGCAGGAACCCCTCCCTTGTGATGCGGTGTCTGCCTTTGCTCTCAGCTTTAGGAGACTCACATTGGTGGTCTTCAGAGTACAGATGTCTTTCTCCATCACATTCTTCTCCTGTTTTCTTATGGGCCTATTGGAATACCTAAATTATTCTAAGTATTATTTGTTGTGTAAAATAGGCTAGTGTAATATAAGAGTAAACTACAATATATATATACACACAGAAAATACCACAGATGCAAGAGGTTATTACCTCATTTGGTTAAGTATTCATGAACTCAGCAACTAGTAATGGTTGCTCTGCTCCCACACTTGTAGCTGACTCCATTAACGTGCTTGGGTCCTCTGAACTCACACACATCTCACACACATGATTTTGGTCAGGCCATTTCACTGGGCTTCTCTTTCCTGCAAAGCACCTGCAAAGGAATTGAGTAGCATTGGTGTTAGTACAAAAAATGATATAACATCATCATGCTTGCCCAACAAAACTCAAGCACAGTTTGTTCTCTGAAATGGAGTGTGTGTCTAATATTTCTAATTCAAATGAGAATGTGCAACATTTGGTTGCCATTTGTCTGTAATACAGTTAAACATCCTGCATGTAAGATATAGAGGGATTTAGTGCTACTAGCACCTTTGCAACCAGCTGAAGCTTCAGTGTTAGGGAGCCAAATTGTGTGCAGAGGTCTCATCCTCTCAAACAATGGACACAGTGATGAACTGGTAATAACACTGAATAAAGCAGTTACATGTTACAAAGCAGTGTTTCTCCTATGCTGTTTGGAACATTACAGACTGCCTGCTAGGATGAGAGGGGTCACATGCCTAGGATAGCTCCAGTCCATATTACTGTATTGTACAAGATGCAAACAACCTTAGCGAGACACTGGAACAACATCATGACTAATCTGAAGGATGATGTTATGCAAATTTTATTGCAAGTGTTCATGGTTTAGGTGAACTGATTAAAAGCCGAGCCAGCCAGGAGTCGAATCTAGAATCTTCTGATCCGTAGTCAGACGCGTTATCCATTGCGCCACTGGCCCGATGGAAAAGCAATAGTTTTGCCCCAAATTCTGACTCACAGGACCACTTCCCTTGTGATGCGATGTTATTTCTCACTGCAACCGAAATCAACCGAAGCTGCTGTTAGATACAGCGTCTGCCTGTACTCTCAACTGTAGGAGACTCTACGGACTCACAATGGTGGTTATGTATTTAGGCCTGCTGTGGCTAATTGGGGATCCAAATCAAGAGTTAAAAACTTGGAGTTGGCAAACTGTGGACTGTGTCATTTCCATTGTGTATATTGCAGTGCCATTTTTGGTAACTCTACCTATTATGATTGGTCAAATAGTGATTGGTTTTCACAACTCTTGGTTGTGGGACTGCATCTGACTGGTCAGATCTTGGTAGAATATTTGGTAGTGGGGCCAGAGATGCCACTGGCTTTGTCTTATTGTCTTGCTGGCTGTCTGGCCCTACCATACCTGGGCACCAGCTGAACATAATAGCACAGCAGGCCTGCGCATTTTTCACATATTTCCTTTAGAGCCTGGACCGGAAACGTTTAGGTAGAAGCTATTAACAGCGAAATAGCCAGGAAAAAATCTCCAGAGGAAAGTAAACTCCACTGTGTGTTCACATTGTCACTAGAGGGTGCCAGTCTTTCACTGTTTGCGGCAGAGACTTCAGGACGGTTCTTTGTTGCATTTAATGCCACCTAATTTCACTAATTTGAAGGTGGAGGATTTGTTGTAAATTTTCAGAAAGTTTTACTTTGGAAACTTGAATGCATACTCTTTATCTGCTCCCTCTGATCTCATTTCAAAGGTGAGAAGCACATTTTTTGCAGGGGATGCTGCTGGTGTGAATGGGCTGATCCAGTGATCGCAGGTATAGTGGCTGGAGGAGGGAGCAAGGGCCGCACAGAGCGGAGAAGTTCCCAGCTGCCCGGGACTGTTTTGTTGTGTAAAACCTTTGTTTAAATTGTGAATCAGCACTGGTGGAAGTATGTGTATGGAGTGAAAGCCCTGCAGTTTTTTCTTTCGTGATTTCATCCATCAGCAGCATCGTGCGCGTGGGTGCGCCTGCTTGACCCGCAGTCGCCTCATCTCTGTCGGATCATGTGGATTATTTTTATTATTCTGACAGCGACGGGTGCTGATGGGAGCTGGGGATGTCAGCTGCCCCACGACTGGAGACCGCAGACAGAAGCGTGCCGTGCCGAGCTGGCGCAGATCATAGTCTATGCCAAGGTGTTGGCGCTGCACAAGGAGTCTTACAATGTGTACAACTACCTACCGTCCGACAGCGACCTGCTTTTCTCCGCCGAGATTGAGCTGCTGTGTGACCAGGCGTGGGGCAGCATGCTGGAGGTCCCTGCTGGCTCCAGGTTCAATGTCACCGGCCTGGGCTACTTCACCTGCTTCTCCTACAGTGTCCTCAAAAACAACAATTACTACTTCTTTCTAAGGTGAGAAACACAGATGTGCCCTCAATGTATGTGTTGTCACAGATGCATTAAATTTTACTGGCCCCTAACAAAATGAATGGAGAGACTTTAAGCATTAGTCAATAGAGTTATGTCTTAAAAACAACATTTTCATGATTAATTTCTAATAAAAGAAACGCCTGCATCAGCTAAACTTTGTCCCATAGACCTATGCCCTGTTATAAATGTAGCCTACTTTCACCCTATCAGGGTTTCAGCTCAAGAGTATAAATATTATTGTGTTAAAAGCTGCACTATGAGCTGCCTAGGCCAAACTAGAATACTTATCTTGCACATACATATATATTGGACTAAACACTTGCATTATACTCTCATGCATATACATACATACAGGCATGCACGTAGCCTACACATGTTCATCTGAGTGTCTACATCAACATACCACACACATACAAGCATACTTATACAAACACACACACACACACACACACACACACACACACACACACATGTTCTCCTCTATGCATGCATAAATGTATGTACGTGCATGCCTGTGTGTATGAGAGCATGAATGTGCAAGTAGTATCAGTGAATATGTATGTGCAAGTCAAGTATTCAGTTTTGGCTGAGGCAGCTTCTCCTTCTGCACAGTGTGTTGAAGTTTTAAAGGTTTGTCTCTGTGAGTGTTGCCCAGAGAGGATATGACATGGATGACCCACTTGCAGCCCTTTTTTTTCCTCCAAATTTTTGTGTCTTTTCTGTTTAAGAGAAAAGATGAAACTTGGAAAACTTTGCAGAAGTGTCTCTGGGTGCTTGAGGGACATTGCTCGGTGCCTTCTTTTGACTGGAGTGCTTGATGGCAATTTTTTTTTCTGGGGGTGGGGGGACAATTTTTTCAATGGTTTACATTCATTATGGAGGGGACATTACATATAAAAATGAAATAACAAAATATTGCATTGACATTGCATAACACATCTACATCTAGGCACTAAGGTGATCCTATGCATTATGAAATGTACATAAATTCACTTTGTGACACGGGATAACACACTAAAAGACAATTATTTAACACTAACCAACTGTAAAAAGAAACTACATATTATATTTCACTCTCTATGAATGTGGGAAACAATGTATGGTAATCTTAGGATATAATGTTAAGGTGTTTGTGGCAAAGCTGCATCATCAGTCCCTCCAGCACGCTTAAGATGTCCGATGAGGATAGTTGATTCACCTTATGCATCCAATCATATTCATCTTTATTCTTTTTTTTTTTCTTTTTTTTATTACAAGATTTTCTGGGCATTGTTGCCGTCATTCAATAATGAAGAATTGAAAGGAGACAGAAGAGGGGGATGGGGAGGGAGAGAGGGGGGACACTGAATTGAACAGAGGATGTGTCCACTAGTCCACCTCAGTAATGCTTTTCCTCTGAGTATGATATAAGATCCATGGCTTGAACCTCACCTCCTCCTGGCCCGTCTCTTCAATGAAAACCAGCAACTCCTCAGATCTGTGCAGAGATCTGTCACGTAAGGACTCTCACAGGATTCAGTCCATTGTTGGCCAGTAAGGAAACATTGAGCAGTCAAAAGCAGAGGATTGGAGGATTGGCACCATCCTCACATATTCTCTTTTAATCAGCATCTGCCCATGTGATACCATATTGATTTCAGGTTAATAATATATTTAGTAACCTGCCAAACGTTCCACTCAGGTTTAAAAGAGTATGTGGCAGGTTAATTCTTAAATGTCTGTGTTGGATAGAAACAACACTGTTACTCAGGAAACGTCTATTGCATTCCAGCCAGTGTAATTACAGAGCCAGACATTTCCCAACAGCTTGAAGGTAAACTTGGTCGGTATAGGACCACCTTTTGTCCTGCTCAAACACACCAGTTTGCCGCTTGATGAAGGGAACGTGTGCTGACAGGCCTTTACTGATATTTCTCTCATACTCTGCTTTTTCTCTCAAACAGATGAAGAGTTAGATATTCAGAGAGGGGGCACTGAAAAGCATTCCTGAAGTTTAATGTCTGGCCGCCCCTCATGAGGGTCTGCAGCATGCAGGGCCAACGACAATAGTATTCTTTATAGCATATGTTACACATCATTATGCACGGAATCGCGCTCACATTGTGTGATGGTGTATTGCTGGGTCTTTTAAGATGACTTCACTGGCTTTAGTTAATTACACCCCCAGGGACGACTTTGCTGTCCCCTGTTGTGATGGTGAAAACATCCGGACGTGATCCCCATAATCAGCCAGGCGACCACCATGGGAAACTTCCTGAAGCCATAGACCAGTCACAACAGAGTTGCAGATGATAGACCTGATGATGATAAAGAAGCAATAACTGCTTCAGTAAACCAAAGCAGTGATCTTCTTTCAGTGTGTACTAAGGATTTGATGGAAAGAGCAACTACCTAAAAACACTCAGCCACATTTTCCTTCAGCACACAAAGCAAGTAGATTTATGGGAGACAAAATGTACAGTAATGTTTGTGTCCATCTTGTTGTTTTTACACTTAAGTTTTTGTACTATTTAAACACACGTGACACAAGATGCTAGTTAGTGAGCATCGGTGCTGGTAGGCGGATTTCGTTGCCTTTGGGCAGAGTGAGGCTAGCTGTTTCCAGTCTTTATGCTAAGCTAAGCTAACTGTCTCTTTGTTTTAACTTTATATTTGCCGTACAGATATGGGAGAGGCATCGATCTTCTCTTCCAAAGGACTTAACACACCAGGGGCGTGAGAAATAAAAGACATGAAAATGTGAAATATGCAGCTGTGAATAATTTGCATGTAAACTATCCAGGGTCACAGATGTGCCAAATTAACATACGCGAATATTTCTCTCCTGTTCACTTCCATTCAATGCAAGCTTAAGGAGTTCACGTTTGCTGAACTTTGACTGGCAAAGTCGCAGACTCAACCAATAGCAAAGAAGTACATGTAGAGGAGACAGTCATTGTTGCCTTTTCTAACCAGCCAGTATTGTATGAAATTAGCCATGAAAAATACAAACTGCCCCACATGAGAGATGCAGCCTGGCTGGCAGTGAGTTGGGAGACAAGCATGAAACGTAAGAAAATGAAATTTGTACTGTAAACATCATATTTCGCAGCATTTATTAGCAGGCTAGCTAACATTAGCTGGTAAGTTAGCGTTGCATGTGCATCACACCCAGCACTGCCGGCATTTAACACTAATATCACCTTGACAGTCGATGGTCACTTGTCTGTATTCGCCCATGTGTAACTGAGGCCCTCATACAGTAGCCATGCGAATTCACAACAGTTGCAATAGTTCTGGCGGTGTCGTGACGTCACTGCCAGAGCTATTGCTATTGTACTGTTCTCATTCTGTGTGAAAGTATTCCTAAAAAACAACAGTTCACAAAAATATATTGATGTGCAAATTAAAGGCAGAAAAAAATGACCCCAGCCCTTGAGTCTCAGAAAAAATTTAATAAGAGTATTTCCCAACATGTTGGAACTATTCCTTCAGTTTTTCATTGAGGCACTAATTGTACCTCAAAGAGATGTATCACTATTGAGATTAAATATTAGTTTTCATGAAAATTGAATGAAATGTAATATGGCTGAACAAATCATCTTTGCATGTCCCACTCTTTGACATCCTAACGTGAGACTCCCTCTCATAAACCTAAAACAGATCAGTGTAGAGTTTCAAAGGAGTGTTGTTGTGGCAGCTCTGCAACACTGAGTCACAGACACTGTACGAGGAGGCCAAAACTGAAAAGTTCTCATCACAGACTGCAGTGGACATCCATTTCCTGTTGAAAAAGCCCCAACAACACTTATCTCAGACAAAAATAGTCTTTCCAATCAATCATGAATAAGCTCCCAGGACCGCACAAATCAGAGCCGAGCACAGAGAACCGAGGACGTCCCTCAGGACCTTTAAATGAGACTGAGTGACTGCTCTGCTTAAGCTATAAGTTTGCTGTTAAAACTTTAGCCTATACCTGACTACTTCAAGATTTGTAATGTCTCTGTCGAAGGAAAAAGACTCGAATGAAAACCGAGAACCGAGATGAAAGTCAAACATAAACTGTCACTCAAGTTTTTGTAATATGTTGAGGTGCAGGCTACATGTGCTGCGTATGAAACTAAAATATATTAAGTTTTTACAATACATTGTAAAACGGGATTTATGTTACTATTGTTGTGCTTAATTTGTTTGTTTATTTTTTGTGTGATGTTTAATTATGTTTCCATCATTCCATTGTTTCCATCCAAACAAGCTCCTCTGGAGCCACAGTTCCTTCTGACCTCCTGATCACTTTGCTTTAACAGAACCTTTGACCTCCTCTGCTGAAGCAAAACGTCAGCTTTCTCTGAGCTCTTTTAACACACACACACACACACACACACACACATGGTCTCTGATAGGGACAACCTCACTTTTGATGTCCCTCGAGGGACACAAGATGGAATCCAGATGTATGGAAACACGCTGCTTCAAGACTTCCTCCCTCACACACTTCACATCGTCAGAGAAGATATGAAACATGCACAGTAAATCCCTTTGGCTTGTACTTTGCTGGCTTGACTCATCCACATAATGCTTGAATTTGCATAAAAATAGAGGAGGGTCTGCTAACAATTCTGCTTAGATGTTTTTTTTAACATTATTATTATGGACATATGTCTGTCAACTTAATAGGATGAATGGATAAAACCTGTCTGTTTGATTGAATTTGAAATCCCGATGACATGAAGATTGAGTATCAAATATTGTTGTTGCTCACAACTTCTGTATGTGTGCATCTGCTTCTGTTTACACACATGCACAACTTCTTACGGTACATTAGTTTATGCCTTTGTTCACATCTGTATCAGTACAATCTTCTCCTTCTCTGCCATGCAGGATGGACGAGAACTATAATATTATACCCCATGGAGTGAACTTCCAGGACCCCATCTTCCCGGACACTGCAGAGAACCACCGCATATTTGCCAGCCTCTTCCAGTTTGCCAACTGCACGACTGGGACCCAGGTCCACAGCTACACCCCGGAGTGGGAGGCTCAGGAGGACAGCCGGGTATGTAGCCCGTCAGAACCACCAGTATAAACTGGCTCCTAGTGTTGTTTGCCCCCTTTGAAGTGTCTTTCTCACACTCAGTTAGTGATAAGGACATCATTTGATTTAGTTGTTGTGCGCTCATGGTGGCTACACAAATGGTTTGTTGAGAAAGAGTGGCTCGAACCACAATAGCCTAAAGTACTGTGGTGCACACATAAAAGGATTCAATATTACATCCTGTTGTTTTCAAAGGAGCACTATGAAGAAGCTGGCAAGTTAGATACGTTCTTAATGCATGGGAAACCAAACGCACATTTCCTGAGGTTTTGGCTATACAAAGAAGTCACTATGTTTAAAGGAAAAATCTACTTAAACAATATTGTTTTTGCCAGCTCTTTGGCAAACGTTTTGTTGTTAAATGGAGTATTTTCGGATGCCCAGAGACGACAGCAACTCTAACATAGAAGTGAGTGAAATCATGTGGAGACATGTCCAGCCCAACTACAGCGGTCTTTGATAGCTCACAAAACACTAAAGTCAGATTTGGGTGTCAGTCCGTCAGGATCAAATACCGAGGGCTGTTTTACGCAGATGTTCAACAGTCACGCAAGTTGAAATTGATCACACAAAAAACATTTGTAGACCAGAACACAAGTGTAGCCACAAGATATGATGAGTATTGTGTAAAGAGGATGACTTGGATCCAAACCAACTCTCTACCTTTTTATATGACCAGTGCAAAAATTTAATGTCCATCCTCTTGGGGATACGGACATGAGCTTGTGGAAATGTAGAAAATCACTGACTAAACTAAAACCAGGTAAAGTGGATATACCATAAAAGTAAATTAATGACACAATAGCTATATGAATACACAGGACAATGCAGAATTTAAAGGTCACTACTCTTTCTAAACACACAGTAATTTACCTCTTAATTAAAAGACCAACAAAAGATGGACTTTGATTATGTTGTAAAGTAAGGTGGTATCATGGGAGTTGTTGTCTTCATTTTTGTTTCTACATAAACAACCGCCATTGCTGATAAAAATCTGAATTGACTTAGACAGAAATCTGGTTAACGGATAAAAAATTTTATTGGTCAAAACAAGTGACACAGCTGAGTGAGGCAGCTGAAGAGCTACAAAGCCACCAGACTCCACTGAGAAAAACAGTTGCCAGTTTACCGCTGCCTCGCTTGGTTAGTTTGTGCTGTTTTGTGACTTTGTTGAATCCAGACTGAATACGAAAGTAACACAAGAACATTGTCAGGTTATAACATTGCTGTATGCATTAGCTTGGTATCTGGCATGAACCACTTGTGATTGTAGCATATCATAGTAAGCTGAATCAGTATTGAAATATCAAATCAATAAATTAGGTCTCAGGATTTTGTGTTGCAAAATCAATGCAACTATGCCTTGTGGCAAAAAATGCTGTTTTCATGTAAGTGAGGATAATTCTGTAACATTGTATGATTTACAATGAGGTATCATCCAATGTGTCCTCATCCCAAGACATCACATATTGCAGCTTTGTCTTTGGCCTTTCTTGTCTACATATTACTCACGAAGTATCCTTCTACGTCTGCTCTTTGGTTTGACTCCACATTCAAATGGGAAGCAAACACCTGGCTCCCAGATGAAAATCCGGGGTTTGCTTCCACTGTTTGTGTCAGGTGTGTGACACCATAATTACTGACAAAGTGGCGGTATTTGCAACTTCGGAATAGGAACGGGCTGTATCATCTGGTGTTTCCTGTATTTCCCTGGAAGTTAGAACCAGAGGAGGTTAAGGGGATATAATGCCATTGACAGGCAACCAATTGAAACACACCTTTTCTTGGCTAATGGCGGCTAATGTAAGTACACAACTCAACAAAATATGTAACATAGGTCTAGTCATTTTCAGACATTTTAATGTGGAAATGTTACAGACTATGTCTTTAATTCCTATGACAAAATGACCTTAAACAATAAGCTTCAGCTCCACTGTTTAATTGATGGAAACTCCTTTTACCTAAACACCACTGGCAATCATTAACACCTGGCGCTACTCGACCCTAAGTTTCCTGCATCTCGTCCCAGAGTCCATGTGTCAGTATATAAATGGTTTCCAGTCATTCACCACTGCTTTATCCCCTTTAATGAATCTAAACCTTTGGCCTAATCCCCCTGATTTAGGTCACTCTTCTTCTGTCTGTTTCCAATCATCTGCTGACTACTCATAAAAGCAAAAATCCGCCATGGGTACAGAAAATGAAAACATGGTTTGTATTTCCATTAACAGCAAACTTTTGGGTCAGGCCTGTGATTATAATTACAGAGCAGCATTTAGATATCAATGCTGCTTTCTTGCATCATTCTCGTGATTAGATTTCCTCCCTGCAAAATAAAAACAGACTTTTGCTGGTACTGTGTAACCATTGTTTGGACAACTGACCTAAGCCCACAGCAGCAGAACAGATCATGCCATACGCATCACATAATCCAGTGTCAACCCAAGTAAATCAAATGGCATGTAGTCATTTTGAAATTTGAAGCTGAACCGTATCAGCAATAAAAACATTATTATAAGCATTTTCCCACAGTTTTATGGTCCCAGCACTTGTGTAGAAATATGAGCTTGGAAGGGCTAAAAGCACTTTCCTGAACTGATGACTTGATACAAAAGCAAAACGTATTGCTGCTCACAAGATTTGAGTTTCAGTTAACATGGTCTAACTATTAAATAATCAAGATGTGAAGATACCTGTCTGTTTGTCCTCAGAAGGGTTTCAAACATGCCTCCTCACTGAGACAAAGCTTCTGTCATGCATTAGTCCTGCATAAAACATAAACTCTTTTGTTTTGTCCTTGTTGCAGTTTAATTTGGATGACATCAGAGTTGATGAAATTCGGCAGGGTACAGATGGTGTGCCACATGGATCCATTTTGGGGCCTGTAAAATGCCGGAGTTTGAAAGATGTGGGTAATTATCAGGCAGGGAGCATCTAATGAAAGTGTGAAGTAACATAGTTGCATCATGGGAAATGTAGGAATCAGTGTTTTGGGAGCTCAAACCCTCTGTGTTCTACTGACAAATTAATCTCTATGCCAGTGGTAAGATTTTACAATATATTTGATATCTGATTCTCTTTTATTACACTGCTGTTATTGATATTAGATTATTAGTGCAATTAAAACAAAATGTATGTTGTTTTTGAGATCCAGAGATATCAGCCCACTCTCATTCCCAGGTTGCCAAATACCATCACTTTTTCATGCCCTTCGTCATGTGGTATTGCTGCCAAAGGCATCCTTTAACATCTTTATGAGATGCACCAGGCTTTCATCTAACTACAATGTAAATCCATCCACAGCAACACTTGACGTGACGTAGTATAATGAGAGAGAAAGTTCTTGTTGGGTGGGAGGGAGGGAAGGGTGGATGGATCAGTGAAACCAAAAGTCAGTGGAGTCTTAACAATATGTTATGGAAGTTATATATAGTCATCATGCATTGATGTCACTCGTGACATATTCACATCATGTTACGTAATTGTTAAGTAACAAATGTACTTAATTTTAACCCAGCAAATCTTTCTAAACCTAACCAAGTAGTTTTGTTGCCTAAAGCTAACTGACTCTTCACTAGGTCCTTTCCCTTGAACGCAGACTGGCCAATCATAGTGTAGCATCAGCCAGCTTCAACATGGGTCTGACAACAACACAGCTGTGCTCCAAAGACTCTAATGAAGTCATTTCAGATTCCCCTTAATGACAGGCTTTTGTAGATTGTGAGCCAAACAGTGTGCCTGGGGCATGTGTAATAATGATACTCGTCACCTGAAGAGGTTGGAAGGAGATACACATTTCCTCCTCGTTCCAAAACCAATATCAAGCCCTGAAAGGTGTAGGGTTAACTAGCCAGCTAGCTACTGAAGGTATAGTCTACTGAATGTGAACACATGCTACCTTTGCTTTTTAATGATTAACACTGAATAAATACCTACCCTGCTGTGCAGGGACCAATGAAGGGAAACAGGAAAGCTTTGTGGATATTCAAACAGCTGCATGTCATCACAGTGTGTGTGCTGATGAACGTTGTTTAGCTTTTCAGCAGTAGTTAGGCTTTAGCTTCTAACTATTGTCTTTTCAACCTGTTTTTGCTGCGAGTGAGGTTGACACCTGAATATATCCTTAAAACACATATTAAAGACCCCTCTGTCTGCTTCTCTCTGGACTCGCTTTTTAGTTTTCCCAAAAATTTTAAGTGCAGTTAATTACAGTGCGGGCTCCATGCTAGCTGTGAAGGGTGAAGGGTCAGTTACAACTGTTTCACAACATTAATCACATCTTACAAAAACGGGTTGGATGGCAATAACTTGAATATCTCCTTTAACTCTCTTTGTCTCCTTGAGAGTCAACAAATATTTTGGCATCTGGCTTGATAGCAAATAGGGCTGGGCAATATATTGATATGATATTGATATCGTGATATGAGACGAGATATCATCTTAGATTTTGAATATCATAATATCTTAAGTGTTGTCTTTTTAAAGGCTTCATTACAGTAAAGTGATGTAATTTAGTGAAGTTACCAGACTGTTTGAGCTATTCTATTATTTGCCTTTACCCACTTAGTCATTATATCTACATTACTGATGATTATTTATCAAAAATCTCATTGCCTAAATATTTTGTGAAAGCACCAATAGTCAACCCTACAATACCATCACAATATCGATATCGAGGTATTTGGTCAAAAATATCATGATATTTGGTTTTCTCCATATCATCCAGCCCAACAAATTCAAAGTTTAAATATCACAAAGAAAATCTTGTTGCTAAACTGTGACAGAAGCTTGACCTTTTGTACAGAAACAAAGCAAGTCACTGTAGGAAGCATTATGAAGAGTTGATTTATAGATATGTGACTGTGCCCATTCATAAGCCCTTAGACTCTTAAAACTCTCACTCTAAAGTTTATGACTGAAGGTCGTTTAAATACTCACTGTTAAATTTTTTATGATAAATGAGATCAATTTGCCCTCCCTTATTCAGAGACATAATAATCACTGGTCTATATTTATCTACAAAGCCCTTGTTGGAAAATCGCCACATCATATCTCATCTTTGCAGCTCTGGAACTCTGGCCTATATTTAACCTGCCTGGATGATTGGTTAATGCTTATGAAACTATATATCAGATCTAATGTAGGAAAGACTGCTTTTCCTCTTAGTGCAGTGGTCTACTTGTATTACTGCTTTAATTGCATCTTCGTTATCATCCATTATTCTGTCATTGTTCGAACTCTGTTGTTGTTATTCTTCTTTTTCTCAATGTGACTATAATTAGCTTCTTTATCAAGCTCAGCTCCAGACATGTGGTACAAGAAAGTGTTCGTTAGTACTCTTACATTGTATGGGTCGGGTATTAATACAGCTGTACCATTCTTCTCTCCAGGTTTTAATGTGACATTGATAAAACACTAACGCTTATCACTACCAAAATAACTCTTCCACCCAGAGGCAGCTTTATATTGTATGCCTGGGTCTCAGTCTCGGCTCCAGACCTTTAAGGCCAATTACCTAAGTATTTGTCCACACTGCAACTTAGCCTAAAACAATACAGTAAACTTGGACACAGGAACCAACTGAAGGTGTCTTGGGATTGAGTGATAGTCATACCTGGGTGCACAGAGCGGCGATGTGTCATTTTACACCCTCTGCTTTACATAACTTGATTGTTCTGCTCCTGAACTTCATCTTTTGCATTATAAAGTTTCAAATCCCTCATGAGACATAAGTAAGAGCACATGGGAAAAATCCACAGCTAATATTACAGCGAGTAATGCACTAACCAGTGACGCTGGCCGGCAGCCAGCAGCACATTTTTAACATTTCCTCAAAACCCTCAGCGGTTGTTATCTGATGGCAGGAATATACATCAGTGTTTCACGCTGGCCCCATGTGGAAGCATTAGGATCTGTGGAGGAAATCCACACTCAGGCAGACAGGCATGCAGTCAGAGGCAGCTGGAGCTCATTTTTCCACCTATAGGAAAAGGTGCGGGCCTTTGGACCGGCTGTCGCAGGTTCGCAGGCATGTTGGGTTTCATCTCGCAGTGCAGTCTTGCTGAAACAGACAGAGCATGTTGTGTAATAATTTTACCTCAGAGTTATCTTGGTACCTACCTGGAGCAATGTGTGTTGTCTGTTGGCGGATATATAAATGGGCTGGTACATAAAGATACAGGCATACAGGTCAAGGTTACTCTTAAAGGAATACTTCACCTCCAAATGATCATTTGTATACTATTACTCATCATGTGTTACGTTGAATGCACAAAATTAACTTGTTTTTCTTGCAGTTTTTCTCTGGTGAATGAAGAATCCAAAACGCAGACAAAAATTCTTGATGAATTACAGTTATAGGGGTCTGTGGTTTACAGCAGCCAAACTCTATCAAAACATTTGTTACAACTTCACAGACACATGCAAAACAACACAACACATATAGTATAATCCAAGTCTCATTTATTCAGTCATATGCTCAGTAGTTCCCAAACAGACAGCCCTTTCTAACGGGGAACTTAAATAAAAGTAAAACTTATCTATGTTCTCTCCAAAGCCAGACTCTATTGACAAAAACAGTAATTTTACATCACTGAACACGGGAGCTGCTGTTCTACCACTGCCTCAATTATTGTGTGACTTTGGAGTTTTAAAAGGGTTTGTTCGGATTCACTTCATATAGTGCAATTTTGTGAGTTTGAAATACTGATTTTTTTATATAGCTTTGTTGTTGTTAAATGTGGATCCATCTCAAAGGCAAAGCTTCAGTTCATCAAGAATGTCTTCCTTTTTTTGATTCTTCGTTGACAATGGAGGCCTGGGAGAGAAACAAAGTTTTCTTCACAACTTTAACATAATACAGTGTGAGTAATTGATATTCAAATGGTCATTTGGGGAGGTGAAGTGTTCCGTTAGGATTTATTCCCATGAATTATTCCACAGCATGAAATGTATAATCTAAAAAATACTTAATAGTTAATGTCTTGACTTTTTCCTCCTCCTGTTTCTTTCTTTTTAGGCTACAAAGCAGCCCAAAAACTGACACTTTTTTGACTGTCATACACAAGCAGTGGAATATGCTGAAAGACTTACGAGCTGTTGGCACTGGTTGTCACCCCAAAGAGCGTGCCAGAAGTGTTCTCTCATATGACTTATTCAAAGAAAATCCAGTATCAAAAACAGCAGATCTGTCAGATGCTACGTCATAAATGTAAAACATACTAAATCTGACACCAGTATTTAGTATGAGCCACGCTGGGATAAAACTCCAGATAGGATTTCGGTCAAAAGGCAGAGCAAGATGAAAAGGTCTCTTGGGAACAATGCTGGCCTTCTTTGAGCAAACAACCTGAAAATAATTGATCAGTAATATGACAGTTAAGTGTTTGAATCGGTCACAAGCTAATTGTGGTTGCCAATTAAAATACTCTGAACGTTTTCCCTGATATTTCCAATGTATTTACTGTGAAAAAATTGGAATAAACAATCAGTTCTTTTCTCTTTACAGTTGTTGTGCTCTGCGGTGCAGAAGGCCCTTTTTGAGGAGGAGGAGAGGGCCTGGGTTCTCTCCCAGAAGGTGCGCTCCTTGGAGAAAGCCAACGACCACCTGAGGGAAAAAGTGAAGACCATGAAACGTCTGCTGCGCCAGGCCCAACGTGAGACAACGAAAGAGCAGCAGACCCTCAGCCACAAACAGCTCTACGAGTCAAAGGCGCCCCAAGCTCACCCCGATCAGGACACGACTCAGGATCAGAGGAAGCAGCCGCTAAAAAAGGTCCTGTCCAGGACACTAAAAAACTAGAGTGGAGATCAAATTAGGGTAACACGGTGGACGGTGGACGGCTGAACTAACTTTTACTTCATTGCATTCTCCATGTCTTCAACTTCATTAATAAGCTTATTTTAAAACCAAATTTGGCCCTTTTGTTGGTCCAGTTTAATCTTAATGGTAAAATTGACCTGTGCCATTGAGACTGTCACCTACAAAGAGACCATTCATGCTATTTACACCCCTATCCCTATACTTCTAAGTACTCTGTGTGTGTGTGTGTGTGTGTGTGTGTGTGTGTGTGTGTGTGTGTGTGTGTGTGTGTGTGTGTGTGTATGTTGGGAGGGCAGGGCTCACTTGACCTACTTTGTGTCCCCAGATGAACTAAAGTGAAGGATTAACGCCCTCTGAGATAAAGGATTCAAATGGTTTCACAGGAGTAAAAGATCTTTGTCTAAATCTCCTCAACTCTTATTTCACCCCATTAATCCAATATGATTGTTCTCCCCGAATAACTGTGGGTTAACATCCCAACTTTTACTTTTGTCTTTTATTAGTTTAATTCAGTGGCAGCACAAACGTTTTCCAAACATCAGACAGAGCTCTCAGCGGGCGGATGCACTGTTGAACAATATGTGGACAATGTCAAAGCATTAAAAAAAATGGATTATCTTGTTTCTTTCTGTGCTGGACACATTATGCATTGTATAGATATTAGACATTGTTTCTTACTTCAGAAATGCTATCATCAAAATCAATCTGTCTTTTGGGGCTCGGCTCTTGGACGGGGTGATGAACATGTCTTGTCTTTTTTGTAATGTCCTGACTGTGTATATGAGCGCATAGTTACAGAGGAGCAGCTGTGCCAAAGTTTAAAAAGCCGCAAGGCCTAACATTACGTCATCATTCTTTTCTACCGCTGCCTGCTTTTCATTTACTTGCATCTATTTATACCAAAGAAACTATCCTAAAGTGTATGATTCTTTAAATTCAGTGAATTGTTTCCCAAGAGTGCCTTTTCCCCCCAAAGCTCTTCCTTTATGCCAGTCTGTTCATACACGTTGCACTGAATGAAAGTGTAAGTTTTTTATTTGAAAACAGGGTGCTGAGCACTCATTAAGGAATACTTCGCCAACAAAACTATCATTGGTATATCAGTTACTCACTTTTACTTTGAATTCATAAAGAAAACTCACATGCCTCCAGGGTCAATAAAGAATCCAAAAACGGAGAACGTTTTTAATGAACTGAAGTCAACAGGGGCCGTGTTTAACAGCAAAGCTATATCCATCCATCCATCCATCCATTTTCATTCGCTTATCCGGGGCAGGGTTGCGGGGGCAGTAGGCCAAGCAAAGCACCCCAGACGTCCCTCTTCCCAGCAACATTTTCCAGGTCCTCCTGGGGGACCCGAGGCATTCCCAGGCCAGATGCGATATGTAATCCTTTCAGCGTGTTCTGGGTCTGCTTCCCACCAGTGGGACGTGCCCGGAACACCTCTAACTGGAGGCGCCCAGGAGGCATCCTGATCCTGACACAAAGGAGCAGCGGCTCTGCTCCGAGCTCCGCCCAGATGTCAGAGTTCCTTACCCCATCTCTAAGGCTGAGCCCAGCCACTCCACAAAGGAAACTCATCTCGGCCACTTGAATCCTCTGTCTCATTCTTTCGGTCACTACCCAAGCTCATGACCATAGGTGAGTTTGGGGATATAGATGGACCAGTAAATCAAAAGCTTTGCCTTCTGGCTCAGCTCCCTCTTCACCACAATCATCCGGAGCAGCACCCACATCACTGCAGAACTATATCAACACATCAAACTCTCACACAACTCATGTAGTATAATCCAAGTCTCATTTATCTAGTTGTATGCTCAATACTTCCCAGACACATGCAGTTTCACTTAAACCATATTTAAAACACTTGCACACGAGCACCTGGGCAAGTGCGCGTGTGTTTAAACTCTGCTGGTGAATTCAGTTGAGTTTCCCAGGCGTGCCCTGCGTGAGACTGTTTATGCCTAAGTGTTTTTATAAACTAACATCTTACTTAAAATGCACGTGTTTGGGAAGAACTGAGCAAACAACTGGATAAAAGAGACTTGGATTATACTGCATGAGTTGTGTGAGAGTTTGTAAACAGATGATCTGATATTCGCTGTTGTTGCGGCCTCCTATGACTCCAATTCAACAAGAATTTTCTCAGTTTTTGGATTGTTCACCGTTAAAGGCTTCAGGAAAATCTACGAATATTTCGTAAATTGAACGCAACATAGGGTGAGTAACTGATATACAAATGGTCATTTTGTGGGTGAAGTATTCCTTTAAGTCCAGCCAGTGAGCCTGGCGAGGTACAGGATTGGCTTTTTCTGTGTCAGAAATGAAAGTTCTGCATTTATTGTACTTTCTTCATTTGCTTTTATTATTATTTTTGCTTTCTCTAAACTATAAACACATGGTTTGCTTTGCCAATAGCATAATCATTTGTGTAACAGTTATTGTAGCTTTTTATAAATAAATGAACTTTTACAAAACGTCCTATGTGGTTGTTTTCAGTTGGTGCCATCTGCATTACACGCAGTGTACATGTACTGTATGTTACATTTTGGGTGGAATTTGAAAGAACTATATTGAACTATTTCAATATAAACAGTAATACATCCCCATAACATCTAAATCTACTGAGCTTTTTACATATAAATCCAGAAATACAAAAACAATATTGGGTAAAGTTGTAAAAGTAGCTTCCTGTGCACAATCACAGTCTGTACAGAGGGAACAGGGATGAAACTCAGTTGTAGTAGCAGTCTGGAAATGCAGACGGTAGTCTGGGTGCATTTAAGACTTCTGTTTTTATGCTTTTATCTCTTGCCTCATTGACGTATCCAGGCCTGTCCATTTGGATACAGTTTCATGTAACATTTGAACCAGTTTCATGGTATGACTACAAAGAACAGTGTAACATTATTTTCTCTTTTCGTCTGCACTATATTTTAAAATAAATGTGTCTGGCCAGACAAAGTAATGAATTCAAGTAAAAGTTTCTAACCTCAATTGTAACATTTCTTGTTTTCCATGTATTCAAGTCAGAAATGATAAATGCTTTTTGGCAGGCGGAAGATGTTTGGTGTGATTCGGTGTTAATAAATCAAAAGTTTTCAAAGAACCTCAAAAGCAACATAAATCCTAACGATGAACTGGCCTCGTTTTGACCTCTTCTTCTAAAGCTTTTGTCCAGTTTTACATCCGGTGCACTTTCAGAGAGAACACAGGACCATTTGAGACGCGAAATCATCTTGGCAGATGAAATTTTCAACACAATTTCCAGGAGAGCTGAACCAAATTTCTTCCATATGGTGGTGTCGCATAAAGAGCGAGGGAATGAGAGGCAGGGGTTTGCATGGCGAGGGGAGAAACAAAAAAAAGGGGACACATTTCAAACATGCTTTATGTCAGGGACTCTCTCGCAGGATAGTTCTGCAGTAAAGCTGGATACGAAACAGGCATTTACAAGCTTTCTTCCCGCGCATCGTTTGACCTCTCAGGCAAAATGAGAAAGTGTTGCAAAGCACAGCTTCTCGTCTTGTCTCCTCGTTAGCTCTTTCTTCTCCCCGTGAAACCTTCGCATCAGACAACCTTGCCTGCAGCCAACTGTCAAAATCCCATGGACCCGGGCCAAAGATGATATACACACACTGCTTTCTCAACATAAACCACCGTGCACAGCCAAGCTGCAAAACAGATGTCAGGCAATACGACGGCACAGTGGTGGTCCCTTCCAGAGGACCTGGCTATCTGTGGACATGGTTTATTTATCTAGCCTTGTTTTATATTTTCAAATGCTGTTACTTTCTCTGGCTGCTCTGGTTTCTTTTTTTTTCTTCTATTGATAATCCCAGAGCATCCAATTGGTTAATACAGTATATCTTTTTCCTTTTTTACCCCCCTTCTTCCCTTTCTGTTCATGTTTTCTTAAGCAGCTACACTTTAGTCTTTCACTCTGTCTGTCATTCATCGCTCCACATGAAGAAATCCACCAGAGAGGTTTCTCACTTTGAGCTCTCTAACCTGCCTTTGGCTCCATTGTTTCTGTAGGTAATTCTGCACTTGGAGAGCCGGTGTTTCTTTTTAAGAGAAGAAGACCGGCTCTTTGTGTTTTCAATTAGTCACCCCTGCTCCATTAAAAAAGAAAGAAAAAAAAAAGACTCTAGAGTTGTGCAAGTGTCTCTGTGTGGCTGTGCTTCAGCTAAATGTTAATGATTCTTCTGTCTTTCTTTCTTCCAGTTATCAATGTTTACACCTCAGTAACTTTGTCTTTGAAGGTTAAAATGTGCTTTATGTAATTAATTTGTTTCAGAGGGGCTTTATGCTCAGAGCATATGCACTGTCTGGACGCACTTCTCATCATGGAGGTGGCTGATACAGCAGCTAGCAGCTAAAAGTGCTAACTCCATAAACAGCACTAAACTATGGCAACAGTGCTGACAGAGCTAATAGTGCTAATCGGGGGAAACCACAGGGTGGGTGCTATGCTTCTGTGACGACGCCATTCCAATGGTAGCAGTAACTGCTGCATGAGCACTGTGCAAAGCCGCCAGTGGGATACACATATGCCACTAACAAGCACACGCAGCTGAATCTTCTTACCACAACATAGAATGCAGAAGCTCAGATTTCAACACACAGAGGTAGCATGACTTTATTCTCTGCTCAGGACACCATTGCTCTTCTTCTGTACGTAGTAGTTTGCTACTATATTATATGAATCTAAAAGTTGCACACAGAATCTTTAATGAGGGCTACCAGTTGCCACAAATTCTTCTATTGTGCTGTTTATTAGTAATTGGTTGAGCACTAAACATACCGGTGACTTTTTAAACTTGAATATAGCTTCATTAGAAATCTCTGGGGTGCACTAACTTGCTTAACCCCTTAGCAAAATTCTTTTTTTAACCCTAAAATTCCATCAACTTACTCGTGAATGTTGATTAAATGAATGTATTTTTATGGATGTACATATAATAAACAACTTGTCTGTTGGTGCCTCCTTCATCACACGACTTCAGGGTACACTGTTACACCCATGCTAATATCCTAAGTTAGCCTATTAGCATGCTAGCATTTGATAATTAGCAATAAACAAAGTGCAACATGGCAGATGATGGTAGATGTTTGGTTGGTTAAGATACTTTTTATTAAGCCATGTATTGCTCACATGTAATTTGTAATATGGTATTAGGTCGTAATCATTAGTTGCTGTCCAGTAGGTCCAGTGACCTACAATAGTAAGAAAAGTTATTTATTAGCATTAATCACGAAAGCAAGTCAGGCAGAGCAATATTTTAGTGATTTTAGTGAATATACTGGTGCAGAAACAGCAATTATCATGTTGTTTAAATGCTTTGAGCAATAAAATACAACACATCTTCTTTGTAGTGTCCATGTTGTCCTCCACATTAAGACGTAAAGCTCATGAACGCACCGAAGTTGGAGGAAAGACCTCCCAAGGAAACAGGACCATCCAAGGAGCCCATGAATGCAACATAATACTTACTGAGATATCTGGACCAAAGTGATGGATAAAAAATGGAAATCTGCATGTAATAACACCAAAATCTGCAATTCATATCAAGCATTATATGAAATTTTATGTGGCACCCAGGTGCAAGTCAGTGATCACTTAGTTTGCACCTTCCTCACAACTCTTTCATTCAGTCGTCTGCTTCACAAAGTGAACATTACCCAGCACCTCTGTGAACACGGCTCCGATGAGAGTGGAAACGCTTCCTCATCATTTTTTCACACATGACCAGCCGTACTCTGGCGAGGAGGAGGTGATTTTTCATTGTTGCCTGTCCACGTCTGTTTCAATAAGAATGACTGATGTGTGTGTTTGCCCTCAGAGACCTCTGCTGTTCCAGTCAAACTAAAATCACAATACCATGCTTTTAGCTTCAGCCTCGTACTGTAAACTCAGTCTTGAGACCCCAGAGAGGGAAATGCAGATTTCATGGAGACAAAAACAGTGACCTCAGTATTTTACTTTAAGGCTACAATAATGACCATAACACCGGATTCAATTCCACAGCCCAGTAATGGCATGCAAAAAGGCCATGGTTCACACTTGAGAATTTGGATTTCACTGTTGTTTTTTCACTCTGGGAAATCATTTCTCATGTCCACAGTTTCTGACTGAAGAGTGACACACAAGTGACACACAAACTTAATTTCAGGCTGGAAATCGCCTCAGGAGAACTAAATGTGTTTGCATTTAGTTGAGTTCTTCTGTCATCAAGGTAAACTGCTAGTTTCCACCATCACAGACAGCCTACTTCAGCCCGCGTCCTCCGCTTCCCCTCCCCCTTCCTTTCTTCCTTCACATGTAATTATTCCATTCTTCATCTGGCTTGCTGACGAAGTCAACAAGACAAGCAGGAGGTATTTGACTTCATGTGTTTGTTGTTAGCGCTGCCAAGCAGTTTTTATATCTAATGGTTAGACTCTGGGATATTGTGTTTATGTTGCTGTATTTTCCACACTGAATGTTTACAATGTTTCTGAGAGATTGTTCAGGATTTTAGTTCAGGGTTTTTTGGTCTTTAATCTAGACTGCATGTGAAGTTTTCACATAGTTTCCCAAGAGAAGTATCATTCTGTGGGGTGACTGTTGTTTTTTGTGAATCCACCAGTTGTATGGGTTACTGTTGACTGATGTTCCTGTTTTATTATCATTCTGCATGAGATGAAAATGTCTGTGTGACAGCATTGGAGCAGGGTGGATCCTGCAGTGTGGCGATAACGCTCAATTGCTTATGGAGAGCAAAAGGTTTGCAGAATATCAGTCAAAGGTAAATCTGTATTTTATTTAGTGGCCAAAAAAACTGAGCAAAAAAAGAAAATAAGCAAAGGCAAACAAGGAAAAACTTTTTGAACAACCTGATGATAAAAAATAGATATTTTTAACTGAAAAAAGGTTGTTGAGCCTGCTAGCAGCTAACGGTGTCAACAGCGTGAATGGCTCTTAAATTGACAACAGTGCTAACGGAGCAAGCGGTGATAATGCTGGGGAATGGGAGGGTAGGTGTTCCACTTCTGCAACAAAATAACTGCACCTGCATGTCTTTGGGCTGTGGGAGGAAACCACAATACCCAGAGGAATTTAGTTATAATATTTTTGTTGTTGGTGTTTCAAAAAAGTGTTTTGAAATCAATCAGTTCCATTTGATATGAGTCACTGGGCATGTTACGGCAGATTGAATCTGCAGCTCCGCAGGACTTGGACTTTACTTGCACCTTGGTACAAACCCATCCTGTGCATATCTTTTGAGTATGAATTACTGCCCGAGAAAGGTTTCAAAAAAGCACAACCCTGCAGTCTGCTCATGCACAGTGTGTTTTTGCATGTATAGAGTATTCGTAGATGGGGCTTCAGTAAGTAAAAAATGTTTTGTTGAGAATGGCAAAGATGAATCTGGAGCAGCATTGGTTCAGTGGTAAAACTGAAAATTTTCTGCATTCCAGTTTGAATAAAGGGTTTAGTAAAGAGGCCAAAACATTAAGAATGGGCAATTTTAAGCTTTTCGTATATAAACAAGAATTAAAATCGGTGAAAATGTGAACCGAAATAGAAATACTCCAGAGAGAAGCTGCGGCATCAGACTGCTGACCTGACAAGGGTGAATGACCGAATGAATTTATGAATTAAGTTGGGTTATCTGGAAGTCATACACATGGACACACACATTTCAGACATTTGTCTGTCGGCATCCCAAATGACTCCGTCCCCAGTGTGACCTCAGACAACCCCAAATTCCACTCTGCATCCTGTCTGATGTCTGCTTTGATCTTTTGTCACCACAAACAAATCAGTCACATCCCATTCTGGATGTGCAAAGGTGTGGAAACAATGCTCTTTCATGATTTTCCTCTCCATCTGTCCTGCTCTTTTCATGTTTTCTTCCTGACAGTGTGCTTCCTTTTCATCTGCCGTGGTCAGGGTCCGTGTCGTCTGACAGACAGAGTCGGGGTAAGCTCTCAGCACAGGCCAGTTTCAGATGTATTACTAATGCAAGTAACATGGATGTCAAGTTTCTGGCGATGTTTGACCCTAATTGCAGGCTGAATTTTCCCCAAAGTGGAAAATTAGTGGCTCTCCTCATGCTGCCAGATACTCTCCATCCTGCTCTCCATCCTGTTTGTTATTACCAACTGTGGTTTGCATAGTCATGCAGGACTTTGAGGTTCTGCAACTTTTCATAAAGTGCGGTGCTCTGGCTTTAGCAGCTGCTGCGTCGGTACTCAGAGAAGGCTGAGAGTTCAGTCCATGTTTTTCACAGAGATCCCTGAAAGTCTTTTTGTATTTTAACAAACTTTGAAGAACTTTGAAACTTTATGTTGCAAAGCACTTTCACATCATCTCCCCCACGCAGATCTGCGAAAATGAGTCACTCACAGCGAGCAAACTGTTCACAAACTGCACGTCACTCATCTCCAGGGCACAAAGAGGAGGGTGATCTCACTGTTTAGTTGAGTCTCTTTCCCTCCGCTGTGCTCCAGCACCTCGGGGACTTTGACTCGCCTAAACTCAAACAACCTGGTTTTGCTCCTAAAACAATGTGAGGCCAAAGGACCGAGGAAACATGGAACTGGAAAATCTTTTTACAATAATGATTTTTGTCTGTTTTTCCGTGTTTTGGTCCAAAGAAAATATTTGGCCAAGATGCTCTGAACTATCTGACGCTGCATCCAAAACAAACGCACAACTGAGATATAAAGAAAAGATCCCAGTGATTAAGTGTAGAGGGAAACATGAGTCTCTGTGTGTGTGTGTGTGTGTTTGTGTTTGTGTGTATGTGTGCCTGTCTATATTTATTTGGTATTTTGCTCATAAAGCCACTCTAAATCTATCCACACAGCTATTTGTTAGTTAAGCTTTCAGGCTGCATGCCACAGTGTGTGTTTGTTGGCTTGTTCAACACACAGTCTGTAAGATATGTGTGTGTGAGAGGGTTTAAGTCTTGTTAAAAAGAAAGTCAAAGCTGGATCACTTAACAGAATAATTAATTATTGTTATTTTTAGCTACTGCAAAACCTCAGCTGTTTTGGCAACACACTCTTATTTAAAATCAAAACACACATCATATGACATCATACGCTGATCGTGCTAAATCTGCATAATGAGATTACATTTTGGATGTTCTCCTGTGTGTGATATGGAAATAAACAGCATATCTGACTAGACATAGCGTGTTATTGAATTTGTTGTTACCTCCACCCAGCAGGTTTTGTTTTAATTTGTTTATTTGTCTGTTTCTAATCAGATTCTGATTGAATTTGCTGTGAAGTTCAGCCATGGGACAAGGAAGAACTGATCTGATTTTAAGTGCAGATGCAAAATAAGAAATATAGGTATACAAACTATAAAGGAGTTTGGGTTTGGGGACCTCAGAATTGCGTCTCTGCTCTTTGTAGATGATGTAGTTCTGTTGTCTTCATCACACCGTGACCTCCAGCATGCACTAGGGGGGTTTGCAATCAAGTGTGAAGCTGTTGAGATGAGAGTTAGCATCTCCAAGTCTGAGGTAGTTCTCTGTTGGAAAACGTTTCCCCCTTTGGGTTGGGAGAGAGTTACTGTCCCAGCCAAAGGAGTTCAAGTATCTTGTTCATGAGTAAGGGTAAAATTGAGCATGGACAGAAGTAGAAGATATACTCTATTAATCCACAAGGGAAATTCAGATGTTTCACTCTGTTGTCATATACACACAGGCCTGAAATACACACATGCACAAACAAGACCTATAGATGCATTAAACTGAGGGATGTCAGAATGAAGGGGCTGCTTATGGATGGCATCGTGAGCAGCTGGGAGTTCGGTGCCTTGCTCAAGGGTGCCTCAGCAGTGTGCAGGAGGCAAACTCGCACCTTTCCAGCTACCAGTCCATGCTCCATACTTGGTTCATATGGGGGGGACTTGAACCTGTGACCCTCCAGTCCCTATGAACTAAGCTACTGCTTATAGCGCTGCGTCTGCAGTGATGCGAGCATTGTGCCAGACCCTCGTGGTGAAGAGGGAGCTGAATCAGAAGGCAAAGCTCTCAATTTACCGGTCCATCCATGTCCTAACCCTCACCCGTGGTCATGAACTTTGGGTAGTGACCGAAAGAATGAGATAACAGATACACCGATTAGCCAAAACATTAACATTAGGTGAAGTAAATCACATAGACCGTCTTGTTACAGTGCAATGTTCTGCTAGGAAACCTTGGGTCCTGGCATTTATGTGGATGCTACTTGACGTGCTCCGCCCACCCTAATACTGTTGCAGACTAAGTAAACCCCCTCATGGCAACAACACTGGTCGATGGCGGTGGCCCCCCAGCAGGACAATGCATCATGCCACACCACAAAACTGCTCAGGAATGACCCCAGGAATGGGACAGAGAGCTCAAGGCATTAACTTGGTCTTCAAATACCCCAGATCCCAATCTGATCAAACATCTGAGGAATGTGCTGGTACCCCAGAGGTACCCCGATCAAATGTGGGTCCTCCTTGGACAGGACTTGGTTCTGACCTGTCAAGGCATGAACACAGGATCTCTGGAGGGTGTCATTTGGTGCCTGGCATCAGGGCGTTACTTTCAGATCTTTTAAGTCCTGTGGGTTGTGAGGTGGGGTACCAGCATATCTTACAGATGTTTGATCAGATCGGGATTCAAGGAATTTGGAGGCCAGGATGATGCCTTGTGCTTTTTGTCACGTTCCTCGGACCATTCCTGAGCCGTTTTTGTGGTGTGGCATGGCGTATTGTCCTGTTGGGGGGTATCTGGTCTGCACAGGTGTTTAGGTGGGTGGAGCGTGTCAGGTTGTATCCATGTGAATGTCAGAGCCCAAGATTTCCCAACAGAACATTGCATTGTAACAAGATGATCAATGTTGTTCACTTCACCTGTCAGTGGTTTTAAGGTTTTGGCTGATCGGTGTACAATCAGCTGAATTGAGTTTCCTCTGCAGGGTGGCTGGCTCAGCCTTAGAGAAAGAGAGAGGAGCTCAGACATCAGGAGGGAGCTCGGAGTAAAGCCGCCACTCCTTTATGTTGAAAGGGGCCAGTTGAGGTGGTTCATTTGATCAGAATGTCTCATGAGCTCCTCTCATTAGAGGTTTTTCATGCACGTCCAACTGGTAGGAGGCCCCGGGGTAGACCCAGAACATGCTGGGTGGATTATATATCTCATCTGGCCTGGGAACGCCTAAGTATCCCTTAGGAGGAGCTCAGCCTGCAGCCCCTGCGATCCGGCCCTGGTTAAGCAGGTGAAAATGAATGGACTATAAAGCACATTTTGCATGAACTGGCCCATAACTCCTGAGCTGTGAGGTACAGAGACAAAATTACTTTTTGCTTCACCATATTGCACATTGCACAAAAACATTATTCATTTCTTATTTGACATTCCATGTTTGCTATTCTTCTATGTCCCATAAAAAAATTGACTGAAAAGAGTGCAAAGCTCAAACAAGTGAAAACTCTCCACACTTATGACAGCGCAGATGTTGAAGGACAGCACAGATATATCAGGCACGTAAACCTCCTGTGAGCACTGACAGACAGAAGCACAATAGGCTCCTGCTGACAGACAGGAGGGCAGCATGTGCGCTCGCTCTTTTGCTGTGCACACAACACATTTCATTTCAAACCTTAACTCAACACTTTGACATAAGGTGAAACAGGTAATGAAGGGTCATAAAGACGTTTTTGATTTGAGAAGTACATTTATCCAAAAGATGCCATTATAAACTCACAGCTTGACCTACAGCATCTTATCAGTTATCTTCATAATTATTTGAGTATAAATTTATGCCAGGTACAGCAGGTCACCTTGGATTGGAATAACAAAGGTTTGTGGACTTTTGAGAAAGTATGGTGGTCAGAAACTCACTGAGGCCAACAGTGCTTTGGCTTTTTCTATCGCATGGGTTGACATGGAAATTCTGTACAGACATTCATGGTGCCCAGAAGATATATCCTGCTGACTTTGGTGATTATCTGACTTTTCCTCCAGCTCCACTGCAAAGTTAATTCATTTGAGTTTTTAAGTGAAATGTCTTGACAACTGTTGGATAGATTGTCATGAGATTTGGTACAGACACTTATGTCCCCCTTAGGATGAAGTGTAATAGCTTTAGTGATCTATTAGTTTTTCTTCCATCCCTAGATGTTCCTCAGAGTTACTACAGGAGGGGCCCCAAAATTATTGTTTGATAATTCTTTTCAAAAATGAAATATGCCTAAGAATACACATTAACATAATTCAAATATATTTCCAACAGCCTCTCTTTGTGAAAGTTTCCTCCCTCACTTATCTGGAAAGCAAACTGGTCAAGACTGCAGCCTAAGGCTGATATGGCCCTCTGCCTCACTACCTCCATCAGCCCAGTTTAATATGCAATGCAGTTTTATACAGTTTGTGTGGTAGGGAGTCTCTGATCCACCTCTCTTTCAGCTAAGGCCTGAAAAATGTTTAAGACTTCTGATCTAGTGCCATTAATGGGTCTAAATTTTAATTTGTTTATGAACAATTTCCTGCAATACTAATTCCCATCAGTCTCAGCTGTACTTTGTGTTTAGTGCTAATTGGAAGATGTTAGCATGCTAACACACTAAACGAAGATGGTGAACATGGGAAACATTTGCTGCCTTCAAATGGGATTGTGTTTGTTCACAAGGAAAGTCCATAGTCCTCTGTCATAAGGACAGAGGGATGTCGTATGCTGTAAAGCCCTGTGAGGCAAATTGTGATTTGTGATATTGGGCTTTATAAATAAAATTGATTGATTGATTGATTGATAATAAATGCCCCCTCTTGTGGGTATTCACAAAACTGAAATTTTTTGAAAGCTCCAAGCTCACATGATGTGTTTGCTAATGTTTAAAAAAATAGAGCAGGCCACTGAAGTTCATTTTTTGGTGGCTGTTAAGTTAATGTAGCCTCTTGTAATTTTACCCGTATAGAGATTTCTGTCATAATTTTGTATGTCTGAGATAAATGTAAATATACCCAACATGCCCTATCTTTTTCCTCTGTCATTGGCCTTTGCATTCCCTGCATTACATTACCTGCTAGCTTGAAAAATTGTTAGCCTCTGTGGCTTTTACACACCGTTGCCTAGCAGCAATGTTCTTACAGTTTAACCACTTGAATGCTTAGCATATCATGGCAGGCTACCATTTTGTGACCACAAGCTGAAGAGTTCCATTTGAAGGGAGCAATTGATTCTAGACTACATAGCATCAGCATGTTAGCATTGACATTGTGAGCATGTTAGCATGATGATGTGGGTCCATGTCATTGGTTCGACAGCCCATTGGTTCGACATCCCATTAGTCCGACTGTCCGCGGTGCTGAACGGCTCGCGGTGGGCGTATGGTGCGCCGCGACCGGCTTGAGGCAGAGCAGGCTCACGGCTTATGTGTTTGTCACTTTATTTTTCATTTTAACCCACACCATGATCTTTTCCAGACCCCAACCAAGTGGTTTTTGTGCCTAAACCTAACCAGACCTTAACCACAGGGCATCATGATGATTTCGGAACGGACTTCGGAACAATGAGTTTAATATGGTCGGAACAATGGGATGTCGAACCAATGGGCTGTCGAACCAACGGGCAGTTCCCGATGAGGTTAGCATTTAGTTTCAGTTTAGTGCTGTCCTCCATTTACCCAAGGAAACTATAAAGAAGAAATGATCATGACAACAGTGACAGCTCTCAAGGAGCCAGATTTTGGTGTCAGATGGAGTAAATGGGGAGGGTGCTGCAAATCACACTTTAACCCATCATATCTTTGCTGTTTCAACTTTGACTGGAAAATTGTTCCACCAGATTAAAAAACACACGTGATGTTGACTGATTTTTAAAAAAATCTAAATATGCACATTTGTTTTCCTTGTTATTGGTCCCCAAACGGGTCATGGTCAAGGATTTTTCAGTCAGAATTGAAACAACAAAGGTATGAAGGGTTAAAGTGTGATTTGTCATGCCTGCCCCATTGACCCCAATAGAACTGACAGCAAAATCTGTCTCCTCAACCGCTGTCACTGTTGCCACAACCTTTCCTTCTCTATAGTTTCCTTGCATTTACGTTGGAAGTTGGAGGGCAGAGCTGGGAATGATGTCACACCCCAGTTTACCACATTCCAATAAGTCAGATAGCCAAGACGTTAGCAATATGCAGTTCTTGCCAGGTTAGCCATTTTTGGCGGTGGCAGTCGAGAACATACATTGTGCATACAAACACTGTAGCAGCATGTTCATGTTCCTCCAACTTTGTAAGATAGAAATCCAACTTCAAGGGGCGTTACAGTTAAAATTTCTGACTGGGAACTTGAAAATTCTGAATTCCCATATGGAGCCCAGGCATAGATGACCGATTAGATAAACTAAGTAGGCTGGGCTCTCTGCCATTAATAAAAACTGAAATGTGTAAGCAAACAAGTTTTTCCAACAAAAAGATTTGACCTCATTTCCCGCTCAATTTTTCACCTTCTGCATTCGTAAGTGTATGCTAGAAATTTTGTGCTTTGTTTACTTGATAGTGCCGGTCCATGATTCCTGTCACAGTAGGAATTTGCTAACAGTGCTCATTAGAAGAAGGTTTGAACTGCTGACACCACTCAGATAAATCAATATGCAATTGTTAGTCAGTCAGTCATACCAGTGTTGTTCATTTTTGGCTTGTTTCTGTATCAAGTCTCTATTTCACATTCCATGCAAGCATGGGCAACAACACGCAGGATTCATGATGGGAGGAGGATGTGGAGTAAGCACAATCTTCATCACTGCGCTGCTGCTCTCGTATTGTCGAGGGAATTAAAGCCAAGCATAAACATATGTGTGTTAGCTTTAAAAAATGTAAGCCCACTGTCTTCTGGACCCATCCTTGATGTAGTTGTACTGTTCGACACGGTGCCAAGTTTCACCCTTGGCCATGTTTCACTTCATTTTTTCCGCTCCTCCACATCTAAACACCGCCTGCATCTTTCAGCACTCTACCTTGTGATCCATGCAATTTCTCTCCCATTATTTTGAATCAGTCCCTTGTTCCTGGTTTGACCACATAATTTTTACTCTGTCTACTGTCTCCTGAATGAGGTCGACCACCAGACTCACGCTCTCTCTCTGCTCTCTGGTCTGCTCCAGCGCAAATGAGAGCCAAACCACAGGCCTCAATTACCCAGCATTCCTTGGAGAGGACGAGAGAGGCCTCATGTAGCAGACTATGAAATTAACATTCATGACAAACCTCTCAAGCCACATAACTATTTCATGAAAGCAGCAGTTGCAGAATTTCACCACTCAGTAAAGTATCACTCCCATTGTATCATTATTATTGTAACTTCCTGCTGGTTTCTTGTTCCTAACAATGGGTGAGAGTAGGCTAACTAAAAAAAAGCAACTAAAAAACTTCAATAACATTATTCTGTTATTCATTTGACCATATAAAATGTTTCAATGCCATAGAAATACGGCACTTTTAAACAATAAACAATGTGTTTAATGTGCAGTTTACAAAAACACAGCTTAAAAACAAGCGGCCAACTAGCTAGCTACCTTAAGCTTAGCTTACAATCCCCTCTGAGCGTCTCCTGTAGGCTTACTGAAACATATCAATTTTTATTAAGTAACATCTTGGTATTTTTTTTTAATTCCATGGAAGTAAAGTAAAGTAAAGTAAAAATCCTGTCACAAAGAATAAAATCAGCTAAGCTAGTCTTTCTAACAAGGTAATTAGCCTAGCTTAGCAGAGTAGCAGTAGTGGAGACCGGGAGTAATTTTTTTGGTTTTGATTACTCACAAACCTCTCGAATACATGTTTTATGAAGGTAACTTGGTTCCTGTGTTCTTCTTGTTGACAGTTATCAATTGTTGATTAAACACGAGAAGTCAAATGGTAGCCCATGTCTGTCTCCATGTGCACGGGCCATATGGGGCAATTGTGACAATAATACACTTAATGCCTTCATACCCAGGACCGAAGTGAAATCTCAAGAATAGAAATATGTAGTTACAACAATTTAATATCGATTGAACAATTAATTCCAGTTTAATAAAACAGTATATTTAATGGTATCATGTATTAGACATCAGTTTGTCTGTTGGCAGGCAGAGAGGTATCACCACAGTGTTGTTTGTAAAGTTTGTGTCAAGAAGGACGCCTCATCTTTTACTGCAAACCATATCTACCAACGGGCACAAATAAAGTAGCCTTATGTTACCACAGAGCACATACAGAGTTTCATGGCTCTGTCACATTTCTCACTGGTGCAATTTGAGATGTTACAAATGCTTCTTATATAAAATGTGTATCTGTCAATATGTCTATTTTGATGATGTTGCTAGGATGGACACCATTTTGATGGTGCATGACATAAGCTACCCCTCTGGCTAAAAACGACAAAACTAATAATTGTATATATCAAATGTTAGACAAGGGAATAGTCATCAAAACTAGACAAATTTAAATTCATAGACATTAAAGATTAAGACAGTACGAGGAAAAATACTGGAGATGAAAAAAAAGATTATACCTTAAAAATTAGTCCTGGCAGAAAAATGTCAACAAATACGAGGCATCAGTTTGTACTTTGGCAGGCAGAGAGGGGTCATCAAAGACCATGTGCATAATGAGTTTCATGGTTTCATCTCATTTCTTATTGGATCAATTTGAGATGTTACAATTGCCCTGGTCTCCCCTAATTAGCTGTCATCTCAGTTTTAACTCTTTGTGCCAACCTAAATTAAGAATTTAAATAATATGGCTTGATGTTTAGGGGTTGTGATGTGTTTTGCTTATGGTGCTCCGTGTTGTGCTGGTGTTATGTGCAATACATCAGTGGCTGATGTGCAATACTGTTATGAATAGTGTATGTTTTTTTTATTTTATTGTGTATGGTTTTCAGTCCTTCTGAACTATTACTGTAAGCCAGCAATACTTGTGCAGCTCCTGAGTCCAAGACAAATTTCTCTCCAGGGACAAATAGTATATCGCATCACGTTGCATATCATATCATATCATATCGTATTGTATTGTATTGTATCGTATCGTATCGTAGCATATTGTATCATATCATATCGCATCATATTGTATCGTATCGTATCATATCATATCGTTTTGTGTCGTGTCGCGTCATATCGTATCGTATGTACCTATGTATGTATTTAATTGGAAGTTTATTTATTAGATTTATTAGATTTAAAGGTAATGACCGATGGGAAGCTAAAGGATTTGTGTCCCCCCTGGTATTCCCTTAAGTTTTTCTAAAGGCCTGAATAATAACTGAATAAGATAGTAAGATATAAAGACAGACATTACACTCTATATATTTGGCAGGATTTGTTTGCATTATTTCCGCATTACTGTTGAACATGTGTGTGACATGAAGCTTATAAAATGTGGTGTTTTTTTTCTTTTACAAATGAACTCAGACAGATTCATAATGCATAGACAGGGATTTTAATGTACGTTCACTTACATCTGTTTCAAGCACAAGTCACTGGCTTTCACACTGAGCAGTACAGTCACTTTTCAATGACCCGTGATGCATTGATACCATAGGTACTGATAGCATTTCTTAAAAGGCAACATATTTATGGTACAAATACCCAATTGTATACAGCAATTCTTATCACACATCGGTCATTCTCTACAGGCGGTTAATGAGCGATCAGACTGTCTCTTTCCTCCAGGCTGATGCACTTTAAAATCCATGAATGCAGTGTACAGTATTTATGTAATATCACCCCTGCTATTTTCCTACCAAGGTGGTTGAGTGGTGAGGTAATAGGACACTTCTTGTATTTCATCGTCACTTGTTTCATTGCACTGGAATGTAAAAATCTTTAGTTTTCCGTTTCCAGGTTCTTAGCCTCAGCAGAGAACAAAAACAAGAACAAACATTCAGAGTTTTTTTGTTACGCTTGTTTGTTCAAGCCTCACTCATGGCACTCAGATTTTCCTTAAAATCTTTTTTTTAAATATCAAATTTGTGGAAAACATTTTAATTTGAGCACATTTGGGAGTGAGTGTGCTGAGCCAACAGAAGCTGGAGTATGTAAAAACCTTTGGATAGCACTACAATAAAATTAATCATCATCAGTAGGCAAATTACAGGAGCTAAATCAGCCTGCAGGAGATTAATGACAGTGTTTGTGGCTATATGTCAAATTAGCTGAGTTGTTTTTGTCATCAGGAGATTAGCTGTGATACTGTCAGTCTGCCAACATTAATAAAAGACTGCGGATGACGATGACTGCCTCAATGCCTCAGTTTCTTTGTGCTTGTTTGGGTCTTCCTCTGTCACAGTAATTCATGAAGTACAAACAATTCACACTGAAAATCCCAGAGAAATAAATCACTCATTTAACTATGCTTTACAGTTTGGAGTCACCAGTTACATTACTGTCCAAATACACCACAACGCCTAGCCAATAGGAATGCAGAGTAAAGCTCAAAAATTTTGAAGCAGCACATTGAACTTTTTGACCCGCTGAAACTTTTGTTGCTCTTTATTTATCCGCATGACAAACTTTTAAAGAGGATTTTGAACTTGTTAAAAGAGTAAAACTTTGAGCAAAATCTCTTCTTGACCAGCACTCATCTCATGGCAACTGTTACATTATCACAAGAAGTGCTATTCATTGTTGGTCATGGGATTGACAAATTTCAAGCCACATCATGCAATTCACATCAGTACCAAATGTTTATACTGTTGAATCAGAGAGAATAAAAAGTATGAAAAGAGATTGTGATCCTGTTAAAGACAGGGCGGAGCGATCAGAGGATGGATGAAGCTCATGTTGGTGGAAGATCTCAGCATCTCTTTCACCACCCTCAGGTCCCGACTGGAACAGGCTCCAAAATGAAGCACAGAGAATCTGAGCAAATATGCATTAAGCTCCTCTACATCTGACACCCAACACCATTCTCCTCTCAACAATTTACATCGTAAAAGAGCCAACACTGCTGTAAGCGTGTCTACGCATGTTTTTAAAAAGAGCTGAATGAATGAAAAATGAACACAGATTGCGTCTTCCTCATGCACACACAAACATACAAAGCACTGATGGATGCACAATAAAGATGAAGTGAGTCGATCGGATGCATATTCACATTCTTTAATCCAGGTTTCCTTTCTAAACAGGCTGCACGTGGAGGAAATGTGCCTGTGAAAGAATGTAAGAAGAAAAGGACTGTAATGATGGTATGATTACAGTACACGCTGACAGATGCATATCAGAGTTTTTGTTTTGCTTTTTTTGCATTCACACGACCTACTTCAACCCACTAAGAAGTCAAGTCTTGAGTATGGCCAAGAGCACTGATCAATGATTTTTCAGGCTTGCAAATACAAATTTTTTTGCACAAAATGTACTGTAGGATGCGTCATAAAGGGGGCTGGAAAATACTTAACATAATTCTAAAAAAACCCAAAACATTAATTTGAAAGATTTTTTTTTAAATAAATTAGGCTCCCGGTGAAGCTCTCCAGAAAGATTTAACAATATTACAGTTTCATATTCTAATATTGATGTTATTTTTTAATTTAGACCGGTGTATAATATGTATGCAGGCCTTCCCTCTGAGATTACAGTACTTAACTTTGAGACAAAAAGCATAAAAGCTGCATCTTAAAGCTGAAAATGTGATACATACAAAGTCCGAGCTGCAAGAAACAGACAAAAAAAACATTTCAGAAGTTACCCAAAAATAAACTCATCATACTGTATATCCTAAAGGCACCTTAGACAAAGATATATCCCTGTGCTTGAGTGGGTAAAAAGGTTCGGGGGTTGAAAAAAGCCTAACTGCTGCATTGAAACTCTATATCGCCACAAGAAAGGCTACATAGTAGATAGATGGAGTTCATTGCATAAACTATTCTGTCACTGATTGTCTAAAAGCATGACTTAAAGACATAGAATGCAGATCTGTAAAATTACAAGATGTGACTTTCATTTCAAATACTGCAACATATTTAAATGCTCTATGTCTTTCCACCTTTAAGAACTGTTCACACAACACTCCATCAGTTGCATCGTACTGCAACGCTGCATTTCTGCAACAGGGTATATTTCTAAGATAAAACATGCATGGGGGAAACTCTCTCCTGATCATGCAGATATTGTCTCTGGATTTACTCTCCACAGTGGGAAGATAAAGAGACAACACAAAAATATATAAAACAATAAAACAAACAAAGAGACAGGTTGAATCAAAAATCATGAATAAAACAGTGTCCAACAACAAGCTCTGCCCTGCTTCGGCAAAAAACAACCCCCCCGACATGCTGGTGGAGGAGGTTATCTTCCCCTCCTTCCATTGTATCCTCTCCCCATTTTAACTCATCCCAAACTACCAGCCCAGTCTGTAAAAGTAATCCTCCAATGCATCATCATCATCATCAAGTCTCCCTCTTCCTCCTCTCATCCCATTTTCTGTCTTCCTCCTCAGGCTGGACAGGCTTGCTCCCCCTGCAGGCGAGAGGTTGGAATGACGCTGTATTCCTAACCAGATAAGGGGGGAGATGGTGCCTCCGGTTCCACCGAGGGGGTTTAAATTGGAAAGTCACTGGGATTGATTAGGCAAGTAAGTGGAGCAGGCGCAGGGATCACACCCTGCTGGTCGGGTGGCAGCGGTAGGTGCAGTTGGAGAGGTGGTCGGCTCCCCCGTCGACGTTCTGGGAGCATCCACCCTCACAACAAGCCTCTGAGTGAGAAGAAGGGCATGATATCAGTACTGTACCAATACATTTGTCACATTGAAAACATCTGTAACCCACACAATTGTTCACTGCTGTATTCACAGTGTGTGTGAGACAAACAAAGAGGGACACTAGGAACTAAACCACAGCTTGTACCTGCGTCTTCCTCCAACAGATGAGTTCGGCACGGACTGGGCAGGGTGGGGTTGGGTCCCTCGCTACTGGTTCCCAGCTGGAGACGCCTCATGTGACGGACCACTGCTGTGGCATTAAACGCTTGCTGCAGAGGAAAAGACACAGATGTAATATAACCCAAAAACCTGTAGAGTCTCATTCATCTGAATCTGAAAGTCGGCCAACTGGGACCCAGACAGCAGCCTACAGCTCCAAGATTTTTTCGTACAAAGCAGTACTTCTCACAGCAGGGTACACAGCTGTGAGTTGTGAGCAGTTCATTTAAGGAGTGATTTGTGCCTTCTCAGATTATTTTATTTTAGTGGTTTTCTCAAGAGCTTAACTGTAGAGTATCTGGCTCGGAAAAGAGCAAAGATCAAAGAAAAGCTTTAAAAATCGGGAGTGGGGGATTCGAGTCACAAATGTGACAACTTGAGACTTGCTTGACCAACACTGATAAAGACCTGACTTTGATTTATTATTCATGACTTGAGTCTAGACTTAGACTTGAGACAGATGACTCAAAAGGACTATTTTAGATAGGACTATCTAGATATTGAGAAAGTACGTTTTGTTTTTGGTAAATTAATAGGCGACTTCTGGTGCAATGCATGCAAACCTGGCAACCTAGAGGGACGCAGCCGGCCAGCAATGGCCAACGCATTAGGCAGCTATCATAGAGGAGGCTAGCTCGGAAATAATGAAATTTGGATTCAAGGATTATGTTGTCGATGACAGTACTAAGAGAGAGCAAGGGTATACAAAGTCTGCAGCTACAAAAATTGGTGAAACAATCACCACAACATCCAACTTCTCCATCACTAAAAACCCACAAAGAAAGGGACATGAGTAACTTGGGGACTTGCTTGAGTCTTGAAGGTTAGACTTGCGACTTGCACATGTGTGACTTACTCCTACCTCTGTTAAAAATACACTACTGAGTGGAGCATTTTTTCTTTTTCATATATTCCACAAATGCAACCATCTTGTGATCCCACAGATTCTTCTCAATCCCGACCCTCAGGTTGGAAACTACTGGCCCACAGATTTGTGACAGTCCCAAATCTTTAATGTTCCTAACAATTCAAACAAAATCCATTCCCAAAAGTTCAAATTAATAAAAGCTGTTCGGACCAAGATCAGACTTTTTATTGCAGCTAAACTCTTCTCTTTCCATGCACACTAAAAAGTGAAAAATCATATGGCATAAATCACGCATGTAAGAAATCAAAGCACATCCAAGATAAACTGAATGTCTGATTTACCTTCCACTTGCTCTTTGCAAAGTTCTTCTTGATCTGAGCACTGACAGACTCGTGGATATTCTTTTCCAGAGCAGTATCCCCAGCAATCCTGACAAACAGAGGGGTGAGGAAACATAGGAGTGTGTGTGCATGAGTGTATGTGCCATGGGTAGAGGTCACATGTACAGCCACAGTCATAATCAGAATTTCGTAAGCAGTAAGGGTTGCATAATACGCTCAACCTGGATTAGTTAAAACAAGTAAATCACTGAAGTTAGAGTATCATGGTTTAAACCAGATGACAGAGTGAGTGCATCATGATGGAGGAGTGTAGGACCAGTACCAGGGGTGCTGCAGAGCCTGATCACAAGTGTAACGTATGTTGGGGTCTTTCTCCATCAGGTGGACTATGAAGTCTTTAGCTGTAACAAAAAAGAAGGGTTAAAAAAAGTCAGAACTACAAACTTTACCAGTTGCACTGATGCAATAACATTTCAGTGCTGTAAACAAGAAAAAACTAATCTCAAGGTAATTCACATATGCCAGAAATTTGGCTGCTGCGTCAAGTGTAAAATTTGTTCTAAACTTTGGAGAGATCCTCGCCTAAAGCAGGGAACAGAGATCGAGTCCAAGAGCCAGGACTGGAGAAAAAATCAACATGGGATCATTGCCTTGGCTTGTGGGCTCAACACCTGGTAGGGTGAAAAGGAGGGACTGGATTTTCAATCTCAGAAAACTTGAGACATTACTCTCTCGAAACGCGAAGGAGCTTGACTGGCTCTGGAGACACATTCTTATATAAGAGGTGGTCTCTGTCTTGTACTCGGACTTGCTCGAGGTGAGAAGTGTCAGGTGGGTGAGAGGATACTAATAAGTCTGAGCTGCCTATGTCTTTATTTCTGCAGGATGAGAGGGTCTCTGTGTTGCAGAGAGGCTATACGCCGCTGTTGTTTGCACAACAATGAGCCAAACAGCTGCTCAGAGTATTCAGTCACCTTAAGGGAGAGAATACAGGAGAAGACTGTTTGAATTTTTTTAGATTGCTTTTGACTGTGAAAAATGTAATTGTATTCCAGTGTTTATCTGGGTGATTGTAATTTAGTTGCATATTTAAAAAAAGTTTGTTTACATGACTTTTCATGACTGGAAGCTGCGTTAAACAATCCCAGGTTGCTGAGGTTTTCCAGAGCATGTGTTGGATGTGGAGTCGACTTTCCAACCCTCACATGTGATCACAAGCTTTGCGTTGTGACTAAAAGAGTGACATCACCGATATAGGCAACCGAAATGCAATTCATACTATAAAGTGGATGACCTCACTCTACATGATCAAATAGGGAGCTCAGTGAGGAGGGAGGATGATGGATTCTGGGCTACTATTCAAATAAATCCAGAGGAATTCAGATGCTTTTGGCACTGGGAAGATACAAGGCAGACCCAGGACAGTGTCCGCACTGACCTGAGGTCAGAGAGGTTGTTGACAAAAGATGTTCTGGCTGCTCACTGTGTTTCCCTACTGACCTTTACTACATTACGCCCCCCCCCCAAAAAAAAATCAGTCGTACAGATGTCTGTCATTTCTTGAATGTAATGGAACTAGGAAGCACTAGATGGCCAAAAAAATTCATTGAAAAAAAACTCAACAGCAATGTCTCTCCGAAAAATCATGACCCAGTTTCTCAAGATAATCCACAGACCTTGTTGTGAGCAGTTTCATGTAGGACCTGTTTTCTTTCTACCGAACTGCACCTGCCAACTGTATCACCATGGAGAAGAGAGTGTGCATCTACTGATGGACGAGAGGTGCATGGTCATGACAGCGCAAAATGCAAACATTAATGGCGTCCTCCTTGGCTAAGCTGTGATGTGATGTTAGTTTGCTCAGTGGTGCTAGGTGAGCTCACATTAGATGCACGGTTCCTTTTGGCAGTAATATGGTTGGTGTATGTAGTTCAGTAGAAAGAAAATAGTTCCTACATGAAACTGCTCACAGCAAGGTCTGTGGATTATCTTGAGTAACCGAGTCATGATTTCTGGAAAGAGACATTGCTGTTGAGTTTTTTTAAATGTATTTTTTTGGCCATCTAGTGCCATCGAGTTCCATTATATCGGAGAGAAGACAGACATCTCTACGGGCAATATCTCCAACACTCTGCAACTCACACCCAAACAATCTCGAATTACGAATACCACTAAAGGTAAGAGGAAAAACATAAAATATTTTCGATTTTGGGGTGAAGTGCCCCTATAATGCTCAGATCTACACATTGTAAAAGACATATACACATTTGTTCTGTCTCTGTGAGAAATCTACAACATGCCTTTATGAGAGGACTAGAGAAAAACAGCTTGATGCGCACTGTACCTGAATCAGAGATATCATCCCAGTAAGGAGAATCAAACTCGTATTCTGCCTTCAGGATCTGCTCAAACAGTTTGGCATCATTCTCATCGTAGAACGGAGGATAACCACACAACCTGAGACACACAGGAGAGCACAGACGTCAGGTTTCTCAACTAGGAGAATCCCAAGAGGTTAAAGTGACAATCACTGAAGTTATAAAAGCAGTCAGCAGGCAAAACGAGATGATTACAACTACATCAATGACTGGTTTGAAATAAGACTCAAATGACATGGTTGTTAAAGTACAGTTTCAAACCTTAAGTCAATATGATAAATGTTCTTATCCTGTGTTAGGCTAGGCTCGTGTCTTAGAAAGTGTACTCACAGAATATAGGCTATGACGCCAATAGACCAGCAGTCCACTGCTTTACTGTAGGGTTTCTGAGCCAACACTTCAGGGGCTGCAAGAACAAAAACAACGTAATGGAAATACATTAGCAAGACGAATGTTTAATGATTGTTCAGCACTATTAATGTCGTAAAAATCAAAGTAATTAATTTGGTAGCTGAGCATGTGGCATTCAGCAAAGATACTGTGGTTGCCAAAGTAATATACAAATTATGCTGACTTTTTTTTTTTTTACTGAGTTAAAATGATTAATGATTTTGAATGTCTGTCTGAGCTTCCAAGTAGCTGTCAATGGTGTTTAATGAGAGATTTCGCAGATGGATTTGCTAATATTGCATCATTCTGTGTTCCCTGCCATGCAACACTGATTAATTCAAAGCAGATTTTTAAATTTCAGACAGTCTCTGACTTCTTTACCAACATATCCAGGTGTTCCACACGCTGTCGACATCACACTGCCAGAGCCCTCAATTTTAGACAGACCAAAGTCACTGATCATGATCTTGGAGTCTTCATCCATGCTGTAGTACAGCAGGTTCTCTGGCTGAAATGAGGAGAAACCAGAAACGTTAATTAACACATATACACACATTTTTGGCTGGAGTGAAATAATGTCAGTGACACTTTCCAATCATATCTCTGATATCTCTGGCCCGCAGACTGACCTTGAGGTCACGGTGCACAATGCCCATGTCGTGGAGGTATTTGACAGCGTCCAGAATCTGCTGAATGAGCTTACTGGCGTCTTTCTCTGTGTAGAAGCCCTTCTCTATGATACGGTCGAAGAGTTCCCCACCAGACACCCTGGGACAAACAGGGAGAGATTTGTTCATTAAAGCAAAGTGAAGCTTGTGGAATATGTAGTATTGATATTATATACTTTATTTCAAACAAGTCAAACAAAACAAAAATAACAATAAATTAAAGGAATGATAACCTATAAAAGAAACTCAATGAATAGATACAGTAGTAGTACAGTATTGAGACAACAACCACCAAGGCATGGAGTGAACATAATACTTTGAAAATATCTGTAAACAAGACAAACTTAAGAGTTTGAGAGAGAAAGGACATGATGGAAATATAAAACCGGGACTTTGTTAAAGAAATCATCACTAATCAGAACAAGGAAAGTTAATTTCTTAAATAACTGCTATAAAACTCCTTTTAAAATGTACTTCAGTTATAGATCTCTAGCAAACAAATGCGTGAAAGACAAAAGTATTTTATTTTGGAGTCAAAAAAAGTCCACTGTGGGGTGAATGAAAGCATCGACAGTGAGATGACATCCGCTTGCTGTTATACTTAGAGGCCACTAGATGGAGACTTCACTCTGTCTACAGATAATCCCCAGCATTAACACACACACACACACAGACACACAGACACACACACACGCACAAATAAAGGAGGAAATAAAGAAATAAAGGAGGTTGTTCAGGTCTTTCTCCTTTTTGACAATGAAATTAAATAAGTAGATCCATGACTGTAGCACCGGCTGTACTGTGGGAGCAATACGTTTTGTATTGTGAGGACACACAAATACCATTCTGAGGAAACACAAATATATTGCCGGGGAACAGGGAAGTACTCAAGGAAAGAATAGTCCTTTCATTGATAAGCACACACCCTCCCCCTCTGCCGCGCTCTTCTATGATTTGCCATTGAATGTGATTAATACATAAATGATTGATATCTTCTGGCGCCTCACAGTTAACAGTGCTTCTGATCCTGATTGGTCCTCTCTCTCTCTCTCTCTCTCTCTCTCTCTCTCTCTCTCTCCCTGACATTTCAGTGGCTGAGGTGGGTGGGAGGCTGACAGGCTGCAGGTGTGAGGGCGAACTCCCCACTGGTGTTCATGAGTAGGCATAGTACCGTTTTGTGTGTGTTGCAGAGTGCAATTAATGGCGTGTGACGTGCAGTGTGTGGGAGAGAGAGTTTGGAACACATATCAAACCCACACACATGTGAATACTCACAGTTGCATGACAAGGTAGAGGTGTGATTTACTTTCAAAGATCTCTTCCAGAGAAACGATGTTGGCGTGTTTAATCCTGTGAAGACGGAGAGAAGAGGAATCAGACAAGAAATTCTTATAATATTATTAATTCTTCTGGTCCATTTTATTGAGCCATTAAGATGTCGTAGTTAAGGTTCAGTGTGTGTGTGTGTGTTTCCACCACAGAGTCATATGTACTTCTTCCTGACTGTAGAGGAGGCGACACTATATGTTGGCATTCAGCTCCCTAATTGGCTGAACTCTGTGCTCTGCTGCCCCTTGAGACCCATGGGTGCAGTGACAGGGGTGTAAAGATGATCTCACTAGATATATATTGGTATGGTAACAGTGTGTATCATACCTGTGTTACACTTAGAGGCCACTTTATTAGGTACACCTGTACAATGTAATGCAATTCAGTACAACAGCTCTTCCATAAATTCTACCTTTACAAAGCTAAGCATGACAGAATCATAAAAGTAGAAGGTGTACCTATTAAAGTGGCCACTGAGTGAATGTCAAACCACTCTCTCATATACACACATTATCACATACTGCATGTTTCAGTATAATATGTATAACAAACTGAGTCATGGGTTGCATAATTTGTTTTTAAATTTAATATTAAACAACATTTCAAATAATTGTCGTGTATTTATCATTAAATGTTCCTCACTTATTCAAAGGGACTGTGTTGCGTGATGTTGCGGCTCATTTGCATTTCTCCTGGAAGCATTTTCTGAGGTTTGCTCTTCACAAGAAGACCTTGTTTATTGTAAACCACAGTGACGTAATTGTGTTCCTAAACCAGGGGACACAACAGTCCTGAGATATGTGAGGACGAGATGTCTGTTTACACCTGTCTCTTCCGTTTAAAAAATATGGGTATTTAATGAGTGTATCAATAGAAAACTGACACTTTAATATCTGTTGTTTTGTCATTCAGCTCAATGTTCAATTTGTCAAATAAAAGAATGTTGGAAATAATTTTCTTTAATTTTTTAAAGGTCCAGTGTGTGGGATTTAGGGGCATCTATTGGCAGAAATGGTGTGTAATATTCATAGCTATGTTTTAATTAATATATAATCACCTGAAAATAAGAATCATTGAGTTTTTTGTCGTTTTTTTCAGAATGAGTTGTTTATATCTACATATGAAGAGAGTCCTCTTCCACGGACTTCACCATGTTGTCTCTACAGTAGCCCAGAATGGACAACACAAACACTGGCTCTAGACAGGGCCATTAACAGTTTTGTTTTGACCACCATAGTTCTTCCACACGCTTGGCACACTGGAAAAGGTTCAGTTTTACAACCTCACTGCTAACTTACACACTGGGCCTTTAATTCAAAAGCAATCTGGTGTATTTTGCCATTGAAGAAAGGCAGAACTGAGGAGTACATGTACACACGTACACATTTAAAAACATGTTTTTATTTCTAAAAGTAAGATACAGTATGGTTAAATGTATTGTTTTGTTATTGTACTATAACTCAAGAATCATATATGCAAATTTCAAATGATACCCAGCCTTAGATATACATGCATGTTTGTATTATCATCCCATTCCAAAACAAAAGGAGGTTTTGTTTGCATTCAGTCTCTCTGACCACATTATGTGTAGCATGTTGAGTGCTTCTCCTTTCTCAAAAGGCATTTGCAAAGCAGATCTTTCAAATACATCTGAAACATTTTACCATATTTTTTGTGTGTGTGCAACCCATTCATTTGATTCACCTCAGTATCTCGTCTATGAATGACTATGAATGAGTGTTGTTGAATTGACTTGAGGGTGGGAGGACAAAGCCAACACAAAGTGCCTGAGCTGCACCAGAGGTAACTGTGTGTGAGTCAGCGTGAGCTCATGCTGGATTACGCCAATGACTCTTATCCAGATTGTAACGATACATGGACACCTTCATTCAGCTGCTTAGCTCGGTGTGGAAGGAGAGATGGACCCGGCTGAGGATGAATGATGGATTAAACCTGCCGGGTGAGCAGGCACACGTAGAGCACATGTTGAGCATGTGAGCTCGAGCACACACTGTCACACGCAGGAAAGGGTCAAACACATGCAGTTAATGTGCACTGACTTGGATTCCTCTGCAGGTGTGTTTGAGCGTGTATATAGTAGACACCAATCATGGTGATTGTCAGTGAGCTGAGATGTCTATTGAGGGCTGGTGAGTCATCTGAACATAGATGTTTCCAGCTCTGCAGCCTGACATCTGGGTGAAACTGGAAGATCTACTTATTCTTTAATGAATATTCTGTTGAGTTTCTCAAAGAGGTTCTCAAATAATTACAAAGTTTATTGATTTATTTAAAGATATTTTAGGGATTACTCTGAATATTTAACAGCCTTGTGTCCACTGGCAGTGCATATATTCAGCTTTAAGTTTTTTGCAAATTGACTTTTGTATTTCATTTGTTTTCTTCAAAGCTGTGACACTATTTTAATTTATTTATTTAGTGCTGAGTGAGCCGGCCATAAATGAATGAATGCTTCTCATAATATCTGCAGTCGGAGGAGGCGTTTTTTTTTTTTTTCCTTTAATTATCTGGATTAATTGAGATCAACCCACTTGACATTTCTAGCTACAGGTATGCTATACAGCCGTGGAAATAAGTCTTTTCAAAGTTCTTACAGAGCCTCCACACCAACTCCTCCGATTGGCACGGCTTCAGGTGACTTGGCACCGTGGGATTAGTCACTGTATTTGCACATGTCTATGCTTGAGTAAATATTTGGTCTAGATAAAATGGGACGAGGATCAACAGCCAGCTTACCAATATGATGATATCATATGGCTACATGAGGGGTATATCAAACTACCATTAGCAGGGGTGAGTTGACTGAGTGCATCCATGAGGATCCTCTGCCCCGACACAAACTGGGCCATTAGACACTAAATTGACAATAAATTAACTGATTTTCATATTCAGACCAAAACACTGTCACAAGTGCTTGACACACGTTGGAAAAATGAAATTAAACACCGATAAATTACAGCGGGAGACATAACAGAAGTCTTAAAAGAAAAACTGACAGGTCTGGTTCATCACAGGAAGGAGAAGGGGTGATAGCGTGGGATGTAAAACGTTCCGCCACCATTTCAGTCTCAGCATGTTTATTGCTGGATAACATTTTTGTGTGCCAACTATCTCCTTTGGTCAAAAACAAGAGAGCACGTTTACTTCACTGTTAATATTCAGTGTTGTGGGGAGGGATAAAAAGTATTCTGCAAGTTTCATTACATAGGATTAGAGTTACATAATCAATTTAGGGCTGTAAACACTTCGGACTGATTTTTAATTGTTGTATTCAAACAACTAGCTGGACTGAATAATCCAAAGGGAGGAAATATGTTTTCAATCTGATGATTTCATGACCTTGTACACCAAAGGCAATGTTAATATATTACAGTGTTTTACTTACAATTACACCTTTTCAAAGCATTATAAAATATCTGGTTCTTAACTCATAAATGCTGCTGGAATAAGACCAATGGCAGCGGTGAGACCAAATCTAAACAAATCCAAAACAATGCTCTGAAAGACCGCAGAGCTAAGGGTGATGCTTCTCTATGAGCCATGCCTTCCACGTTACATGTAGCCATAATATTAAAATATATTAAAATAATATATAATATAAAAACATGAGTGCAGCTTTAAGGTGTTTTACCTTTTGATACCACTCAGTTAGACCCTGTCCCCGTGCTCTGTGTACTGAGGGGGAGTCGAGGATGACGTCTTAAAATGAGTAATGAAACCTTCACGTGTGATGTCTGCACAAACTTTAGACAAAGCCAGGATTTTCATGCCAAGTTTACCTCAGTTTACCCCATTTGTCAGAATCTGTAACTGCTAACAAACCCCCCGTCACTCTCATTCCACCAGCCTCACCTCAGGAGGGATCATAGCTGTATATTGGCTGGAGTTGTGTCTCTTGTAACCCAGGCAACAAGAGCTCTAAAAATAACTTTGGGACCCAATGTAGATCAGCCATTTTCACCATGGCCTGTAATTCCCCGCGTCTGAGGAGAAGTGTGTTTGAAGCGCTCCACAATTACAAGGAGAGTTACTGTCACTTGCCTTTGTCTTTATGTAACATAAAAGCAGTATCTCCTGAACAGGTAGAGAGGAAACGTGTGCATAAAGAGGAAGAGGAGAGGAGGAGTAAAGAGGAATCATGTATGGTAGTTTCTGTAGGTGTGAACGCACCTGGGCTCATGACTCTGTATTCCAAGCTAACATTTACATTGATGAGTCTAAAAGCATGAGTTAAGGTATTCTTAAATATTTAGGGCAGATCACAGGACACTTTGTTCAGCACTGTGATCCTAGTTTACTGATGTATTGTCTTTATTGTTGTCTGTGCTTAGGTTAAAGGGTCCATTCTCCCAATTTACAAAAAAATGCCAGCTTCTTGTCACCCCAACAAAATGGAAGTTAATACTATTGTGTTTAGTGTAATGATTGTCACAGCATTGAAAATTTAATTTAATTTCTAACAACTGCAGTCTTTTTTCTCCAAAAGCTGCTGTTCAGGAAAACTCAGGTCAGGACATGATTCACGGGAAATATTTCCTCAGTAGAAACTAGTTCCAATGAAATACCTCAGAGTGAGGTCTGTGGTTTTTCCAGATGAACCCAGATATCATTTCCTGAAATACGAGCTGCTGTGGAATTCCCTACCTTGATGGCTAGATATCAAGGGCGGAGCCAGATGCTGGAAACATTCAGGACTCAGCCCAAGTCTCCGGAGCACCAGGGGGCAGACTCTGCGGCAGCTATATGCAATGTTTTTTCAAGCCATTTGAGATACAGAATGCTAAAAAAAAATATGTACATCATTTGGGGAAAAACAGGATGGTTGCCAAAGAAAAAAAATCATCCTGTATAGAGCCCACATCCTGTTTTGTTTCTAATTGTTCTCCAGCTGTCTTCATCATTCAGAAACCATTACAAATGTTGAGGATGACTAATGTTCACTCCTGCCACATAAACAGAGGCAGAATGTGTCTGATGATAGTATTTTTAAGTTACATAACATAGGTAGGGTAGGAAAATGGGTGTAAACAGCATTACTAATCTTGAAACCTTATTTTGTCGTACTATGTTGTAGCAGAGTTCACAGACTGAATGTTTAGCTGACAAACGTGCTACATTTGAATCCATCCCATAATAATCTGAGCTGCTTTAATTTCAAATGAAGATCCCCAACAATGCCAAGTAAATGTAGTCTTCAATATTCTGAACCGAACATTTACCCACTCATATTGGATTGCTTTAGGGACGAGCACAGCAGGGTTAACAGGAACGCAGAATGAAGGTTGTATGCCTCCACAAACCAGTCAGGTTGCAATTAAAGTTTACATGGATGCTTCACACGCACATCGTCTCCCCCGCAGCACAGAAGATCTGTACAATCAGCACAGTTTCGAGGTGAAAACCCAAGATTAGAGTCACCAATTCAGTATCTGAACAAATGTCTCCCTTCTGTTACTGATATGTGAGGTTGAAAGAAGTGTTTTTGCAGAACATTATGATGTCACAGTGAAGCTGACCTTTGACCTTTTGGATATAAAATGTCATCACTTAATCATTTTATCCTATTGTGACATTTGTGTGAAATGTTGTCACAATTAGGGTATAAATTCTTGAGTTATAGCCAAAAACCTGTTTTGTGAGGTCACAGTGACCTTGACCTTTGACCACTGAAAGCTAAGCTAAAAAGAGTTCAAATGGGCATTTGAAGAAGATCCCTCACAACGTTCTTGTGATATTGCGCTCACAAGACTCAGACAGGAGTTATTTTTCAGTAATTAGAGTGGACTGGCCCTTTCTTTCTTTCTTTATTGAATATATACATCTAAATATATGGATCCAACTCTTACAGTGATCATGTGACAAGGTCAATGCGATGCTTACTACGTGCATCATATTACAACAGCACATATCATATACGAGACATATATGATATCAGGTAATGTGACACGGCGTACATGATGCAGTAATGGAGATACAGTGATGAAAAATTTACCATGTGGAACCTTGTGGCTAGTATTTCAGATGCAGGCTAATGCTGCACATCGCTAAACATTGAACGGTTTGTGGTTACAATACAGACTGGCCTAGAAATGCAGGTTTATTTTATGTATCATTATGCATCATGTTATGTTGATTAATGAAGAAATTCAGGGTCTATTATTGCTAATGTCTGAAATCACAGACGTCCACTTACTTGTGCAAGACTGCGATCTCATTCTCAATGCTGTTTTCTTTGCCCTCCAAAGCCTTCTTGGGAATGCACTTGATAGCCACCAGTTTCTGGGTCCTCTTCTCCTCGGCCAGGACCACCTCAGAGAAAGCTCCCCTGAAACACAAACACAAAGGTCAGTCTGTCAGACCTCAGTCCATTTGTCTTCATGTGTTTAGGCGGAGCTCTTGACATGCATCAGTAGCATCGTGGGGAAAAGAAAGGAAACTCCTGCTTTGATGTTTAATCGGCCAAACTTGTGCGATAACCCGGCGACTTACACCTAATAGCTGGTAGAAATTCTGGCGTGCTGATGCCAGATTGGGTTTATTTTTAACTTCAGCCTCCTCCTGGAGTCTTTAGTGTTGCTGCTGAGTCAAGTTTTGGAGAGGGGACAACTTGGTGGGATGATTTGGAAGCATCAATATCAAACGCTGAGGTTCTGCTGACAAGTTTTGAGACTGACCCAAAACTGTTTTAAATTTAAAGTTTTACCCATCAGTCACTTGGATGGTCACTGTGTACATGATCAATCTGTGGAACGCACTGTAGAGTATGGCCTCTTTCTCTCTTTCTGCCTGTCTTTCTTTCTGTCTTCCTTCCTTCCTTCTTTCTTTCCTCTTTTCATTTTTTCTTTCTTCCTTCTTTCCCACTTTCTTTCTTTACTTGTTTTATATTTTTTGTTCCCGCTTCCTTTACTTTCTCTCTCTTTCTCTCTTTTCCCTTCTTCCTTTCCTATTTTTTTACTTTATTCTTTGTCTTTCTCTTCCCTGCTTTCTTTCTTTCTCCCCTACTTCCTTCCTTACCCCTTTCTTTCTTTACTGTTTTTTTTGTTATTTTTTTCTTTCTTCCCTCCTTAATTTTTCTTTATTTTTTTTTCTTCTTCTTTCCCTTTTTTCTTTTTGTATTCCTGCCTGTCTTACTCTCTTTTTTCTTACCTCTCTCCCTTCACTCATTTATTTCTTTTTCAGTCTTTCTTCCCTCCTTCCGTCTCTCTCTCTTTCTTTCTTTTATTTTCCTTTCTTTCTTTCTTTCTTTCTTTCAGCATGCTTTACTGATGGTTATTAATAATACTGCAACAGCATCACTTTGGTATGAAATATTTAATGGGTTGAAATATTTGGTGTGTGTGTGTGTGTGTGTGTGTGTGTGTGTGTTTAAACCAGTTTAGAAGTATATATGAATTCAGGAAGTTCCCCATAGCTCGGATTAACAGTGGCCTATATACCATTAACATAGCAGAGCAGCTAACTCATTATTCAATTTCAGCATATACCTGGACTAGTAGTAATATTATCACTTACCAGATATTTTATTGCTTATATCTAAACACCAGGTACTGTATGTTCCATATGTGTACAGATAACATTTCATAACAGTCTACTGCGAGGCTGTGACATGCTGAAGTATGCACTGGTACTACATCAGCCCTGGCTCCTTCTACAATAACAAACTATTACATGTCATTTTTTTCTCCCTGCCGACTAAAATCAATAATGAGGAACAAGTAAAGCAACAGAACCCAAACTAGCATTTTTTTTTTTTAGCATTTTCCCACGACCCATTTAACTATAGAGGGAGACATTTCTTACAACCTCTGACGTTTTGGCCGAGATCCAGAGATTTTTTGACTCAGATCCAAAGCTGTGCAATAACTATGGGGAAACCCGATCGCACAATTATATGTTTCCACTGAACATTCAACCAGTACTATTAGTAGTACAACTGCTATGACATATATGTTATAGGAAGGAAAGGGAACTGATGACACCAATACTGATTTTAGTCGAGCATAAGCAAAATGTGAAAGTAATGCTGCTGCTGAAGATGGCGCAACATAAGAACCTGCGTAACTTCTGATTGTCTCATGTTTTGTGTTTTTGTGTGACAAACATATTTCTCCAAGCAGATGATTTAATGGTTAATAAGTTCTACAGTGGGAATCATCTCTTTTATTACATATATGAAGCTCCTTGAGGATTAGGCAACATAGTGTCTACAGCAGTGATACTCATCTTACGGCCCGAGGGCAAGATAGGGTGCCTGTTGGCCTGCCAACCATTTCTAATTCACCATTGAAATAATTTGATCACACAGAAATTTTTCTTTGTAAGTTAAATGTTAACAGGGTGCCAGGGTGCATGAAAAAGCACCAAAATAGAGCTTGTTGATAAGAAAAATTGCCAGAAAAGGCAGGGCAGGATCCCCCAAAAGCCCCAACAGAGGCTAAATATTTATATATTAACTAATTAATCATTAATTCCTGTCATTTTGCAACTCTATTTTTATTCCATACATTTTGGGTCATAGATGTTCCAAAGGTATACTGGGAAAACAGAATGAGGGAACACTCAGGTGTATATACAGCATACAAACAAGTGTATATACAGTATATACAGTCTATGCTATATATAGACGTTCCAGTAATTAGCCACATTGCAAAACATCTGTGTATCCTACAAACAGACCTTATGGTGCGTTCATGTCATATGGGATGGATTGCAGAGACGGGAGAGATCACACGTTTATCACGTTTCAGATTTGCAAGCGTTCTCTCACCAGACAACTCAAGACTGTTGTGTGATTGCAGAGTTGGCCACATCAAGGCCAAATCTTTTTGAGTGTATTAATTCAGTTAAACCTTGTGGTATGAATGTGCTGCACTATATGGATACATCTATAAAACAACTGAGGTCCTGTTACATCTCTGGCTGTCACAAAATGTACCTAACTGCAGGAGGTAAATAGTTTTTATCTCTATTCAGCTGCTCAAACAATAGCCAGCGTGTCGCACACAAACACAGACCACTGAAACGGGTTACCTCATGTCAAGAGGCAATATTTCTGTATGATGGTGGCTGCATTTTCACAGGGAAGTCTGCAGATCATATCTTACCCACGCTTCCTCGTGTTTTGCTACCAAGCAGTTATTCACACCTCATCAACTCATGGTGAACAAATGCGTGTTTGTTTCGGAACAGGCTGTTATCTTATCAGTATACTAACAGTGCTGCACATAAATGTCGGCAGTATCAGCATCTTCAAACCCTGTCTCCTAAATGTAGCAGGAAGGTTGAAGGGATGTTAAAACTCATTCAGATTTCCTGCATCACTGTTGGTGAGGTTGACAACTGTTCACATTTGAACTGGTACTGACTCCTATACCTAAATTGGTACCAGTACCCAACAATACTTTTTTGTTAGTACTTAACTTTTTCTTAAATAACAAAAATTACATTTTTGAACAAGCTGCAGGGGTGACATATAGACTGAAAGCAATTCTGCTCCTCTGCTCTTTCCTAATCACACAGAGCTAAACTTCTGTCTCTGTCTGTCTGTAAAGAGATAGACCAGATGAAACTATAGCGGCAGATCGGCGCTGCAGTGATAGTTTCAGCTCACTAAGAAGCAGACAGACAATCTGCAGAGTTACATGGCCAGCTTCCAGGCTTCAGGGTGCCTCGTAGCACTTCCGCCTCTAGTCTTTAACTGGCGTTTTCACCCAGATGTGTGCTCAGGTACCAACATTTGGCACTAATTGATTTAATAGTGCCAACATAATTTGGTCAGTACCCTTAAAAGTACCGAGGTCAGTACCCAATCCTACTGTTGAGAATCAAACATTGACCACCAGCGGCTGATGCAATTTGCAAGCTGCTAAATGTAAAAACATCTCCTGAAGTTACGTTATTAGTCATTAAAACAAAACCGTGTGTGGGTGTGAGTGTGGGTGTCGGTATGGGCAAGGGTGTCAGCTGTTTTACAGTATCTCTTTGGCCACACATAGCCTGTAAGTGTGGGGAGAGGAACCACAATCATCCAGTCACTAGGTCTGTAGATACTTTATCAGCTTACAAACAAGGAAGGACTGCATGCTTCCATGCCACTGTGACCAGAAAAGAAAGTGCATGACCCACAAACCACAACCACTCAGAGCAACATCCTTTTCAGAGTAAAGCAACTGTCCAGAAAAATCATGCTAACAAGTACACTGTCAAAATCAACGACAAAGTAGAACCTCTTCTTGGTCCAAACACCGGAGAGGACTTAAAGATTTTATTTTTCCCATAACTCAGTTTGACTGTGTGTTTGACTGCTTGGACACAAACTATATTTGTTCTCCAACTGTGTCACTCAGCTCTGAACAGGAAAATGGTCTCTTCTCCTCAGGCAGATCCTCTGGGTGCTTAATCAGGAAAATAAGTGTGTACTTCCTGAAAGTGCACCAAGCACAGCGTGTACTCTCTGACCTGAAAATGTTTATCATGTTGCCGCTGTTATTACAAGAGTTTCCTGACCAAACAACTAAGGTGGGTTTGCTGATTCCATTTTTAAAGTGCTTATATCTATACTTGAATTTTGTACATTTTTGCAGCATTAAATCACTGTAGGATTCTCAAAGTTTTCTGGTACTGCAGAACGGTGTATTTCATGCAGAAGCGCAGCCTATTGAACAGCCAAGAAACACCAATATATGTAAGTTGCAAATGTCCTGTGATCCCTGCCGCATATCAAGGAATACCACAAAGGGTCTGAAACCCAAGACTGAGAAGATATCATAGGAAAGAATGTAAAAATAATTATGGATATGAAGCAAGGTGCACTAGTTAAACAAGCAGTATCACAGCTAATATGTATCGAACTCATTAAACAGGTACATTTAATCTCTGGTTCCGAAACATACTTTGACCTACATACAACTTCTCTGGTGTTATTAACCTCAAAAGCTCAAAGATAACAGAACACTGAAGCCATTTCCTGATCAAAGTAACAATTATCCTGGGATTGAGGCCTTGTGGTCACATCTCAACAAGAAAGTAAAACTGTCACAGAAAGGCCATTAGCTCTGGCAGGAATCCAGCTGTGTGGAGGAGGCTGTCAGTGCTGCAAATTCCTCTGTAGCATCTGGAGGATTTACTTGACATTCTCCATGCTCCCACCGAGGGGCTCTGGGGAAGTGTCAAACAGTGGTTCACACAAACATTGGGAAAATCTGAGAACACTAATGTGTCTTTTGACTATGGATAGCCCCATTGTCTGGTTGATTGCGGGCAAACCCCCTTCTAGCAGAACATAGTTGTCTTGTGAAGTAATCACACACTGCGTCATGTTTTCCCTTTTAAGTTATTCCCCAAATTACGTGAAACAACAAACATAGTTCAGCTGGACTGCAGAGAAGCCTGTTTGTCAGAAACAACAGTCTTTCACCTCTGACTTCTTGTCATCAAATGGCACTGGGCACTGTTTACATGTAGTCCCAGAGAAGACTTCCTTCTTTCTGAATGTCAGTGAACTGCACGGTAACATTGTCATTGTAGTGGGCAATGATCTCTAACATGTCATTTAAAACAGGTGAATTCTGCATGTTGTGAACTATGCAGCACATTCCATGAAACAAGACCTTTTTGCACATGGTGATGTTTATTCTGGGCATGACAGCAATATTTATATTAAGCTACTGGCTGGCAGTGGTCTGCTCAGTTCTACTGCCAGTGCCACTTGCTTACAATAACAACTCACTGTTGTGTCATCCAGGTGAAAAATGCTGAGATTAGAAAGATTTTCATTAGCACTGATGAAGAGGATGGAGATGAGAAGGCGGAGAATAAAATCATGTGCAGTTTTTATGTTTGATGGAAACGCTTAGGTGTTGCAACAAGGACACTGTTGAAAAGTTTACGTAGGGAAAAAATACTGGTTTTGCTGGTCTGGTCCGGTGTATGAGATTAAACTGGTTGGATTTTATGCGAACTGGCTGAACCAGAATTTGTCATTTTGATACGTTTTGGCAAATTAAAAAGTAGCCTAAATCTAAATCCAACTCATATAACATCAGTAACAAATAACACGTTTTTTTGGCGTAAGAAGAGGAGACATGGCAAGATTTGTTTTTCAAGAAAACTAAAACTGCCCCAATATCAAAATATAATTAGATCTGAAGCCGACAAAATAGTTGTCCCAGCTGGCTGCAAGCACCGTTTTGAGCTGAACTTTGGACACCATGTTTCGATTTATTCCTGTCACTTGCTTTAAGTGCCGCAATGGATGAAGAACGGTCGATTCACAAAGTTGAAATGAGGAATTATCTACATGATACCCGCTTCTTTCACCACAAAAACCTAAATAGGGGGGCAGCTGACTGGAGCAAGATTGCTGAAGAACTAAAAGTTTCTGCTAACGTAAATGACCATGCTAATAACAAGCCAGGCTAATTGCTGTTGGCTACGATGTAAAGTTAAGGTCAAAATATAAAATGTGTGTTTTCTGCTTTAAGAAAAAAAACAAGATAGCAAGAACTCACCCATCTTTTAACCAGTTCCAGTCTGACCTGTAGCACACAGCTGATATTCACATGGTCTGTTTACACGACGTAATGGAAGTGCATATTTAATGTATTCAATGTGGACACAGAGCTCTGATGTTATGCACTGCGCAATAGTCAGATGCTAGTTTTCTGTGGGAACATGGTGTCACTATGCTCTGCTCAGGAGCGGCTGCTGAGTCAAGTGGGACACCTGGTAAAATTTGGTATACTGGTCCTATCCTGTGTTTGGCTTAATACCAAAGTATTTTGAAAATTTTCACAGTGGTCCAACCCTAATGTCAAACACTGTACTGTCTCTCTATTTCATTACTTTCAAATGTACTAAAAAGCAGACAACTAGAATGTAATTTGAGTACTGCATAGGCTATATCACTGTTGACTGCTATAGTTTTAGTAAGGAGTTAGTATGTCATAAAAAAGTCATAAAAAGTAATAGTGTGTGCACCTTTCCTGTGCTATCCTCAATCATATGCTGGCCCCCCAAAATGACATTCAGTCAACAAAACCTTCAGAATCCCTGATTTAAGATATAGTTTCAAAGTGCTCTATACTGTCAGTTTAGCTGTTAAGTTTCTAAAAATATCTCCTGAGGGGAACTGCCCCCACACCTGAGTGGAAGGTTGGGATTGCAGACGGTGCTGATTGAACAGGGTTCCCACACATTTTCACTGACATAATTTCAAAACTTTTTTTGCCACACTTCTTTTTCCCAGCATTTTTTAAACATGCCAGATTCAAACTCTATTCAAACATAATTTTAGCAAGCTGGTAAACATGAAGTGAGAGACGTAACATGGGGAGAAGACGAAAAGATGTACGTGATGGTAACCAAAACGGGGAACTGCCCATTGGTCCGACAGCCCATTGGTCCGACATCCCATTGTTCCGACTATATTAAACCCATTGTTCCGAAGTCCGTTCCAAAATCATCATGATGCCCTGTGGTTAAGGTCTGGTTAGGTTTAGGCAAAAAAAACACTTGGTTAGGGTCAGGAAAAGATCATGGTGTGGGTTAAAATGAAAAAGAAAGTGGCAAACATAAGCTGTGAACCTGCTTCGCCGCAAGCCTTTCCCAGCTGACCCAGAGCCGGTCGCGGCGCACCATAAAGGTAGAAATACGCCCGCCAGGAGCCATTCAGCACCGCGGACCGTCCGACCAATGGGATGTCGGACCAATGGGCTGTCGGACCAATGACATGGACCCACCAAAACGTTGTCACATATCGATGCATATTAGAGCTATGTTATGTCGACATCTTCAGGAGATAAATTTGCTGTTAGGTTACATTACGTGGAAGGTTATGACAAAATTCCATGACTATTCCAAAACTTTCTATGATTTTCACTACTTCCATGACTTTTCCAGACCTGTGAAGTGTGATTCAATTTCCAGGTTTTCCATGACCATGGGAACCCTGCCAATGTTAAGTAGCTGATTATGACCCCATACATTTGGAAAGCAACAATATTTCTACTATAGGGACAGAATGGTAGAAGATGCCTGTGTCCAGCTGTGGGACAGACATCACACAAACCTTACTTGATGAGGGCAAAGAAATACAATCAAATGAAAAAAAAAAAACCCATACAAAAGTCAGTTTTTACCCTGCCACAATGCAGGCCCAAACAATATGGAGAGCATTTCTGTGATGAATATTTGATGGGTGTTGAGTACTGTGCTGAGTTTGCTGAGAGCCTAATCTAAGCAAAGGTTTTGGCTGGATTATAAGGTAAACAACTGTGTTTGCTGTTCCTGTTCCCAACAGGACATTCCTATCACCACCATGGGACCTGTGTCCAGGAAGAGGATACACACACACACACACACACACACACACACACACACACACACACACACACACACACACACACAGTTCCACTTCAAAGCTATTAGCTGTTAAACCTTCAATAAAGACACGCTTACTGCCACTATCCAAACAGTAGGGCGTGTTCTCAGGAGCTCACTGCGCAAATATGTTATACAATAGCTTAAATATAGGCAGGCAGCAACAAAATGTAAATGTCTGTAGCCCCAAACAGAATAAATATTTACATGACAATCAATAACATATATCCTAGTGATGGACACTGAGCTATTGTGCACAAATTCCGTATCCAAACACTTTGTATCTTGCACAAACAGTGGACAAGAGGCAGCCTTTTGGTTTTCACTGCTCAGCAAGTTCAAATATTAGCATAGTTCATTCACTCATCTCTTTATTACTCTTCTCTGTCTCTGAGTAAGCTGCCTGCTTAAAATACAGACTCGGCGTTGCTTAATTTCTGTCGCTACAAACAACCTTTTCATGTGTGTATCCCACGATGCCTCGCTCAGTGCATCAAAGGAATGAAAAAAACAAGGAATTAGGATCTCACATGCCATCATGCATGCATTATGCTCACTCCCATGCACCAAACACACTGGCACATTACATCAGTACAAACATGTTGTAGCAGACCAGTATAAAAGGCCGTGGCTACATCTACACAGATAAAACCAGTCCAGCTCTGATGATTTACAATGACGACAACCAGTACGGTCAACATATTGTTAACTATTACTGACACATTTTTACATGCAATCACCACAATACAAACACAATCTGCATTGTCTCATTGCAGAGCCAAGCCAGGCCCGCTCTGTATGTCATTACTGCCATGACAGCTGTAGCTTGTTCTTGGATTTAACAGGAGCTTGTTCTGTTTTCTTTTTATGACAACACTTTTGGTCCTTTGTTACCATCTGGTGTGTTACATTGGAGTCTGTCCCAATGCAGACATGTGCAGTACACATGTCGTTTGGAAGTAAACTCAATATCAATGTTGATTTTCATTATGAATAAAACAGGGAAGCTTTCCTCCTATGCTGTGGCATTTAGAGAATACAGAGCTTCCCTGATGATCTGCCATGTATTTTTTTTCCCTGTGAATCCCACATTTCTCAAACTCCAACCAACTGTGCCATCTGTCCTGCTGAGAAGTTGGTCAAGAAGGTATGTAAGCAGATGACAAAATGGTAACTGTGGAAAGGTCAGAGAGACATAGGGGAGGACCATCTGGTCCAATCAGAGCTGAAAGATACCCAACTGTGATATTGGCCCTGATACATAAAAAGACCATCTTTGCTCTGTGGGTCCTCCAAACACAAAGATCTGCAAACCACAGTCGCTCTCCTTATCTGAGAATTAACACAGTGCTTAACAATGTCATGTAAGCTAGCAATATGAGCTAGATTTAATGCTCAATTGCAATATAAAGCCATTTAAATTCGAGATATATTTCCCAAAAATATTGAGGGGAGATAAATTGTTTTATACCAACAGTGGATTAAATAACTCATCATAAACCCACAGAGAATAATCACCCGACTCAGCAGTTAACATGAGCTCCATGGAGTGTTTTAGCACATCAACTTTATGTGGTGATAATATGTCAATGTTGTGTTTGTAGCTTAATATACTGCCCCCAAGTGGCCGAAAAAAGCAGTCAATGAAGGTTTAAATCAAAAATATATTTGAAAAACTTTACAGCAATGTCTCTGTCCAGAAATCACAACCCAGTTACTTTACAGTTTCATGTAGGAGTTTTTTCCTACCCAACTACCTGCTAACCTTATCACTACTCAGATGGAAGGTTGAATCTCCTGCTAGCTCACCTAACACCACTGAGCTTGCTAACGTTACAGCTCAGCCAAGGAGGAAGCCATTAATGTTCACTCCGTACTGCAAGGAGCATGAGCCTCTCGTCCATGAGTAGATGATTCCTTCTGTGTGGTGATATGATTGGGGGGTGTAGCTCGGCAGAAAGAAAATAGGTACAACATGAAACTGCTCACAACAAGATCTGTGAATTATCTTGTGTAACCGGGCCATTATTTCTGGAAAGAGACATTGCTGTTGAATTTTTCAAATGTATTTTTTTGTCTCTTTGAGCACCAGAAGTCGAGTGCCATCTAGTTTCATTATACTGGAGAGAAGGCAGACATATCTTTAGTCAATATCTCCAACACTTGGCAACTCACACCAAAACAAACTAGACTAATAAATAGCACTACAGGTAAGAGGAAAAATATGTATCTTTGATTTTGAGGTGAACTGTCCCTTTAAAGTAATGTAACCAAACAGTTATCTACTGAGTCATTTTAATCATTTATTATTTAGTCTAATACTTAATATATATCCTGTGGTTTGGGGTGTATGTTTTAATTTCTTTTTATTTGTTTGGACAAATATGACACTCAACTGTACCTGGTGGGCCATAAATTGTCAATCCTGTGTTTTACTCTGAATTAAGTCACAAATGTGTGATAAGAAACATTCCTATGCTTTGATTGTGTACTGAACTAAAAATGTGTCAGGATGATTATCCAAAAATCGCAGTTGTAATAAAAAAGGGATATATTTAGTCTACTTTGAAATGATAACAAATATAATCTGCTGGTATCATCATGTTTTGCTCACTCTCATCTTAATAATCCCTTAATATGAGTGTTGCCATGGCGCTGGTATGTTTGACTCACTGCCAGTAACTGTGTCTTTTGGCTGAAGACCTCGGTGCACTCCACACTATGACTCACCAAGAGGAAATGTCATGACCATATTAAGAAATATAAAAATATAAACACTGAGTAAATTTAGCTTTACATAGCAATGTTTTGACTTTGTTAATAGCCGGTGTGTGATGTACATCAGGTGGCTGGATCTTACACATTGCAAAATTACATTTGAAGTGCCCCAATCGCTCATGATGGGTCACAGTATATGTGGTTAACTGTTTTATTAGGAACTGTTTTTTAAGGAGAAAGACACTCATACACAGATTCTTAGGAAAGTTTTGCTGATTGTTTTTAGTTCTATGGTCTGTGCATTTATTAGTTCAGTCTCAAACCTCGCAACAACACAGTTTCCAGCAGCAGTAAGTCACTTTTTCCAGCAAAAAATAGCTCCCATAAACCCACTGTAAACTATCTGCCTCACACCAAAGACAGGCCAAAGTCAGGCCAATTTAGCAAGTAGCTGCTAAAGAATGTCAAACATCTAGCGAGCTAAACACAAATAATTTGCTCAGGAGGCTAAAGTGGAGCTAAAAGCAGAGCAAATGTCGACTTAAAATATGTCAGGTGGCCAGAAACATGACTCAAATGGAAGGATTAAGTTGCTCTTTAGTTTACTGACACATTAGTCGATTAGTGGCCTAAACTCAATTAATGCAACTTCAAGTGCTTTATTCTCCATGTAAGAGCAGAACAGATCCAAGTTTCCACTGTTTCGAGTCCATTTACTGGAAGGAATTGCTTTGAAACACACATGAAAAAACAATATCCCTATCCAAATCGTATAGTGGATTGTAATTAAGCTGCAAAGCAAAGAACTTCCTCCCTGAGGATTTCTGGACTAGAGATAAAACGCAGGGAAAAGTCTTCTGAAGCCAGTCTGCTGATATGTGGACAGCTCGTAATGTGGGGAATATGGGCAATAAGGGATTATAACAATTGTGAAAGACTGTGGGAAGATGTACATGACAAGCCTGCAAGTGTACTTAAAACTGTTAGGGGGGATATAATGCTGTGAGCAGATGGAGATGCATAAGTGGGCCAGACAGTGGGCATATATGTGTGTGTGGTGTGTGTGTGTGTGTGTGTGTGTGTGTGTGTGTGTGTGTGTATTCCAGGAACTGCAGGCTATGCCATGCTGAGCTGTGCTGTGCTGAGATGCAGGCTTCTGTTCGAATTAGGTCAGGGCAGGGCTGAAGGGCTGAGGGTGCCATAAGCAGGGATGGATTTTCAGGATCGGGTTGCAAATTATTCCCAGTTGTCATTTTTTAAAAGAAAGGTTAAACTGTCGTTGCTCTGAAAGCTGGGGTGTCTGAGTGAATATGGCTTAGTCTCTTAGCTGACTTGTTTTTAGCCTATCTGTAATGTATCTTACTATGGATAACAACTTTGCCTACAGGTGACTATCTGCACACTTTTTGAACACACATAATGTGTGAGCACTGAAACAATAAAGATGCAGAGAGAGATGAGAAGACAGGTGACGAGAAAGAGGCGCAGCAGCGTGCCAAAAGCCTTACTCATAACTCCCGTATGGTCTTATCAGTGGCTGAGACAGAATTACAAGGGCAGACATGGTAACGTGTTGTCCTGCATGTGCTTTGAGGTCCAGTACAGGAGCCGGGCACTGTGTGTGCCTCATCCCCTTTAATGAAGGAAGGTCTTAGCTCGATCTCATCCTACAGCTTAGACACAATCAAACCGTATCACAAAAGAAAAGCTAAGCAAGGAAAAGTAATTCTTTTCTAGAAAGGCGCTGTGGGACACGCTTTTAGAGAAACAAAGGCATGATCAACGGACGATAAAGACGAGTACAAATTGTAGCAAAAGATATCACAGGAGCGCAATGGAATAAATATGAAATATATATAATATAAATTATGGGGAGAGAGGAGACTTACGATAGAGACAGAAAAAGAGAGGCACAGAGGGAGACAGAGATGAAAAATAGATGAAGTGGGACAGCTCTCATGCTGCGAGACTCATCTGCTCTATAAAGGTGGCTGTTTCCTTTTGTCGGAACCACTTTGTTAATCATCATTTCGAATTCATTTGATTCTGACTCAGCACACAAACACTGAATAATGAAGAAGCAACAGAAATAGTACACAGAAAGTCGGTCTGGGCTAAAATTCCCTCAAACCCCATTTCTGGGCTCTCGCCGTCTCTACACCTGAAATAAATGTTTCAATTGCATGTTGATATTAAAAGTATGGTGACAGATGGTTACATGCTGCTTTGCCTGCTCACTATCTGGAAATCATAAAGATAGACATCACAGCAATGAAGCAAATTCAGTTTAACAAAAGGGATGCAACGTAAAAGTCTGGTACATCTTATTGATATCAGGCAATAGCTGCAATACAGTAATACTGTTATTAGGATATGGCTACGAATCATCTAAAAAATGTGCCAATACTAGTACACTTGAGGTGATACCAACAAAGTTCTTCATCTGATACCTTTTTTCTACCTTATTCAGTCCCCAACATGTGAATGAATTCATTCAGCTGTGTAAAATGCCACCATACGCCAGGTGTGGAGAACAGCCATACTTTAGTATAGCAAGAATGTTTTAATGGCATCTTCGCTGAACTGCCAACTCTGTCCAACACAATGCGCTTCACTTCACCACACCATAGACTGTGTGGGTTGTAGCTGCTACAGTTGTGGGCCAATCACAAGCTGCATTAAATCAAAGAACACTTGCGGTGATTGGCTGTGAGCAAAACTATTCAAATAGTCACCTTTTCTAAATCTGGGTGCAAATGTAAAAAAATGCTGAGTTTTTTTTGGTGAATACCTTAAAGGCATCGAGTACTGATACTGAGCCCTGTATTTGTATATGGATTTATTCAAAACGATGCACCTCACAGTGTACATTTTGCTTTGTGGATGAATTAATACCAAAGTATAAGTATGTATTTCTTATTAATTTTGCCCATAATAGGCTGTTTCTGCTTTCTTTTAAATCATTTTTAATTGATTTTACCATTACATTTGAAATTGAGTGAGCTTAACTTTCTCAGAGATAAAATATACAAAATAGAAATAACAATAATTAAATAAATAAATAAAACAAAGACTATCTATGCTCAAATAAACTTCCATAGCCCAAGACTGTCACCTCACCTTTTCGGCTATATCCCCAAATCCTGCCTCTGTATCTCTTTACCACCCCACAAACCTCTCACCATGTTCCCCTTCCTCCCAAAAAAGAAATAAAGAAGGGGATTCAGCTGTTTCTGTTTAAATGTGACTTAGTTCTGAATGGACAAGGTTCACACTGTATAACCTTCAGCACATTCGTATTAAGCACATTTCCAAACAAAAAGGAAATGTTCTTGCAGACAAAAACTTACAAGTTTGTCTTTTGCCTCTGGAAATGCACCCTTGTCCAGTAGCTCTCCCCTCTCTGTCCCCTCCCTTCAGGCGAGCACACTCTTCATACATTAACTCAGTATTTCCCATACATTGCTTTATTTATTTCTCTTTAATGACCTGTGTCCACATGGCATTTCTCTTAAGCAGAAAGGCAGTTGCAGGGCACTGGGGAATGCTTCATCCCTGTCCCGAAAGCACTCCCAGCGCTTTTTTTTTTGCCATGTGTGAGTTTTGTTTCTATAAAAACAATATCTTGAAACAAAAGTTACCTAGGTAGCTAACGCTGAGGGTTGACTACCCAGTTGACAACAAGCTTGCAACGGCACAGTGATAAAAGCACAACACTCACCAACAACATCTAGTGTCAGCCACCCGATTTGCTAACACAAATGGGATTTTCTGTCTTTGTTGTGACAGTAGCCTAGCTAAAGGAGCAGTCGTGACATCCCCAGCACCTTTCTGAAAAGTTCAGACTTTCAACTCAAAGCGCTCAGAGCGGCCGCACAAAAAGCTGGAGCACTCTGAAAAAAGCGCTGGGTGTGGCACTTTTTCTCTTGGTGGCGGCATGTGCTCATTCCTCATTCGGAACAACTGAAAAAAGACGCTGGCATTTAAAAGAAAAATGATATGTGGACACATGCCCTTCGACTCTATATTGCTTTACAGTGTAGTCAGTTGTTGCCAATGCTGGTATAGCAATTTTTATCTAAAAGATTATCTGCCATTAAATCAGGCTTACATTATCTGAAGGGACACGCACATCTGCATGTGTGGACCAGCCAATAGGAATGCGCTCTCTCTGAAATGACCAGAGATTGGCCAAAGTCTCCCATCACAGGCTACATTTTCTAAAGCCAAGTGGAGGTGCAGAAGTCCTGTTTTCTCTCAGACCACTTGAATTACAATGTGCTCAAAGAGGACTTTAGCCCCATGATGCCAAAATAAAACTGCCTACCCAAGCTTTAATGCGCTCTACTTTTGAGTTGAAGGCACCCTAACTTGTACTCAACTTCTGAAGTGCACACACAGGAATTAATAAAGTACATGACGTAATATGAGAACATTCAGATACAGTGGTTCCCAACCCTATCAAATGATGGCTTTTTTTCCTTCAAATATATAAGTTACAGTCTGTGACTCATTGCATATGCTATTGTGTCTTGCACCTCAGTTTATTAATGGTACCATCTATTACCTGGCTGTAGAGTATTTCATGAATCCCGAGCACGTAAGCTTCATAGACATACAGTCTCAGACACCTCTCTGTACTACGGAAATATTCTGAGTGTTCCAACATAAAGTCAGGTCTAACATGAGAGTAAGCCTTTGGCAGTTACATACAGAGCCTGCATTTTTTTTTTTATCTCATAATATAATTCAAGTGCATTTGACATTATGGCAGAGCCAAAGCCTCATCTCTTGTCACACAATTTATAGTCTTTCACAAATGTCTCTGCAAGCACCAGTGCACGCACAAACACACACACACCCCAATGAGCGTCGAGTTATTGAACCCTTCCACTCAGAAGCAGAGAGCCCTCAGCCTGAGTGGTAAATCAACGTTAAAACCCGTGTAATGTAGCCGAGAGGCACGAATGTGAGGGCACAAGTGGAGCAAAAGGTTCCTCTCTTGACTAGCAGATTGTGTCCCAGCCCTGACAACAATCTGTGTGGATTCTGGGCACGAGATTTGAAACATTTAAAGTAACAAAAAGAAAACACCTAGTCTAATATATCTGGAGCATACTTGTCTAATGAAAATATATAGCGCTAAAACCACGGGTATTTCATGTTTGTAGTCTTTTATCCACTGAATGTGGATAAAGAGGCAACGAGAGATAGGTTCACTCAGAAGTTGTGATGCACATAAAATGCCCAGGAAAGGTTTAAATGAGAGATCCTCAGCCTGTCAAATCAAAAATAACAGCCCGTGAGCGAGAGGGCTCCTCACTGTAAAAAGAGAAGATGCGCTATGAATGGATGCTACTTGTTCATTCAGAGGGAGAGAGACGGGAACACTGGGGGCAAAGGTCATAAGAAGAAAACACAAGGGAGGAAAGACATAAAGAACAACTATGAACCATCAATTAGAAACACATACGCTCCAGGACACAAACAACAGTGCGGAAAAAACAAACACACAACTATGACCAGAACAAAGTGTTGTCTCTCTCTCGTCCGCACATCCACACACATTACTCTTCCCAAATCAATTCTGGCCAATAAGCTGATCATACGCGCGGCAGCAAGGGCAGGGGCTACTGGGTCGCTGTTCGACACGAGTGACAGAAGCAGGCAGGGGTTAGTCCATCAGCACTAATGATTTTAGTTGTTTACACCACGCTCCTCTGCCCTCCACTTCCTCCCATGCCCCATCTCTCCATCCCCTCTGTGATTTGCAATGTATTCTGGGCTGAAAATGCTGAGAATTTCCCCTCACTGCTCTCGGCATTTATTCAAATGTCAGAAAAGGCAACATGGCCCATTTGTGCAGTTTGTCATTAGGACAACAAAGCCAGAAGCTGAGTGTGGGAACATGGGGGGGAAAAAACAACAAAACACGAAGCTGCTGTTTTGAATTTAAGAGCCTTCATGATTGTCTATCTAAAGTATTTTATATCAATATTACAAGACATACAGATTCAAAATAATACTGATTAATAATGACTACATCCGCCAAAGACCTGTGAGCTGGTAGAGAGTTGTTTGAGATGGAAACTGAAGTAGAATCAGTGTGCTGCTAAAAATAGTTTCTGCTGTCATGTAATAGAGTTACAACAAAATACAGAAAATATCAATACCAATTTTCCAAATACGCGGACTGTGAATCTGTAAGCAGCCAGGTTTGAATGATGACATACTGAACAACATAGCTGGAGACTGCAGGATAAGTCAATATTTGAAATACAGCCAAGGGGAGCGCCGGGGAAGCCAAGGGAATCCAAACTTTCCCAGCAAGAAGGTCTGGATTTATGTGTATGTGTGTGTATGTATGACGTGGTATAAAAAAGGTTTTAATTCATTTTGTGACCAAAAGCTAGCAGATTATTGTGACAGAGGTTTTTTATGTATCCAATAGGGTTCAGCAATATGTTAAAAACAGCCACACAGTCAGAAACACAGGCTTTGATTGGTCGACAGCTTGTGGGGATGGCTAACAATAGCAACTGTTTTCAACACAGAAAAACTGTTAATTACAGACGACACTCAGTGTTAGATTTATTATCATGGATTATTTTAAGAGTTTACGGCTGGATTACAGGGCTTTTAGGCAAAAGCAAGTATGTCTCTCACATGCAATATTCAGACATATCTAAAGTTAACAATGTTTTGTCATGCATGACATTGTCCACCCCGGAGTTGACCTCTGTAGTGTCCAGTATGACAGATCTTTCTCAGTAGTTCTTTTCAACGCTTTGTAATGAGACAGACTCACGGACGCAGCTAGAAAAGCTCTGCTTCAATGATACAGTACGCAGTTTATGTTCCGATAACATTACATTAGACATCCCATTTATTTTTCACTTGCCAAATCCAACAACTGCAAGAGGCATTCCACTTGCCCAAACACAGGGTTTACTTGCCCAGTGCAACCATTAATGTTGAACCCTGATTCCCCGCTGTCTCTCTCTGCTGCCTACTGAGCAGCATCTAAAATAAAACTACAAAAATCACCCAAAATGTCGCCCTAAAAAATCCCAAGAGGCCTTTCAATCAATGTTCTCAGCCAATCCCTGATAGACAATACATTCCTCCAATCACCCAACAATTTAAGTGTATGAGTAGATTGATGTTTGACTGTGTATACTATCTTACATAATTACTCTGAAGAGGATCAATGGTTGGCCCTGTGATTAGCTGTGTGTCCTCTCCCTGTATAATGAAAGCTTTAATTTCAGCTGAGAATCAAAGGGTGGCAGGGCGCACTGTGATCCCTGTTCTTCAGCAAACACAGTGTGAAACCAGGAAACAGTCAGAGAGCAGGTGACAAGAAAGGGGAACCAGAACAGAGATGGATTTGTAACAGCGGGGATGTGGTTTTGGGCTGGGCTGGACAGACATAAACACAAACAGAAAGACAGAGAGAGGAAGAGAGAGAGGGGAATAGATTAACATAAGTAACAGACATGAGAAAAGAAGGAAAGCAAAAGAGGATTTGAGTTGATTGCAGTGACAGTGCTGTTGCCTGTGTGTGCATTATTAATTCCCATCTGTTTTGATTACAAAAACAGAGGCAGCAGCAGCTGGGGATTCACAGTACAAACCTGCACATGCCACTGGTATCTGCTTTACCGCCCTGTATCATTACTGTTTGTGTCACTGAAGTGAGACATTTGAAGGAAATCTGCCAATGTATCTGTCATTGTTAACATGGGCTAAAAACATATTAATTACATCTAATCATAGAAACAAGATCACTAATTCTATACTATGTTTGCAGAGGCCAATAAGTGATAAGTCACAGAAAGATTTGAATGTGCTCATGTTTTAGATGTAGCTCCTAATGTTCATCTTCTTCGTGGTCAAAATATCAGCAAGGGTGGCTGCAGCAACACGAGCACATTTATAGAGAAACGTCTGTTTCTGTGTTTTCCTGTAAAAGAGAGAGCGAGTTCATCTCTCGCACAATGCACACATATGCACCCGTTGGAGGATTATTAATAGCAAATCAAAAACTTTGTTTCCATAGTGACTGTTTGAGTCCATTATGGAAAGTGTCTGCTGTTGTTACCAAGACAACAATCCAGCAATGGCAAATGAATGTGGCGCACAGCTGAGTGATGCGGTGAGCTGGTGATCTCTCCATAAACAAGCTGAGCACCAAACTGGGGGCAGGTGGAGGACTGGAGGGACGACAATGAGAGGGCTGAAAGGACGGCAGACAGTTTCATGTATGCACCCATCAGCTGTGCTTAGACACTTATACAACTTCAATTTGACTTGATGATGCTATATTTACCTGAGTATAATATCCACATTCTGTCTATGTGCATAGTGTGCTTGCTAAATAATCTAAACATTTCATGAATCAGACTGTAATTTGGAAGTAACTAACACAGTTATGTAAGCTAGCCACATTAGGTTGCATATCTAGCACTGTCAGTCACTCCACATTTAAGTCATCCCTATTATAGAAGTACTACATCTAAATTAAGAACTCCAATATGTTATTTCCATGGCCTAGGAAAGTTCAATCAGTATTTGTGAACATGAGCTACTCTTATGTCTCACACTTGTGATGTCATCAAGTATAATGTCTGGAGCTGCTCCAAGCATGATGAATGGGAGCTTGATTTTGTGGCCCCACAGATAGAGATGTTCTGATACCATTTTCCATCCTGATACTGACTCCATTTCCTAAACTTGCATATCAGTCAATACCAAGGACCAATCCAATACCGTTGCTCCAAAAAAATTAACAGCTAAATACTACAAACCCTGTATGGATATGAAATGATTACAATATTTGTCGTATGGCTTATTTTAACCCATTTGTAAAACAACAAATACAGAGAATGAGCTCCATAGAACTTTGTTTTACTTTTTTTATTCTTTACTGCTGTAAGACAGTAGTTGCCAGTGGCTGCACAGCACATTTTTCTGTGAAGACTACTGTTTTAGAGAAAACTGCCATTGTATCCAGGTCTGAAACTACTTTAAAGTTCATAGATAAATTACATGATATCGGATCGGTGCATGCACTTTTATAACAGCAAATGCTGGATACCCCATCCAGCATTTGCTGTATCAGAGGCATTTCAGATAATGGTACAGGAACAACTCTACCCACCGAATGTTTCTTTTCTTTGTTGTTACACCTAAATGAGCTTTATCCTATTGTAGTGTTCTCAATTGTGGAACATAAAAATGTCCCCGTATACGCGCAACTTCCCCTGGTTGCTTTCACTGTCATCTATAAACATCTCTCCCAATTCATTGTCTGTGGAGCAGGTCCACATTTTATACCCTGTAACATCACAAATTTGAGTTTTAGCATTCTAGTTTTTGGATTTGGGAGAGAGTTGTTCATGATTACTAACATTTTTGGACTGTCTTAGACCATGGGAACTGCATGTATGAAGTTTGAAAATAGACATAGTTTTCCTTTAAGTTCTTTGAACTGAGGTCCACTGATCCTCTTTCTAATGCAGTTTATCTGTGTCAATGCCTGTGCCAATTATCCCATGGATAATTCAGTCTGTCTTTTGAGTATGATTTTGCCTTTAGTATGTTTACAGTAGTGATACCGACAGGACAGATTTTTGTTGTTTGTAACTGTTAAGTTACGTCAGTCCTTTTCAGTTTCTGTTTACACTATTTTTCTACCCTCTGTGCATTGGTGACTGAAGAAGCTAAGGAAGGCTTCACAAACTTACAAAACAATCTTAGGTTTCATCTTGGATTCAGCTTGTGTTCACAAAACATAATCCTGGACTAACAAGGATGTGCGTGTATGTATAAGGTGCTTGGAGTGAGACACCTTGGATAAACATCCTGTCTTGTGACATTCAGCACCCATGATCAAGGATCATAAGCAAAGAGTAGCAGGATTAAAAGTTATACTTAACTGCAGTGCAATTTGTTCTTTGAGAGCAAACTAGGGTCCAAATGGCCTCTACCAGTTTGGGAAGGCTGGGCAGAGGCTTCACTGTGGGATGGATAGCAGGACCATTTAGACAGGAGGCCTGAGTCAACCCCAGGAGGGGTTAAGAGGAAAGAAATGATCTTGTCTTGGTGATGGAATATGCTCTATTGTTGCGAGTGCCAAATTACATTTGGACAAGTGTACTGTATGGCTAACAGAATTATGCTCCTACTCACTTGCATAAATATAGAATAGACTGCCATATAAGTCGGGCCTGAGAGATCAGGCAGCAAATGAGTTATGGCTCCACAAATGACAAGCAGTAGGCATGCCATCATGCACTCCCAAAAACAAGCATGACCATTTTCAGACAAATGGGCGCGCGCATGCACACACACACACACACAAACACACACACACAATGCTCTCAAAAGTTAAGAGGTTTAAGAGAGATTCCAAGGCACCAAGAAAAGCAGAGCAGCGGAGACACAGCGAATATAATTCATGGCAAAATACCCCGACAATACTCCTCAATATAATTCCCTTCTCAGAAAGCACTGCTGATGAGATTTTATGTCCCAATGGCTTCCAACAGGACTGTCATACGCTAAGGCAATGTCAACCTTTTTTTTTTCATTTTCAGGTCAATTGAAAATACCAAAATAGGGATAAAAACATAATATATCAATATCAAGTTTAAAACAAAAAACTGATCAAAATAACAACCACAACATAAAAATGGATTGATCCCTTTCCAAGTCTAAAACATAAAGAAAAACAAACTTTCATACAAAAACCTTGTCAAAACGTGGGCCTGCAGTAGGACTGATCCCAGTTTATATGTGGGACTGAATGGGGTGGCTGTAGCTTGAAAGATAGAGTGGGTTGAACACTAATTGGAAAGTCAACTGCTAGATCCCCGGCTCCTCCAGTCAGCAGTTTAAACCCTGGACTCCTTCAGTCCAGGGCAAGATACTGAACCCCAAACTGCACCCGATGGCTGTTCCATTTGTGTGTGTGTGTGTGTGTGTTTGTGTGTGTGTGTGTGTGNGAGTAGCAGGTGGCATCATGTATGGTAGCCTTGGCCACCAGTATGTGAATGTGTGTGTGAATGGGTGAAAGTGTAAAACAGCTCTTTGAGTGGTTGGAAGACTAGAAAAGTGCTGTACAAGTGCAGGTATATCTACTATGTATAGCTCCTTTCACACATGCACTGCAAACCTGACATTATCTAGACATTACCAGGAGGACCTATGTGTGAGAATGCAAATGTCTGAATCAGTTGGATCGGGCATTAAGTGCACATTATCCTGCTAGTTCCCTAGCACAAAGTCTGTGTTATGTCCAAATGAGCCGACTGTGACTAGAGCAGGTCATTGACCAGAGAATTCATAGCAAGCAAGTGGGCATGTTCATGAAGCAAAACCAACAGAAAACACGCGAAGAAGAAGACGGGTAATTTATGAGAAGACGGCAATGAAAGCAGGTAGCAGAAAGATGACGAGATTCAAGAACTTCCCTTGGTAAGGGCTGAAGCCGACATTGCCAGACAAATTCAAGGAATGGGAAGAGACGCTGTTGTTTATGACCAAATTAAGAACCGGTTATATGACTGCAGTAATCTGCATCATGTCCTGCCTCCTGCATGCTCTAGCCTATATAACATGGAGTATTTCCAGCAGGTGAGAACGCTTCTGACACATACAGTCTCCTGTCGTATGCTACATTCGAAAGAGAAACAATGTCGAGACCTGATTCTCCTGACACTGTCCAGAGTTTCTTTTCATATGAGAAAACGGCTTTTGTTTGTTGTCCTAATGTATGAAGTGTTTTCTTTACATAGGCACATGTGTACATCAGGACTGCCACAGCAAAAAACCTTGTCCTAAAAACAAAAATAAAACTCATGCCTGACAGTGAAAAAACAGCCCCTCCCCCTCCCAAAATATCTCACACTCACCAGCTATGCAGACATAAACACACAGTGAAAAATAGAGAAGCTAGAATCCAAGGTTGGAACTGATGTCAAGTAAAACTCATTACTGTCAATAATGGTCTATATTTTTTTCCATGTAGTTAAGTTGGACTGTGTTCAGCTTTGTTGGCAGCTCTAGCTTTATAAATGATTGTTGATAAGTTAGGTCTAGCTGTACTGTGCCTTTTTAAAATCATTTGACAAATTCTTGAGAGTTAAATCTTTATTCAGAACACCTGTAATCTAATATAACAGCCCAGCAATAACTTAAAGTGTATCAAGTTCAGTTTTCATCAACACTGTGTCAGAGGTGTTGACTCAACCCCGTGTTAATTTATGAGGCTGTTTATTCAGTGGTGCTGTTCCACTGTGACCTGCATTTCCTTAAGAGGTGGTTCTTATGTTCTGTCTAAAATTATTTACATGCGGGGAGCAGAATATCAGCCTCTCAATGTAACGCTTTGTGGCTGGTTTGCTGACCCTGTGTCAGAGAGGTGCAGTAAATCAACAGGGTCCTAATGACACAGTGTCAACAAAATGGAACATTATATGCTGCTCAAAGGTGTATTGTAGTGCTATTGTACTGCAGCATGGAGAGACTGACTTAACTGCCTGAAATATTGTATTTTAATGTGTTTTTAAATGTGAGAGAGGTTTACACCATTTTGTAGAAGTCTGTGTGTTTCAACTAAAGCACAAAAATAGCTGATAGTGTTAACATGACACAATTAGAGATGGTCAGAGCAGCCAACAATGCAGGTGCAATTTCATTCCAAAACAAGTTCAGTATAAAATTGCGATTCACGACCACCTGACCTACATTATACAAACTCATCTGTGCCACACCACCTACCTTGGCAAAAACAGATTCATTAGGGGTCATGAAATCCCCAAACTGGTAAAGATGCAAAAACAACCTGAGAAAAAACGGCATTGCTGCTCCCGCTGGCTTTGCACTGACACGGTTACCATATGTGTGCTGCTTGCACCACATCAGGTTCCCATTACAGCCTGTTTTGTCCGATTAAGCATCAAGCTGTTTGTATAGGAACATTGTCTGAAGCAGCCCAGCATAAATATCCACTGAGCAGAGACACATTTATAAAATGCAGCAAAACCTTGTCACGAGGCTAGATACACTGTAATAAATTGTTGGCCTGTCAGTCCTTATCAAACAGGGTCTAATTAGTAACTACATGGCAATATTTACTTGCCTTGCATGATAATTTATAAAGTTCAATCCATACAAAAGTATCATGATCAGAAACAAAACAAATGCATCTGTATTTGTCCATCTGAAAGAACGGCTTACAGATACACATTAAATGCATTATTAAAAATGCAAAACCCCACACCCTTTATTCAAATGGTGGTAATGTTCCCTAAAAGTGTGAAAAAGCGATCATGCACAGCTGAAACACAAGTATTTTTGCTGCTGGCACCGACCCACTTACGTTCCCAGGATCTCTTTGAAGTCATACTGATCCTTCACATCTGTGGTCTTCTTTTTCCAGGCATGGCAGTCGTCACCCAGTGGCATCTTCTTGTTGTTACGGTCAGAAACAATACTAGTGAAGAAAAAGAGGATAAGGAGGAAATGTTCATTAATATAAACAGTTTAACTGTCTCCATCCCCACCTACATTACTGCGCTGATAGTCCTGCTCACTTTTCTTTTCTGATTAATTATAAATGTGAACATAAAATAAGTTAAGATGTTTTTATGACTTGGATTACTGACAGTGGGTTTCTGTGTTTGCCACTCGTGATGACACACTAGTAAGCAACACATGATGTCGTGTTGGGAAATGCTGACATTTGACAAACAAAGAGGCAATGCAAATTACTTTGCGTTTACCATGTATGAAATTACAGGGTAGAGCTTTGTGCTTTGTGCATGTTATGATGTTGCTGTGTTGTGAACATTCAAATTTTTTGGCATGACCGTTGGGAGTTTGCATTAGCCCTGTGGGTGTGTATTGCAGAGGAGCACTTCCTGCCGCTATAAGTCCCATAAGGAAGTGAAGTAACAGACTAATTGTTTCGCACAATTGCATGTCATGTTGCCAAAAAGATAACTTCTGTCTCACGGGTTCAGGCAAAAAACTGACCTAAACCAGTGACAATGTTACAACCAGCTTGACAAACAGAATGTTGAAAAAATGTGGTTGGTCTGTCAAACAGACAATTATATGTGTCTCGGATGACTTAAGACTGTGGTAAACCTTGCTTCCTCTGTAAAGTGATTTTCACACACATTTGACACAGGCTCAGGCTGCATTTCATCCATTATACTGAAATACTACACAGGTAAATACGTGGGTCATTGTTTTTTTTTTGCAATTTAAGGGTGGTGACTGAAATTTTGTGGTTACTTGGAAGGTTCAACATGGCAGACAGTGCAGAAGATCTGGTCTAAATCAGGGCTGGGCAATATGGAGAAAGTCAAATATCACAATGTTATTGACAAAATACCTCAATATCAATATTGCAAGAATATTTTAGGGTTGACTATTGGTGCTTTCACAAAATGTTTACTAGGGCTGCCCCTGAAAGTCAGAGATTTGAATCATCAGTCAGAGACCCCTCAGTCGACTGAGATTGCTTCAAGTTGAGCAATCGTTTTTTGTTTCTTTGTTAGTTTTTTTTTTCCAGTCAGTGTACAGTGTAGGCTACTTCTGGGGACATTTCGCTTCACTTCCACTCTGCTCTTCAATACAGGCTGCTGCGGAGCACTTAGGCAGCTGCTGTGGGAGGAGAGGCTTTGCACCATAGGGCTCTGAAATAACGTTACCTTCTGCCTTCTGCCTTCTGCTTAGAAGTGATGAATTAACTTAATACGATACAGTCATCTAACTTCTGTTTGATATCTCGTTAGCGCAGTTAGCTTGTTTACTATATCACGTCTGCTACTGTTACACTGAACGTCCAGCTGAACCCCTTTCAAACACTCAAACTCTATGTGGAGAAATAAAGGAACGAATAGTGGAATATTTGTATTGAACAGCCAGATCTGGCTCACTGGCAGCTGAGTTAGGTTAAGCCCTCATATTTATACAATGAGATTTTTGATAAATAATCATCAGTAATGTGGATATAATGACTAAGTGGGCAAAATCAAATAACTAAAACAGCTAGAACAGTCTGGTGATCATTTTATTATAAACCAGGAAAAGACAGCAGTCATGATATCCAAAATCAAAGAGGATATCTCGTCTTTTATCACGATATCAATAAAGTATCAATACACTGCTTTGGTATGTTTGTCAGCAGGATTTGGAAAAACTACTGGCCTTATTTTCACAAAATTTGGTGGAAGGGCGTAGCATGGGCCAAGAAAAAAAGCCATCAAATTGTGGAGCAGATCTGAATCACATGATAGATAAACAAATTATATTACACTGTCATTAACATTGTGAGACAAGACATACGACCCTGGGAGAGGGCTGTGCTCTCTGAGTGCCCTTCTAGTTCTGACGTTATGAAAAGTGTCCTGCAATCACATTTAGGTATTTTTATGATCATCAAGATTGAATTTTATTGTAGAGGAGGCTCAAAGTCATGGCCAATATCTACCAGGTTAATAAGTAAACTATAGTTTCACTCTAGAAACCCAACTGTTACTATAGAAGTTTGAGTACAGTGATTCACCTTTTTACACCAAAGCCAAGCAGTGTAATGTAAAAGAAACTGAGTCTTAGATGCATTGCAATTGTCTCTTAACAGATTATGCAGAAAAATCAATAAACATAAATTTAAAACCAAATTCTTCACATTATGATCGCCTGTAACACTTCTGTGTCCTTATGGCTAAACCTATTGGATGGTGAAATGTAACTGAGGTAAATGTGTGCATCATGTTTACCATCAATCTTACTAGGACTGTATTAATAAAAGATAACAGAGGTAAATTCATCTGTTTATTTTAATTATGTCGGACTACAGAAATGCTATGTTTTTAGCAGCCAGTAGTCACACAGTTGGATAAGAAAATCATTCATGTATAGGAATCAAAAATTCATCAATATTCGCTTTATAATCACCCTCCGAATCACACGTGAATCATGAGGTGCTTCGCTGTTTCCTTTGGTTTAACAATGATTCTGTCAAACTTACTGACTGAAACTTTAAGATGAGCCTCTGCCTGAAGAAGCAAACTGTTGTGAAGAGCCAAAACTCGGGAACCTGTCAATCCATAAAATGTCAGCTTATTTGAAAAATATTTGATACTTTACTGTTCTTGTGTAACGCTCAGGTTTACGTGAGGTGACACAAATTAGCGCCACAAAACTGGGCCAAATCAAAAATCAGGCCAAGGTGTAAGGTACAAAATACACCCCTAAGAGTAAGAAAACGATACAAACAATACTAATTCTGCTTTAGTTTCACTTGCTCATTATTTTTTTTGTTTGTCCTCACCACACTCTGGAGTGCGGGAGTGATCACAGAGGACCCTGCTGTCACAGCTATCATCATCTAAACCCAGAAAGTGCCTATAACTCAGACCTGGGAGACTAAAATAGCTCTGTTCATATCAGCATGCCTCACTCCTCCTCTGTTCCTGCTGCCTGCCTGGCAACTTCACAGTCTGTCTATATGAGATGATGTAATGTATTGTTCTGGATCGTACAAGAGCCATTTTGTTAAACACAATATAATGTCACAATTAATCATGTCTCTATTAGCTCAGAGTCAGCTCATTTACATGCTGAATTGTGTGTATGAGTGGCATTAAGCGATAGACAGGGGTGGGCTTTACACCGCTGTTATCTCAGAATAAATGTTAATAGGACATGGCCTCTGCTAGCTGCATTCAGGTGCAGTCACTGATTGCTGCACACACACACACACACACACACACACACACACACACACACACACACACATACAAACATGGTGGCCCTCTCTCTGCCTTCACTAATGTCAGAAGTCAGCTTCATACGTGTCGTCATGGCAACCCAAAGGAGCTGCTATGGTATCTGAGAGTCGACATTGCTTTAGCGTCTAATAGCAGGTAGCAGCTAAGGTGGAAATCATTCTGGTCACTCAGAGGCTGGCTGCAGTGGTCTGGTGTGTGGTTATTGGATATGTATTAGATGGACATCTCACACAAGAAGCAGTGAAAAATGATACAACCTCATCAAGTATACACTACGTACAGCATCTGGTAAACAAAGTAACCAAAAGTGCCAGGAAACTAAGTGTACAGTTGAACAGTTCATGAATCATTTCCTCCACTACATTTTGCATGCCATTTAAAGCAAATGAAGAAGAAGGAAGTACCTCTGAAGTTTGCACAATATAGCAGCATGCAAAGTAAAGTGCTTAAGGGAAGCAGTAAGAGGAAGTCCAGTGTAATGTGTGTGAAAGCTTTACTGGTAAATCTGCTGTGTTGGGGCCTCTGTTCCTGTAGTCTAATAACTACTGTAGGGGACAAACAAACAATACATAGTAGACTGTAACTCTATTCCTCAGTACATCTTCAACTTGACACCAGTCCCTTTCTTTGAGTATTGAGGATCAATTACCGAGCATGATTTTTTTTCCACAGTTTTCATTGAAAAATGATCTCTAGTAGGTCAATGTGTGCTAAACAACCTCTGTAAGTACAAAAGAATACATAGCAGTGTTTATGCAAAGAGTAGGGCGATTTTTGTTCTGACATGTTGAGATTCTTTAGCCTTTCTGAAGTCTGGTTGTGAGAAGAGGACTTTGAGTTTGAAGTGCTGAAACTAACAGACTTGCTAGTCAATACAGAAATATTTTGTGAGAGTTATACAAATAAACATTGAGTAGGCTAATTATTTATTATTGAAGTATTTCACTGATGGAAAGACGGTGTTTTCATAAAAGTGGTCTGTCTATGCAGTAGAAAGATGCAAATACATTTGAAATTGGTGCTACATGACCAGAGGAAACAGAGGAAATGGGCTGTGACATTTGCTTTTACTCAAGAGGTGTAAAACCTGCAACTACCAGAATGCACTGCACCACACTGGACTAATAAACACCTCCGCTGGTGGGTGACATGATGCGAATTTGACACAGGAAACAGCACGGCTGCCAGCTGGTAACAAACAATCTCAAATTACAGTTAAACAGTAAGCTAGAAATATTTTTCTGAAAACATCTGAGGCAAGAAATAGGCAACGCAGTAACAGAATCCTGGATCATATTTGAGCGGTGCTGCCTAGTTTTAAAATTTCATTTTTTTTCAAGTGCCCACTTACTGTTCACAAATTCTCATTTACAGCCAAACAGTGCACTAAAATATGTCTCTGAAGACGTTTTAGGTGACAAATAGGCAATACGGTAACAGAATCTTGGTTTATATTTGATCAGTGCTGTCCAATTTTATCGTTCATTTGGAGTTTGGTCTGCGTTTGAGAGAGAGAGGGGTGGGCATATGAAAATGCAGAACTACAATCAGTAGTCCCTGCAACAGCTCCAGAGCCAGTGAAAATCCGCATTTCACGTCATCCAGTGGATTTAAATTTGATGATTTGCTTGCTTTTCTGTATTTGAAATTGATGTAACCCAAAGCACTTTTTCATGAGTCCGCGTCAAAAAGAGCATTTTTGGCACTTCAAATGATCCGTCTTTTTAAATTATTTAAAGCTCTAGTGTGTAGGATTTAGTAGCACCTAGTGGTGAGGTCGCGGATTGCAACCAACTGAAACTTCTCTCGTGAGCCAAGCGTGTAAGGACACTACAGTGGTCGACGCAAATCTAGAGGCAGTGTTTGGTTTGTCTGTTCTGTGCTACTGTAGAAACAATAAGGCAGAGGACCCTTATTAAAGGGCACATCTATTTTCAGTTTTGGGTGATTACGCACTGATAAAAACATAGCTATGAATATTAAATTCAATTTCTGCAAATGTGTCCCCCTGAATCCTACACGCTGGACCTTTAAATTATGAATTGATACATTGAAAAGATGTGTCATGAAGGAATAATTAAAAACAACTATATCTCTACAGCTCTAACCTTATCTCCTGACCAGCATTATTTAGACACGGCATCACAGTATACCTGCTTAGAGAGTAGTAACCTTTAGGCTATAAATAACCGCAACAGCACAAGACTGTTTGGAGGAAACAATGAAGGCAGAGAAACAGTGAAAACACCTCTCACAAACTGCGTGTTTGTAGCATCTCACCTTGCTCATATGGAGATTCATGGAGATTCATGTTAATTCATGCACTGAGAATGGATGATATCGAACATCAAAGTCATTTTAACATCAAAGTCATTTAAAATCTATGAATGCATCAACCGTCGCTTGACACTGGTTGTGTTCATTTTTGAACCAGGAAATATCAACATGCACCTAAATCTCCATTACACTTGGATTTCACTTAAATGGCACAAACATACCTGGATATGTTTTAAATTAGGCAACTTCATTGACACATTTCAAGCAATTTGAGTTTTATGGACAAAATTGAGCAAGGGAGTCTGTTTTTCAAACAGACAAATGCTATAAACAACAAAATAAGGATCAAGTTTATGACACGCAGGGGCAGATATGGGCAAGTTTAAAATGTAGGAGAGTAGAGGAGAGAGACACATGCAGGTATCATAGGAGCATGTAGAAGGCCAAAAACAGCCCCTTCATGTCCACTGATGACATGACTTTTGGCCAACGGGTGAAGATTAAGCTGCTCAAAAAACCCAAGAAGCAAAAGGATTGAAGAGGCTGGAAACAGGGAGATGCACGATACCATAAACACATTCCCTGACTCGTATGTGACATGCAGCATTCATCCTTGTTTAAGGTTTACACAAAAGAGAGTCGCTGTACTCACTGGTTTCCCATTCCTGTGATGTGCAGTGGACAGAAGAAACACACACACACACACATGTACACACGACCACAGTTAAATGTGACAAAATGACACGTGGTTACGGTGTCAGGGCATGAAATCGAGTCTGCAAGGGTGTTGAAACTTTTGGCAACACTTGCATAGAATCAAACATTCAAACAGACAAACTTATGGAGCTATATTAAAACGACGTGTCGATACGTTAAATTAAAACAAAAACAAATTGAGCTCTTGAACACATTCTTAGTCACATCCACTTGTTATCTTTTAACTGGATGGCTCATGTCTCGACAGAAGTGTCGATAACAAATTAACACACTTACATGTTGGCTCTCTTTTGATTTTAAACACTTTAAAAGATTGATCTTGGCTCGAGTTTTCTACTATTTCTCATATCTCAGCAGACAATCTACTGCAGAGCTCAAAACTGTGAGAAATTCTGCTGCCAAGTTAAGAACAGAGACTTAACTCATGTCAACGGACTGCATTCCTGTGAAAGCAGCTTCACTTCACAGGAAGCCAAATAGTTTTTGTATTGATTTCATTTTACTAATTCTTTTCAAGGCTATGTTAGGTCAGGTGCATAGCTACACCTCTGATCTTTTAAAGCAGGGGTGTCAAATATACGGCCCGCGGGCCAGAACCAACTGCCCAAAGTGTTTGGATGACTTGCACACCTAACATTGATGAACATCTAAGGGCTAAGATGTGTATAGTTTCAGGAGCAAGTTAAACAATGAGTGGCTGATTTCATGTAAAAATGCTAAAATAACAATGTATACTTAATGTGGTCATATTTAAAGGTATTAAACATTGTGAAAAATATCAATGTCAATCAGCAGCTTCAGGACAAAAGAATCTGTATAAGGCTTCTATCTTGAAACAATATTGGAGGAACCCTGTTGATAAGACTGCCAAAACTTTATATTTGTAAATGATTTGTAAGGCAGGGGATAATTTATCCTGCTCCCCCAACAGCTTCCACTTCAGTTTGGTGTGGTGATGCCAGAATACACAGGAGTGGAAATGAATGGAAAAATGCACATGTAATGACAGTGAGTAGAGGACTAACTAAATACGGAAAAACTGAGACATATTGTTGAAACTGCACTTAATTTTCTTCAGATATCTCAGGCTGTTCATCATCTGTTTTGTTTCTTAACACTAAATAAAATGTAAAAAATTTGAATTGACACCCCTATTTTAAAGCTTTCAGAGCTGCAAGCAGGACCCACGTAGTCAATCTGAAATCAGGCCTAAGGACAAAAGCCAAGCCGTGTTTTTCACATCCAGCTGTCCAGGTTTTGTGTCACATTTCATGCAGTATGATACATCTTTGAAGGACAGTAATTCCTGTTTAAACCCCCAGCGTTTATTTATTTATTAATTTGACCTTAATGCCATTATTGTCTCTTTGAAAATCTGGGGTGTCGGTACAACACACAAATTGGCCACGGTGAAATGCATGCAGCTCAAAGAAGCAAGACAGTACAACTCCATTCACACAACAAATACAAAATGATTTACTGGGTCGAACGGGTGAACTGACAAAGATCCCAGGTCTCTGCCTTGGTGGGCGAGTGTTTTTTCCTGCTTGCCAAGAGCAAAATGTTTAAAAGCACAAACACACAGTGCGTGATTCTTATTTTATTAACTTGTTCACATCATTACCTAATCGAGAAACAGAAAACTATCCAACTAATCTACGCCATCGTCCCCTCAACAGATGCAACATCCATGCTGTCCATCTAAAAAAACCCTATTAATAAAACCCATGCATCCGCTGGTTGACTGTCTAACACAGAGAGATTTACTAACAGAATACTGATTGGTCAGCTGGTGTCAATGACGCACAACAAATCTCCTCTCAAAGTGAGCTTATTAATTGATAAGCAGACTTCTCCTTACAGGATCCCAGAGACAGAGAGAGGAGGAGGCGCGAGAGTGAGAGTGAGTGAGAGAGAAACAGAAAGAGAAAAGGAGAAATAGATAAGAACTAAAAATACACATCAAGTCTTGTTTACTGAGTAAACCACAAGACATTTCTGCTACGAGAATTAATAATAATACCACCAAGGTTCTACCAAGACATAGCCTAGAGTTATTTTTATTTAATCAGACCATACTATATAAACATGACTTTATTACATTTAAATTAGAGCAGTCTAGTTATACTGGTTTGAATGGGAGAAAACAAGTAAGCTGTCACTTCAGTCCCTCCATACTCCATGTCAGTATCTGATCCTTCAAACTGCAGCTTCAGTTACATAGAGGTCCTCTTCATGTCAGTGACAATAACTGCATCTGCATAACGAGTCTGACGGTTAACTTCAGCAGCCTCCCCTGTAGTAACGCTACAGTGACTTACAGCTCTAAATCTCCCTCAGAGTTGTAAAACGTCCCTCTAAAACCAAAGGTCCCCATATACCACGGAGTGAACGTTAAACTCCGTTAATGTTAGCTAACCTTAGTGCTGTCAAACCCCCCTGACAAGAGACCACGCTCCGGCACCTCTCGAGCCTCTGACACAGAGACAGAGTTAAAGTTTGTGTCATGTCAGTGTGGCAGCAGCGGCTCCTACCTGAAATTTAGCGGGCACTAATGTCCGGCAGCAGTGTCCAGTGTCCGTCTGTCTGTCTCTACAACTCGGAGCGCTCTCACGCGGAATCTGTACTTGGCAGCCTCACCAGCAGCGCTCATCCTGACGTCACCTCGGGGCAGGACGGCCAGCGGACCAATCAGCGCCCGAGCTGGGGAGCACAGGTAAACGGTTCTGCGACACTATTGGTCACCTCTCTGTCCACCCGTGACACCCGTGTGCTGTGCTCATGATAAAGCGCTTGGAGGTGAGCTGGTGTCCGTGTGCAGGCTCGGTAATGCATAAAATAAATGACCCCAGCTGAAAACTAATACACACTCATGCTAAGGCCAGACACAGAAACATTAGCAGCTCCAAAACTAGGCCTTATTGTAGCAAGCAGTAATGGCATGAGTAGTCATAGTGACAGTGATAATGGACTTGAGGTTGTAGGTATTATCTCTAATGCTGGAGCCCTTAATCAGTTACTGGAGATCTGGATTTGATCCAGAGGTAAACACACAGAAAGAAACTACAGACCCGGTGTTCAATACTAATATTAGCCTTTAAGACTACTATTAGGGACTGTTCGTTATTTATGAAGGGGGAGGAGTGGTGCAAAAAAAGAGGGAGGCCTGTCAAATATTTTTTAAGCATTGGGGAGGAACTTGTTCTTTCTATAATTATTATTTTTACGGTTGCATTTTGTTTTTATTTTACAGCTGCCTTCCAAACCCACCCGCCAAAATGATACCATTTGTCAGCTAGAAACCATAAAAACAAATATTATTGTTGGGTTTTCAAATTCCTTGGACACATCATGTGTTACAAACCCTTCCATCAGAAAAAAAACAAACTTAGTTATACTTATACAACATCACTGCATCTCATTTAAAATTTGGCCCAAAATAAAGCTTTTGCACAAACTAACCACTAACTGTCTTAAACTTTTAACTTTGAAGCATCAAAGGATACGTTTTAAAAACCAGTGACTCGTTTATGGTGGAGGGAGGGTCATGCATTTTCTGCCAGGCTCGAGACCATCCCCCCCCCCCTTCCTCTGACAAGTAAAAAACAGTCCCTTAGTAGGTTGCTGGTTGTAGAGGTGGTAGTTGCTGCAAACTTAATTTGATTCCAAGAAGGTTTTCTGTGGTTACTGCCTAACCCTTCATCCAGCAGCAACAATTCTTTTAGGCTCATTCATTCATGTACTTTTGGTGTTTTTATCATGTGTCATGCTTCACCTTCAGCGACAACATCTTGTCTTTATCACATGCTACACATCTGTATACCCAAGCTTAACTGAATCTTTGTTTTTGTCTTATCCGCATCCTATACCTATCTGTGGACAAGTAGGTGCAATATTTGTAATATATTTCATAACAGAAGAAATCCACCAAATCCAACCAAAACCACTTTCATTAATTTATTTGTGACTTCTCTTCAAAATAAAACCTAGAATAAAGCCCACAAAAACTAAATTCTCCTTCTCCATTCACCCTGCCAGGTGCGAAGGGACTTTGGTACACAAGCTTGTGCGGTCTCAGCTTGTGGTGGTCTTGTGCGCCATCTAGTGGATTGCATGTCCCTAAACAGGCAAGATCAATATGGCAAGTCTAAAAACAACTGGCTGTCAATAATAGTATGCAGACACATTGAGTTGCACTTTTTAGGCTAAGACGTGTTGGTCATTTTTATGGCAGTAAAATGTTGATATATTGGTGTTTTGTTCTTGTAAAAGGGATTAAAGGACAATACTGTCTGTGGCAGTCGATGTATGTAATGACCATTTGCTATTTTTTATAATCTCAATTCCCTTACGATTGTTGCTAGTTTCATGGCAGACATTAGCATGTCATGGCAGAAAGAGTGGCCCACAGGTGTGATTCAAAACTTTAACCACTGAAAGTTCCATCTCATATAGGCCTACCCAGACGAAAGGAAAATTCAAAATGAGATCTTTTATTGTCCAGACTATTTCTCCTAGTCATAACTGAGCTCAATATAGCATTGTTATAGGATTTTGACCATTTTCCATTACTTCCTAAATTCAGCTCCTGAGAAATAACCCTCCTCTTCTCTCAGCCCGAATTTAAGATCTTAAAATGTTCCTTAACCTCTTTCACTGCAGTAATCTTTATTTGTCTGAAATAATCAGCTGTTGAGATAACAGTAAGTTCCAAAAGAAGACTTCACTGGCTTATAAATAAGCCTGCACAATTTTAGAAATTTGTCTTATTGACCAAATTCACATCTCAGTTCTGTGTATTTTATCTGTTTTAAGAGTTGAGAAACCTCTAAGAAGCATATGAGCACATAAAAAAACAACTCCTGCTCATTTATTATTTTGCTTCTTATTTCTCCCAATGCAGTGATTTAAGAGAAGATCTGAAGTTAGTAATCTCCAAATAAGAAGCTGATTTATTTCTGACGAGACAAAGAAATGACTATTGTGAGCAGCAAAGTTTTCCTCTAGGTAATGTAGGCTAGCAGTTCCAGGGTCTGGTGGTGTGTGTGCTGGCTAAATGAAAGGGAACCTGGTTTAAATTACTGATTACACCTATCTGTGATGTTAATACACCCAGGCAACTTGCTTTTCCTGCCTTGACAATTTACAACAACTTGGCATTGTACGATTCCAGGTAAGAACGCAGAAAAAAAATTATTTAACTTCACAATTTTACATTTGTAAATAAAGAATTTCTCTGGTAAATTTATAAGGAAATGACCTTTTGTTGCAGCTTCTTGTGATAGAGCGTCGCCCTGCTGTCTACCTGCCCCCGTTGGGGGCGCTGTGGTGCGCACACAGTAGTTTTTGGACCCTCCCGCTCTCCTTCCTCGACACTGAGCTGCCAGTTGCCTAGTGACGAAAAACTGTCGACTGCTGCTGATTTCCTGCGTTTTCAAAATCTCATCGCTGGCACTGTGAGCTAGCCCGAAGTTTTCCCACACAGATTTCATACGTTTATCTTGTCTTTACTGCTGGAAGATGGGACGAAATAAAACCGTTGATATCTTCGTGGCTGTCGAGTAACGTTTTCAGTGTTTCAGGTCGCGGTATGAAGCGTTTTGATGAAGGATGAATAATTATCTTTTCATCAGGGTCGTTGGGAAAGGGAGCTATGGGGAGGTGAACTTGGTGAAACACAAAACAGACCGAAAACAGGTGAGAAACAAAAAAGTATGTGTGGAGTTCAGTAACTTACAGCCCACAACTGTTAAAATAATTAACGTGTAGATTTAACAAGTGTAACGTTAATCGCTCGAAACGTCATAATAGCAGGTTTGAGGCTAACAGTTACACAGACCAGCTAGGCTTCAACCAGTTTAAAGTTAGCTAAAGTAGGCTAAACATGACGGGTTTGTTTATGCTCTTTAACGTTATATTTCAGATTTATGGAAGAACAATCATTTTAACACATCTAAAGAGGTGGAAGACATGACGAAACAAAGTCATATGTTAGTAAAGATGGTGTATGTTGGTATTTACAGAGCAATAACTCTCAGTTTGACCGTTGTTTGGTGTCTGCTGTTGTCCCTAAAGAGTCCTTGAAGGGTTTGAGACAACAGGGACACTTTATTTTAACTTATTTAACCTTTAAAACGGTAGCTGGATAATTAATACTTATGACCATCCTGGTGACCTGTAAAGAAGGTTTTGTAGTTTGAGCATAAGACAGAAAACATGAATTATACCCAGTGCAGGGCTCCTATGTCAGTGTTTCATAACTTGAGAAGAACTCATTAATATGTAGATCACTATCATTGACAGGGTTTGTGAATCTCTGGTCTATATCACTTATTAACTTTTATAAATTAATATGTTAATGTAAAACTAACTAAAACTGAACTTAATTTATTGCAATCTGGTTGCAAATTCTTCAGCTTCTCCACCATATGGTGACTTTTCCCAAGTGTATCGTTTCTAAATGTGTTCACAAATACAGCTTGACAGACATGTACTTTTCTTAATTCAGGGAGTTTGACTGTGAATTTTTCCTTTTTTTCCCAGTATGTTATTAAGAAGCTGAATTTAATCACCTCCTCCAAGCGGGAGCGGCGTGCTGCAGAGCAGGAGGCGCAGCTTCTCTCCCAGCTGCGACATCCTAACATTGTGACATACAGGGAGTCGTGGGAAGGAGATGACTGCCAGCTGTACATTGTGATGGGCTTCTGTGAAGGCGGTGACCTTTATCATCGACTCAAACAGCAAAAGGGCGAGCTCCTACCTGAGAGGCAGGTGGTGGAGTGGTTTGTCCAGATAGCAATGGCACTCCAGGTACAGATTGAAAGTAAAGACCAGGCAATGTCAGTTTATTTTCTTTGAAAAGTATGCAACACATGAAGTCACCGTTGTGATTTTGCTTTGCAGTACCTGCATGAGAGGAACATTCTTCACCGGGACCTTAAAACACAGAACATCTTCCTGACTAAGACTAACATCATCAAAGTTGGGGACCTTGGCATCGCACGAGTATTGGAGAATCAGAATGATATGGCCAGCACACTCATAGGGACCCCTTACTACATGAGCCCAGAGCTCTTCTCTAATAAACCCTATAACCACAAGGTAATTTGGTCATCTGCTCTCACTCTGTTTAGTTATTTTGGACCTGTCACAGGAACTGTCTTACAAATTGATGTTTTTTTTCTAGTCAGATGTATGGGCCCTGGGTTGCTGTGTGTATGAAATGTCCACACTGAAGCATGCCTTCAATGCCAAGGATATGAACTCATTGGTTTATCGCATTGTAGAAGGAAAGGTGGGTTTCATCTTTTTACATTTATTTTGATATTCTGCTCTGGTCAGTCCTCTTTTTGCAAACATATGTAATTTAGTGTTTGTCATTTCCTGAGAGTGTCAGAAGAGGTCAGGGACATATATTTTAGACTGAAGTTGGGAATAGTCTTGTCATCGTCCCCAGTAACCACAGATAGAAAGCTCTTATGAGGGGATATTGATTGGTAACACTAGCCACCTTGATCAACAGTTTAATAATTGATGCTCTTGTAGTTAATACAGTACATTATTTTTCTGAATCCTAATAATAAAAAAATAGAATTTAAGGCAGAATAGTTTCACAATAACATGACATTTTCCTCTTTTTTTCTCACCAGCTGCCTCAGATGCCCAGTAGGTATGATCCCCAGCTGGGAGAACTGATCAAGAGCATGCTGTGTAAGAGACCTGAGGACAGGCCTGATGTTAAACTTATCCTCCGGCAGCCCTACATCAAAAGACAAATTGCTATGTTCCTTGAGGCCACTAAAGAGTAGGTGGCTCTGACAGCAGACTGCTGCTTGCTGTGATTACTAATGTCTGTAAAGCTTTATATTTACATTTCATTTCTTGCTGTGTATACTTGAATTGGAATTATTTTCTACTGTCAGATCTTCAATTCTGTCACTGTTTTTTTTTTCTTCCACAGTGTACTGCCAGCATTACATAGATTGATAAATCTTTTCTTACATGTTTATGTTTAATTGTGTTTTTACCAGAAAAACTGCCAAGTCAAGAAAGAAAGCTGTGGGTGGCAGTGGTGACTGTAGGGCCAACAGTGGACCGTCTGTGGTGTCATCTCAGCCAAAACCTGAGAGAAGCCCCCAGCCTGAACCTATAGCCAGAGTGAAACGGGTGAGTGAGTGGAGAATATCAAATCTGATTCAACACAAATAACTTAACGATAATATTATTTTAGAATATTCCTATAGTAAGTCATGATGTCAGTCACTCAGTATTGATTTACTCTGTTGTCACTAATCAAAATGTATCCTGTGACTTTCTATTGCTTATATTATTTCTTATGATAGATGAATAGTAACATGCAGGTATTTTCTGTTACACTCAACAAAGTTTCAGTATAAGCAAGAAGTTTTTGATTTGACTAGTTGCTTGGCATCATGTCTTTTGCTGCATTTTATTTTGACAACTTAGTTGTTATAGATGTTGACATGAAATGCTCTCTTAATCTCTTATTCTTCTTAATGGACAGTATCATTTGGCCACTGAGATATGGCTGTAATGGAAATGCAATGGCTAAACCTGAACAGCGGTTATGATTAATCCTAACAGTGGGCTAACAGCAATATGGACAACTGGTATCAGTATTTGTGAATTTAAAGGAATACTTTATCATTTTGTATCAAGGTTTTTCAAATCACCATGACTAATCTGAAATAAGTTCCATGATTCTATATTTATTCTCACAAGGTGTGTGTAAATTTATCGTGGTTGTGAAAGTAGTAAGATGTTAAAATGGTCCAGTGGATTGCTCCAATTACTTTTTAGTTGAAGCTGTTAACCCAAAGTTCTTCATTTCTGATGTCAGGAGGGGAATTGTCAGTGTTGTTTATTATGGTTTTTGTTTGTCTTCATTGCCAGAAAGAAGAGAAATCACAACAACACAAAGTTCGGAACGGCATCGCAGATTGCACTCCAATCCAAACACCTCTGCCACCCAAACCCTCCTCACCTGATGCTCTCAAAGCCAGCTTGGCATCCCTGGCAACCATCAGCAACATTAATATTGATGTCCAACTGCAGGAGGAAGAGGACCTGATGAATAGACAAGTGCAGCGGCCCCAGTCAGTTGTGTCACACCACAGTGCAGTCAATGAACCTGTGACTCACACTGTGCACAAAGACAGCAAGGGAAGAGTGAAACCAAATCCGTCTCCCCCTCCTTCCCCTGTTAAGCCCCCCCTGAAGTGTGTATCAGGTGTTGGCAGTCGGGGTGCCGACGAGAGGAGGGCATCCAGTGGATTGTTAGACGTTCATCCACAGGGCGCACCACACCCTGTGGATACATTTTCTGTATGTGGGGGGAAGCGGATGTCAGATGTGGATGATAAAGAGGATACCATGGAGTTACTTAAAGAGGCTGATATGCAGAACCCAAAGACAGAGGTTGCTTCTAATGTCCCTGAGAGGAGATCTGCACACAAATCCAATGCAGAAAATATCGGAGGGCTTGTGGACGTGAATATGGACAATAAAAATGATACTGTGAACCTTCTTAAGGTAGCTCGGACACAACACCACACCTCTGACATCCAAGTAAGTGCTCTATAGTGGTATCTCTGTGGTGTTCTTATATGATGTTCTTTTGTTTTTAAATGTTAATTTATGTCTTTGTAGGAAAGCCTAGAATCTACTGAAAAGCTGTTAGAGCCGTTTCCTCCAACAGTGGTGAGCATTAAAATTCCTGTACTCGTTCTGTCAACTCCTGCCAGAATAAAGCTCATTATTTGTCTTGTATTTTGCCACAGTGGAAAGAGTATACTTGTGTCTGTTTAGGAGCCAGTTCAGGAGGAATGTCCCTCATCAGCCAGTAAGCCGGGTCTGACAAATCCATGCCAAACACCCTTGTACTTCTCATCAGAACCATCTATATCACAGCAGCACAAAGGGAGAGACATAAGACGGACACATGGGGATCAGGACAAGGTAAAGCGATATAAGGAGCTAATGTAAGGAAATTTAGGAACTTTAAGTGCAAGGATTGTTGAGCTTTGAATCCAAATATAAAAAAATCTTAAAGTAGTTTAATAATGGGATTCAGTTTTTCCTAAAGGCTAGTGCCTCACAGGACAACATGGAAAACATTGGAGAAAGGTTTTTGCCCTCATACGTGCTGTTTTTGTCAAACTGACCATGTTGCATTCGTGGACATGGACACTCAATTAATTAATGCTGAGTTCAAGCCAAGATAGGATTTTTTGAAATTTCCTCTTTAACAAGTACATTTTGACAAATATCACACTTAAAATAACACAATAATCAACAGTCAGCAGGGTTGATTAAATTCAATTTTTTTTTGTCCTCTGTTAGTCCAAGGTGGCTGCTCCAAGACCTTTACCTCCACCTCCTGTTGAGAGCATAGCTGTGGAGGGGAGGAAGAGAAGCAGGAGGAGCACAGAGAGCAAGAAAGCCAGTGTAGCCGCAACCTCTGCACCAGTTAGTTCCTGTAAGGACGGATTCCTACCACTGCCACAGGTGAGAGTGCTCATCCACTCGCAAATGAGTGTATACAGCCACATTACTGAAAGGGCATGCATATTTGTGCCTGAGACACATTTTATGTGTAGATAAAAGAATAAGCTGCATCAGCATTTCTGCAATTTTGATTTGAGGCCATAGTTTGTAGAATATTATACTGAAAATTAAATATGATACAAAACAAAATCGAAAATAAGCAGATGCTGTTTATCAATCACAGAAAATGCGGGTCAATTTTATTTTCAGGATCGTCCTCTGTCTGCCAGAGAGAGAAGAAGACTGAGGCAGTCCCAGGAGAGTGTCAGCCTGCCAGGTACTTACTGTCTTTCCTAATGAAAACCAGAATTTATAGTTTGAACTATATAAAAAACAGTATAACTGAAGTTCCAGTAGGCTTGAATAGAGCAATACAAAATAACAAAGCAGTAATCCTAGAATATGCACATGTTTATATATACTATACACTTATTACAGGAAACAAACATGTATGGGCACATTTTGGGTCAAATATTCTGTACATTTTTAGAAATCTATTCAAACAGCAACAAAAAAAGGAATTCTTGATAGTTTACTTTTTTCTTGATTACTTTTCTGCTCTTTCCACAGTTGTTTATGTTGTAAGAAGGGCGTCTTATGATGTCACTTCCACCAAGGATGAGCACTACAGCACTCCAGATACCAGATCTGTTTCAGACTTTATCACTAACACCAACAGTAAGGTACTGACACCCCATCACTGTGACATTCAGTTGTACTCAACACGGTCGTTAAAAGGGAATGGCACTTTTTTAATGCCTGCTGGTATGGAGGGGAAAAAGGCTGGTTGTGCCTTGGGAGGTTAATCTGATCATCTTACAGTGAATTTAAAGTAGAAATCTGTTTCAAAACATCTGTCGCAACAGTTTGATGTGTTTTGTTACAGCAGGATAAGTTACCAGAGCGAAGGTCAGATGAAGACGAGTGCAGCTCATCCACAAGTTCCACAGAACGTTTAGACGGAGACTGCAGGGAAAGGTGAGAGCATTCACAGGAGAAAATAACTCAACTCTAATCTAGTTACCGTACTGCTTTGCTATTCATAATATCAGCTCTGGAAAGTCTGTGTTAACACATTTGCTGTGTCACATTGCTTGACTGCAGGAAGACGGAATCCAGCGACATGCAGGATTTAGTCCACATGATGACCCAAACTTTGAGAATGGATATTGGAGACGGTGTGAGTGAGGTGGACAAGGGCAGATTTGGCTCTACTGCATTGCCAGAATTCAAACTGAACAGAAAGTACAGAGACACCCTGGTGCTTCATGGGAAGGCTCGGGAGGAAGCAGAAAACTTGTCACTTGGTGAAATACCACTAGGTCAGATACTTAAATTGAACTCTCTTGTCATCAGTCTGTAATTCTCCACCGTTATGTTTAACCAGCTTCTCTCTGCAGAAGGCTCCACATCTGGTCTGGCCAAGATAAGGAGAGCCATAGAACACCTGAGAACAGATGTGGTGAAGGGACTGGGGGTCAAGCTGCTGGACAAAGTCCTGGAAATCATGGAGTTGGAGGATGACACCAAAAGAGAAGTATGATTTTAAAGAAGTAAAACACACCACACCAGATTTTATATACTTTATCTATACCCATGATTTAACTGAAAATGTTGCTGAAAATTGTAGCAACTAGGTAGTTAAGTAGGTAGGAGCTTTGATCATTTGTGCACAATGCTTTGCTAATACTCAGGGATATTATGGTTACATTGGGCACAAGTTACACACAAAAGCGACTCTGATTTTCTGATGCATTATTTAAGTTAGGTTGGACTTCTGACATCCAAAAATAAACAGAGCTACAAGTTAAATAAGTTAGACTGACTTCTTAGTTCAAAGTGATACCAGAACTTTAAGATCAAGTTGTAAATTCCATCCATATCACACATTAGAATAGATCTATTTGCCATATTAATGTGTGATTACTTTGTCTGTGAAATTCAAAACACAGGTTGTAACTCAAGCAGAGTTACTTCAGCTGTCCTTTAATTCCAAAATGATCACACTTGATATCCCTTTTTCTCACTGCAGCTGTCCCTTCGTGACCAGATGGGGGATGAGAAGTACCAAGCGTATGCTGTGATGGTGAGGCAGCTGAAATTCTTTGAGGACATTGCCATCAAGGTTTAGAGAAAATTCTGTATGTAAGGGAGTGGACACATATGCATTTCCATGACACCACCCATGAGAAGAGGCAAGCATCTTGACATATCTTAAACAGGAAACTTTGTCATTGGGAGAAATGTTTCAGCTTTGAAGTAGAAACTTGTATGAACTGACAACCCATCAATATTGTTCACAAAAACCATTTTTTCCTGTCAAAACACCATTGTGCTTGTGTGGCACTGCCACTTTCTTCCTTCTGCTTGCATGCAAATCATCACTGATGCCTGCAGGTCCTGTTGTGGAATTGTCACACTGAAGCTGCTCTTGTGCGAGCAGTCTTTTGTAAATGACTGTGCAGTTTTTTAACCTTATTTTTCAAACACAGAATTTGTAATGGTTCCTGTAATTTTCATATCTATGCAAAGATTTTAGGTCATGTTATAGCACTCATCTTTCCACTTTCTGTTGTGGATAGTTATTATTTATAATGCAACCTAGAATATAAGTAATTGTTATGCTGTATCTTTGAAGACACTAGTCTGCTGCTGTATTTTATTTTCTTAAACACAAAATAATGTAATGTAGATGCACTGTAGATATTAACATTTGAATCTTTTCTAATAAATACTAAATGTTTTTTGTTCACCCTCAATTTCCTTAATGTTGGGAACCTCAATAAAACAAACCTGCCACTGAAAAATAGAAAGGTACTAATTAAGAAATGCATTTTTGTACACATTGACATACTAAGTCCTGCAGATTAACCCCAATTCTAAACAAATGAAACAGCCCATTTATAAAACAGAGTATCTGATGTTTATTATGTGGACACAAGTATTTCATTGACTGACAAACACTATAAGCATGTTTTCTTTTCAAATGTGAACCGTGAGACGAAATTCAAAAGAGTTTCTGATATAAAGGATGTATTCACAGTCAGGCAGGGAGCTTTCTGATTTATTTGTGTTTCTTCTTCTTGAGAGTTTCCTGAGGTTTTTGGCTGGGCTCCCCACTGGTCTCTGGTATAACTGGCTGCCAGGACAGAGGATTCTTTCTGTACATGGGCCATGGAGGCAGGGTCAACTAAAGACAAGGACAGAAGGAGAAGTAATCATATAATGTTGGTTGGTATTCAACCACAAGAACATGAGCCACCAATGTGCAAGAATTTTGTCTAATCACCCTTGCACACTGACAGACACCTCAGTTAATTATCTCGGGTGCACAACATATCTAAAGCTGTTCATTTCCCACAAACTAAACAGCAAAACAAACAAACAAAACTTACCACACAAGACACAGCAAAACCAGCCAGGACGATGTACACTGTCCATCCGAACTGCTCAATGATCAGACCATACACGAATCCAATCACCTTCAAGGACAAAAATGATATCAATGAACCTGACAGTGTCATTATAGTGGGATATTTTGATTAGCTCGTTTGCATGTGTCAAGGTGAGATTACCGCTGAGATTAGAATTATTCCTTGGAAAATCTGTTCAGCCAATTTCTGGCCTTTATAATCCTGAAACACAAGGGACAGGGAAACAACAATTAGACAACATTAACAACACAAAATCTGTGTGCAGACTGAGGTTAGGAGGGTACTGGGTCCATCTGTTCAAAATAAGTACATTAGCTGGTGCGGCCTAATAATGATAACTTTGTTTAATGTTGCACTAACCTTAGGATCAAGTTACATCACGTTGGAGTGATGAAAATTAACTTACTGACAATGCTATCATCACAAGAACAAGCTAACGGTGCTTAACTGAAGATGTAAGTTAGACAAGGCAAAATATTAGCCAACACCTAACAACAGGTACATTTCCTGTTTGATATGTGACTCTATTAAAAGCTGCAGTGGTTCAGAAACATTGTGTGGCAGGTTAACTTGCAGCTTGTAAGGATGTGATAAAGTGAGCTAGCAGCTGTTAACAATGTAACGTCGTTGTAACCACCGCACAAGCTAGCTACAACCGTTAGCTTGATAAAATGGCATGAGTGAGTAGCTAGCATAACTCTGCGGCTCCGCACTAAATGAATTTATCGTCTCTTACCATGTGTGAGGGAATGGACTTGAATATAGACAGCATCTTTCCGCTTAAAAATGAACAAGCATACGGACAGAATTTGGTGTAAACGGTGCAAACCGAAACAGTTTGTCTTCCGGTTTTTAAAAAGATACGTCGTGTAGTGAAGGACCCGTCCGGCTGCTCATCAGTGCATGCATCAGTGTGTTAGCCGTGCAGCTTCACAGATCTATAAACACTGGGGAGTAGGTGAAGTGCGCCATTTTGTTGACTCGTTCGGGTTGGTGTTAGCGGAAAGCTTTGCCTGCCTGAATAACTGCCTGTCAATATGTGCAGCGACTTTTAGCTATTATAGTTTAAACCCACATTTTTTCCTATAATCACAGTAATTTAATAATATATAGCTAAAGAAGTTAAACTAACATTTTTTTTGTATTTAGTGGAAACAGCATGCTACTGCAACTTTACAAACAGGCAAACGCATGGGCAGCTATTACGTGCAATCACAATGGCGGATAAACTTGTTGATGTTGAGTTGGCAGTTTGGCTTCAGCGTGAATTACTTCAGCAGTGCTATCTGGTTTTATTTTAATAACTAATTGCACCTGCACTGCATATATTTTAAATTTTAGCATATGAGCACAGTTCAAAGCCACTCGTTTGCTGACGGTCCCGTTGTGTTTCAGTGCGGTCGCCACGCATCGGTCCAGCAGCAGCCAGAGTTCACCTCAGTCCACATTAGCCAGCCAGCTAATTCATCTCTGGCTGTGAGACTTTTACCTGTTTTTATATGTTTTTTTAATCAGACGTGTTGTTGGAGTGGATGAGGCCGTTGTCATCATGACACTGAGGAAAGGTGAGTCAGTGTGGAGGAAGCATGCCTGTCATCATGACTAGATAGTGCAGTGTGAATGGAGAAGGTCCTTACCGCAATACTGAGGCAGTTTCTTCATTGACTCTTTTGGCCTGTTGCACCACAGCTATCATTGATACCAGCTTGTCATTGTGTCTTTCAGTAAACGTGATCATCCTTGTGCTACTGGCTGTGGCCTTCCTCATCATAGTACAACGAAATCTTCTCAACCTCAGTGATATTTTACACAAAGAAAACCCAGGTATGTTGACCTTGGTGCTGGGGGAGAATACTGTGTGTACCTACACATGGGGTTCACATCTTCCTCAGAAGAACAAGTGTAGTATTGTCAACATCTTTTAAACCATGGAAGTAATTTGTGAAATCCTAAATATGTGTGTACCCAGATGCAGGTATGATTCTTCCCTTTGAATCTGAGCTGGCTCCGGACCTCAAACAAGAGACCGTGAGGAAAGGAGAGGAGATCCCTGTCCTCATCACCGCTGCTGAGGAGAGACTGGGAGCTGTGATCGCTGCCATGAACAGTGTCTACCAGAACAGTAAAGCCAATGTCGTCTTCACCATAGTGACTATGAATGACACAGTGGAACACCTCAAGTAAGACAATGGAGCATTTCTGCATTGTTACACCAAGCATACCATTATATCCCTTTGGCCATTTAATGCATAGGACTTTGTGAAATGTCAGTCATTTGATTTCAGTCACCATTGTTGGACTCTAACACAACCTTTTCTCCTCGTTTTACCAACAGTGCATGGCTAAGTAAGACACGGCTAAAAAATATCAAGTATAAGATCGTCATTTTCAAGCCTGAGCTCCTGAACGGGAAGATATCTAAAGATCCTCAGACGCTGGAGGCTACCAAACCGGTGAGACTGCAGAATGTTTTATCACTGTCCCAGAATAAATATTCATGCTACTCTTTACAAATGTTCGTCTCATGCAAACTTTGTTTAAATTTTTATTTTCCAGTTGACTTTTGCCAGGTTTTATCTACCTGTATACATACCTGAGGCAGAGAAAGCTATCTATTTGGATGATGATATCATTGTACAAGGTAAGATAAAGGAAGAGAACTACCTGGGCCACAAAATTAAAGAGACTGTTTAACAGCTATTTGTCATTCAGATAGTTCATTTTTAATGCACCTAATGCATAGTTTTAAACTATACATGTTGAAACAGTAAGAGAAAAGGTTTTATAGATGGGAGTTAATGGATGGATTTTGCCTGTTGTGTTGGATCTCAGGGGACATTCAGGAGCTCTATGACGCCAACATCAAATCGGGACATGCAGCTGCTTTTTCTGATGACTGTGATTCAGCATCCGCTAAGGGCATCATTCGAGGGGCTGGAAATCAGGTGGGCCATTTCTTGCATGAGTTTTTTAGTAAAGGAGTAAGTAAGAGTGTCATAATGTTAAATGTTTCCATGTGAATATGGTGACTTTTAATTAAATAATGAATCTTCTCCAACAGAATAACTACATAGGTTTCTTGGACTTCAAGAAGGACGCTATCAAGAAACTGGGAATGAGGGCCAACACATGCTCCTTCAACCCCGGTGTCATCATCGCCAACCTGACTGAGTGGCGGAACCAGAACATCACCCAGCAGCTGGAGCACTGGATGGAACTCAACACAAAGTATGTTACTCACACCTGTGAAAAGATGGATGAATATGAAGCAGTCTGTCTTGCTAAATATACAAAAACTGAAGGCAAAAATCTGGATTTTATTTCTCTGTTTTACATTAATTAAACAAAAAATGTAATCTAGTGGACTCTTTCTGTTCTTAAACTTTATTTGTTGGTTTCTTCAGGGAGGATCTGTACAGTAAGACACTGGCGGAGAGTATCACCACCCCCCCACTCCTCATTGTTTTTTACAAACGTCACTCCGCGATCGACCCAATGTGGCACGTCAGGCACCTTGGTAAGTTCTGCTTAGTTACTAGAAGACATAAAGAGTTTATTTTCAATAAGCCATAGGCTGCAGATCAAATTGATTTTATGCACGGACAACCCTGTGCAAGGTTTTGTTACACTCCCACACATCACAGTATCCACAATACTGGACATATGAGTATTAATATCTATAAACAGACATCTGCATGCGTTTGTAGAATCTTTAGGCATAGGGAAAAGATTTTGGTATTGGAAGTGATATGGTTTTCGTTTGTAGTCCGAGTAGCATCGACTAATCAATCATGTCTGAGCAAGCTTTAGCTTTTATTAGTGTATTTTTATATATTTTTATTATATTTAAGATTAAATGCATTTATATGCAGATGCCTTTCAGTGGTAGATGTCATCTCTCAACTCTTATTCCATTCTTGTGTCTTAAGTTGCTTATTGAACTGTAAACATTTACTGTCGCACAGAAGAGACAGTCTTGGCCCAGATATCTGCTGGCTACTCCAAAACCTCTGAAATACTGGCTGTTGTCCCCAGAGGCTAACTCGTCATCAGGCCAATAGCCAAAGGGTTCTGAGATCGTATGTGTATATACCCAGGACTTGTACTGCATGAGTGTTTGAGAAGCTTTTATAGTTTGCAAAGAAAAGGTTCAACATTTTGACAGATATGACAGCATGTAAATGTATGTAAATGGTAAACATTTTCTTTAACAGACTTTGGGGGTTTTCTAGGTATTTTTCTGTTGTGACAGCATCTAGTCAGTTGAATTTCACTAGCAATCACAACTTGACCTGTACAAATGCCGCATTTTTTGCGCCCTAAAATCCATTGCTGTCTATGTGGATGCATGGAAGGTGCCCTCAAAAGCGAGAGCAAAACTGTTGCAGTGCGAAAGAGTTCCCAAGTGCCTGTTTTTAGGGCACGACAGCTGCAATCTGAGATAAAAAGTTAAAGATGTAAAATGCAGCAATGAGCACTGCATGTCATGTGACAAGAAACAACCAATCACAGCCAGCAGATAACTTCCATTTCTTTAGTAGATATAAGTCAGTGGTTAATATAAGGAAGAAGGTGATATTTTAGCACAGAACTAACCAAAGCTTTACACTTGTCCCACAGACAATGTTTTAATAAACCCCTAAAAAACATCTGGAAGAAGAGAAGCTTCAAGCCTTAGATTTTGGGGAAGTAGGCTATGATATGGTGATGGTTGAGGTTGCTCAGCAACATCAGGCACAACCTGCCTCTGTGCCCTTTAAAGTTGGCACAGAGCGCCCAACTTCACATTTTCCAGGTGGTTAAAGATGTGGCATGTGTCCCAGCTCTTAGGTAGCTCTGTTCTTTGTGAAGGATGCCAAAGTTTTCAGGTTAATTTTTGTTTTCATGATTTTAATGTTTTGAACAAAAAAACACAAGTGACAGAGTGACTTAAATAAATTATCATATGATGGCAAACCTTGTTTTACAGGCACTACAGGCGCTGGAAACCGTTACTCCCCCCAGTTTGTGAAAGCTGCCAAACTCCTCCATTGGAACGGACACTACAAGCCTTGGGGGAGAACGTCCTCCTATCCTGACGTGTGGGACAAGTGGTTCATTCCAGACCCCACAGGGAAATTCCATCCTGTGCGAAAACACACGGCGGATAACTAGACTGAAAAATTGTTTTCTGCAACTTTTTTGAGCAGCCAAGCCAGCCCTGTCCCAGCAGGACCACGCCTCGCCATATCTCAGGAACTAGTAAGGCCTTTTCACTTGCCAGCCAGTACATGAGTCTTGTCATCACTCCAGACATGTAGACCTGTGTACTCTCACATTCCCTCAAACACACAGAATTGACTTTTTTCCTTTTATCCAGTGTGTTACTGTTGCTTAGAGCACAAATATTTTACATTCTTTAAGTTTACAAACTCAGTGCCCTTGAGATTGCTTTGACTTGCGCTTCTCAAAAATGTTCTGCTAAACTGTTAAAGCAGATTGTTACACTTAAGAAGCGAAGACTGTTCACCTCCCTAGCAGTTTCATCCTGAATATGATTACAGATGTGTTGCATCTGAAGGGTACGACCTTAATACATGTGTGCATCACTCCCAGTCAGCAGCAATGAGATACCATGTGACAATGTGCCAAAACAACCATGTACATGAATGAAGTAGGTTTGTTTACATGCAGCTCAATACTAATTTACTTTACTTACATTCTAGAGGAGCTCAGTTACCTCAGCTATAATGGTGTAGCACAATCAGTCCAGCAGTTTGTTTCAAACATATTTCCCTGTTATCCCTTTAGTCTGATTAGTAATTATGTTAGCCGTGCAGATGCCTCGCCATTACCTCAATTCAGTGATTCCTGTGGAAAAGTCGTTTTATACCTTATTGCACATACACTCATCAGGTCCTTTTAACAGTGGTCTGTGTTCAGTGCAGCATTTCCATCACAAAAATGCTGGAACTCCCTCTTCCATCACTCCATTTTCACAAATGAATTGGTTAATGGTGCGCCGCCATTTTGGTTTGTCTCGCCTATCAGTTACAACTATGCCATAAATGAACACTAAGTCAGTACTGTACTGCCTCTCATGCTCAACAGTGTGGGTTTTAATGATTTTATATGCAGACCACTAAGCAAATTGCACCTCTGCAGAAACTGAAGAACATGATGTTTGCACAGTATTCTCATGCTTCGTATCCCTTCGGTCAGGATTTTTATAAGCATCAAAAAGCGTTTCTCCTTGCTGGTGTAGATATTTGTCATCCTTTGTATATTACATGAAATAAAACATTTCTATCATTTAAATTTTGTAATTGTATTATTTAATCATCTGTGTCCAGTTTGTCGTAATACATCATGAAAGGGGTTTGAAATACAAGCAGAGAAATGACAGAATAACAGGTTTAAGCTTTGTAGAGGGTTTATTTATAGTACGTCGTCTATATACAGTGTTCTGCATGAACACAATAATACAAATGACCTCTGGACATTTAAAAAGCAAACTTTCACAAACAACATCTGGAGGAAGAAGCCAGCAGATATATACATGACCACTTAATAGATAAAGTCCATCTTCTCGGCAGGGATTTGTCCCAGACAACCAATTCAATTACAAACTGAAACATGTCTAGAATAAAGGTTAGTCCTTGTCTGCAATCGGTCTCACTGTGTTCCAGACTCAAAGTCTGAAAGAAGGGCACAAATGCCAACAATTAGGCAGTGGCTCTCAGACCGCGACCCTGAAATCAACTTTGTCATTAGCTGGTCAAAGGCAGCCTTCACAATGATTCTTGACATCAGCGTATTAGTTTATGCTGACAAATCCAGGTCTGCATGTTCTGCAGACGGAGAGCTCATTTAAAATCTGTGTTGAAGTCATAGGCATCATCTGTGGTGGCTGCAGAGAGGTTGATGTCAATAGGGACAGACTGGAACTGCACATGGGCTGTTTTTTCTGGAAGACAAGGCAAGATGTAAGAATACGGTTTAACAAGTTGAGATTTAGTAATAACTTCAAGGACAGTTTGAAAGCAGAACTTACTTGTAAGAGGCGCTTTCTGTGGTTCCTCTGGTGCTTCTGTTTCAATCGCCTCCTCTGCAGTTTGGTGAGGCTGTAAGAAAAGCAGATGGTTCAACTATTTAAGTCCAACAATCCTCAAGATACACACAGTGATTTCAATAGGAAAGTTCCAGCCAACAGGATCAGAGTTGGATTAGAAGTCTTCATAAACAAATCAAGACTTGCATTTTTGTCCTCATTTCCAGGAGACCAGGCTGCTCGCATTATTTGAAGCAGCTGTAGTGTCTGGCAGTTTTCCCAAAAAAACAACTACATCTGTAGTTACCTCATTATTCTCATCATTCTGCTTGGCTTCTTCCTCTGCAGCTGCAGCAACAGGTTTTTCTTCAGAGATGCTGACACTCAGCAGACCTGCCGTCGGGCCTTTGGAGGTGAAGCTTATACTGCTGGCCTCATTGGGGAATTTAATACCTAATAAAGCAAATGTTTTCAGCATTACAGACAGAAGTGACTACAGTCTTTCAGTGGCAACAAAACATTGACGAGTCTAAAGACCAATTATTGGCCCCATTGGCCATGTTAAGAATATCAGTTGATACAGCTGACTGGCCTTCAGTGCTTCTGTATTTTGGAGCCGTGCACTCTCCCTAACACTTGCAAAAAAGGGGCCTGCAAACTTCACACCATACTGCTACAACATCAAGATGGCGCTGGGGGTCGGCGGCCTGTTGCAGCAGCTCTGACTACTTGAATTTCCCCCCTGTGGGATCAATAAAGTATATCTTATCTTATTCAAAGAATCAAATTCAGCAAGCCAGTACCTTTTAGAGTTTCCTCGTTGGCTGTTTTCAGAGTGTTTAAATCCCAGCCATTCTGCATCTCAGCGACAACGGCATCAGACATGTAGGAAGGGAGGCTGTGGTTCTGCGGTGCCTTACAGTGGTAGCTCAACTTGGCTCTGGGGAGACATCAAATAGAGACAGACTTTTGTGAAATCAAGTAAGACATAGCATTCCTACTCCACTTAATAAATTTACGTTAGCCGTTCCACCAAACACTTGAAATATAGTACCCTTCGAGCCCATACGGACATGTACCTCAACATAAGATCTGTTTTGCATTTCCACCACAAATAGTACTGTCAGGTTTAGGCAGGGTTGTTAACAGATCCATCTACTACTTTTGACAGCCGAAACCCGAAAATAACCGTTCTAATGTGAAAAGAACTGATTCAGACTGTTTGGTGGAGACGAGGTGCTGTCTGCAATTATCTTGGCACAGTGTTAGGATCAGAGTTGGATTAGAAGTCTTCATTGTGAAATCCAGACTTGCGTATTTGTCCTCATTTCCACACTGCTGTGCTACAGCTTCCCCCTTCCCAATACTTTAGATAACACAAACACTCACCCTGTCCAGTCAGCAAGGAAAGCTGTGGCTGCCTGCTCTGCGTTGGGGACTCCACCCTTCTGCAGATATCCGCGCTTTTTTGCCAACATGGTTAAAAACTCCAAAGAGTTTCTGAAGTTGGGGACATTATATTGAAGCATGAGCTGAAACCATGACAACACAGGACATGATTATTAAATCCATTTCATTCACACAAGAGAACACCCAAATCCATTACTCAACACATCTCTCCTGGGATGGGAACTCCTCCTACCTGGCTGTGGTCACACTGTTTGAGCAGAGTCCTGACAGCCTCCAGCACACTCTCCTGGCCCTCGTCCACCTGCAGACTCCTCAGAGCCATGGAGGCTGGTGGGTTCGATGGTGAAGCCACAATCCCTGGGCTGTCTATTAGCTTCACATTCTTCAAGATATGCACCTCCTGCATGGATCTGAGGGGACGGTAACAGGCAACATTTGATAACTGGAACAAGCTACAAAACAGGAGGCCTAAGAAATATGCTGATTACAATGTTGTACAATTTGCACTGTGATACTGTGTTTTTATGCTTATTTCTCACTCACTTTGTGATGCCTCTCTTGACGCCGGCATTACAGGCAAGGATCCCCTTAATACTGTTGATGAGACTGCTTTTACCCACATTAGGAAAACCTGAGGGTGAAAGGAGATGGCATCAAAGATGAGCATTTGGATTATGTAGTCTGAGCAAATTTAAAGACATGAACACAACAAGAATCAATACAGTATATCTATAACACAGAGCTGCACAAGGCAGTGAAGGATTTAAAGTCATCATAGAAATCAATGCTTCATTAAAATCCACAGCTGACTTGTCATGTCAAATGAAATGCAGTTTTGTGCCGGAAAGAAAATGTGCTTACCAACTAGGCCCACTCTGAGAGGAGTTTCTTTCTGTATGGTAGCAGTGTAACTTGAAAGGAGCTCAGAAAGAGAAGTGTTTCCAAAGCATGCTGCAGCTCTGGATCTGTCCAGGACTTCATTAGAGGCCACTATCCTGCTCTTCTTGGCTTGCTGATGAAGACACAACCAGACAAGTAGAATTACTTTAAAGTACCGTCCACAAATGGCTGATGCCTCCTCCTGCTGTCAGATACAGCATGCGTGTATTAGAATTTTCTTTGTAAAAAACACAGTTGCTTTGTTCACAAACACACACACGAGCTCTGCTTATGACAGAGCCACTTGATTATGTGGTTTGTGTGTTACTCTTGGAGGTTATAACCAGTTATAACAGCACAGCACAAGCTGCTAAACCTTCTCAGTCCTCCAAACTACAGCAATGTATAAACACTAAATCAGCAGGAGTTTGTAGTTAGTAATAAACACATCCAAACAGTGGGAGGGAAGAAGTGGTAAACACTTCACCTCCTGCCTCAAGTTAAAAAGTTGGATACTATAGCTTTAACCCTCAGTTACTGATAGCTGACCCCCTCACACATTTGCAATGCAACTAATTTAAATTCTAAAAATTTAAATTTTAATTATATTGCAAAAAGCTGGATGAGGGTGAACACGTGTTGGTCAAAAAAGAGTTTAGTTGATTCTAAAAAGAGGGTCCCTGACCAAAAAATCTGTTCAACAGTGCTCATATACACACATCAGCCACTTTAGTAGGTACACCTGTTCAAAAATTCTTTAACGCAGATAGCTAATCAGACAATCACATTGCAGCAACTCAATGCATTTAGGCATGTAGACACAGTCAAGACGACCTGCTGAAGTTCAAACCGAGCATCAGAATGGGGAAAAAGGGTGATTTAAGTGACTTTGGATGTAGCATGGTTGTTGGTGCCAGATGGGCTGTCTGAGTATTTCAGAAACTGCTGATCTACTAGGATATTCACACACAGCCATCTCTAGGGTTTACAGAGGATGGTCCAGAAAAGAGAAAATACCCAGTGAGCAGCAGTTCTCTGGGTGAAAATGCCTTGTTGATGCCAGAGGTCAGAGGAGAATGGCCAGACTAATTCAAGATGATAGTAAGGCAACAGTAACTCAAATAACCACTGGTTACAACCAAGGTCTGCAGAAGACCATCTCTGAACCAATAACACGTCGAACCTTGAAGCAGATGGGCTACAGCAGCAGAAGACCACACCAGGTGCCACAATTGAAATGGGTTCACCAAAACTGGACAAGAGAAGGTTGGAAAAACATTGCCTGGTCTGATGAGTCTGGATCTCTGCTGCAATGTTAAGATGGTAGGGTCAGAATTTGGTGTAAACATGAAAGCATGGATCCATCCTGCCTTGTATCAACGGTTCAGGCTGGTGGTGGTGGTGTAATGGTGTGGGGGAGATTTTCTTGGCACACTTGGGGCCCCTTAGTACCAACTGAGCATGGTTTAAACACCACAGCCTACCTGAGTATTGTTGCTGACCGTGTCCATCCCTTTATGACCACAGTGTACCCATCTTCTGATGGCTACTCCCAGCAGGATAACGCACCATGTCACAAAGCTCAAATCATCTCAAACTGGTTTCCTGAACATAACAATGAGGTCACTGTGAGTCACAATGTTTCCAACACCTTGTTGAATCTATGCCATGAAGAGTTAGGGCAGTTCTGAAGGCAAAAGGGGTCCAACCTGGTACCAGCAAGGTGTACCTAATAAAGTGGCTGATGTGTAAAGCGTTACCTGCTGCAGTCTTAACATTTGTTTTTTGATCGCTGACATGTAAAATGCTACTACCATTGTTCTGTCCTTGATCTGTGTTGATGCTTTGAACGCCACAACTGGAAACTCCTGTTGTAAACACTGCATCCACTTCTGCACATTTTCCTTTGGTACCAGATCTACGACACAGGAAACCAAAGAAAAGCAATTAATTTTCATTCAAATTCACAACACACCACAAACCCTGCTCACCAGTGTGTGCACTTGACTGTTAACATGGCAGCGTCTCATGTCCATTTACCTATTTTGCTTAACACCAAAAGCAGTTTCTTGTTGCCTTCCCTCTGCAGCACCGCCTCCTCCACCTGTGGACACCTGCACCCCAGTGGATCACGAGCATCGAGGACTTCTATTACTACATCAGATGCATCGATTACCTGAGAAAGTAGAGAGGGAAATCAGGTTGAAGATTATCAGGTGGCAGCCATTCCAATATCTACAGTGAAACAGTGTGGGATTGTGAAGTTTTACCTTATTTAATTCAGAGCACAGATACTGTTTTGAGTTCTTGTCGAGGGCAGACTGTTTCCCTGACTGCTTTCCAGCCTCATCCTATGGAAACAACACCAACAAAAAGTAAAAGTGAGTCAATGGAGGAGTAAAGAAACAATTCAGAGCTGATGGATTATTTCAGTGTTTTACCTGCCGAGCTTTTTTGGCCCTGGGCTCTGTGTCTTTACTTGCAGCCTCCCTCTCCTTTTGCCTCTTCTGGGCTCGCTCCTCTTTTTTAGCCTGTCTCTTTCTCTCTTTTTCCTCCTCAATCTGTAAAAACAAAAATGTTTATTGAGTATAACGTCACAACAGACAAGAACAAAGACACTTAAAAGCAATGTCCATCTTAGCCAATTTGAAAAGTGACACTACATTTTTACAATGCAGTTGTTATAGTGCTGAACTGTATTAAAAGAGCACATGATGCCAACCTGCAGCCTCCTCTGCTCTGCCTCCCTCAGCACCTCCTCTTTGAAGGGAGCACTGTTGGGCACTCCGGGATCTTTCTTCACTCGTTTACCCACTCCTTTCTTCTTTGCATCTTTTCTTAGCTTTCTGTTGTGCTCCCGGACCTAAACACACCACACCAAAATGTAACTCAGTTTATTGTGGACCTTAAAGTGAGCTCAAACACGTTATACATTAAAGTCGCAGTCTCATCTCGTTCACACAGGCCTCATCGACCTAAAACTTTTATCTTTAAAGTGCTGGGTAATAAAGTCAAGACACTCACCTTCTTCTGTATCTTATAGCGTTTGGAGCATGAGAGCCGCTTACTGGCTTTCTTTAACTCTGAAGACAAAAGATAAAACAGTTAAACGTTAGCTGAATAGTTAACGTTAGCTACAGACGAAGCTAAAGCAGAATTAGCACAGGTGTCTGTTAGACTGAGTTACAGTTAGTTCATTAGCCGGCTAGAATAACCGAACAATAAATACCTAAAAACAAGTTATGTTTAATGAGTTCACTTATTAAATAAACGCCGCTGTCACAGTTTACTTACTTGGTCGTTTCATCGTGAAGCTGCTGGTCTGCCAATGTGACTGGAAGTGCTCTGTACCGCACGTGGAGGAGGAGGGAGCTAGCCTCATATGACGTAATTTCCGCCTTTGTCAGCGCCAGTTTCGCCACCTGCCGAGCTGGAGTAATAATACATGCTTATCATTTATCTGGTAATAGAGTATTCTTAACAACAACAACAACAACAAAAACTTAACTGTTTTAATTAACGTACCATTTAATCAAGTGCAAGGGCTCCAGGTTGTGTCAGATTTTTCTCTGAAGAATTAATTGGTGAAAATAATCATATGGTAAACTGATAATTGAAACATAATTTTAAGACTGTAGACTGACTTCTGTTTTTTATTTGTTTTTCTTTCTTTTATTTTATTCTATTATTTGTGAAATACAAAAAAGGAAAACATCTTTAGCTTTAGCTAGTGCTACTTTATTTCAAGATATTTATTACAATATTTAGATTTCAGAATCAGTAACTTTTTTTTGTTTTGTTTTGTTTTTTTTACTACCTAGGTTGCAAAAGTCAGGAGACATAACATAAAAAACGACTCAATATAATAATGATAATAATAATAATAAAGTTTAATTGTATAGCACTTATCAATACCAACTTTACAAAGTGCTTTACACGTAAAATCATAACAATATAACTCACACACACACACACACACACACAGACAGAGGAATAAACTTGTAAGAGCAATGGATAATTAAAAACCATAACTATACAAAGGAAAAGTTTAAAAGCAATGGGTGACTTTTAAACCAAAAAAGAGCAGTGCAAGACTTAAGTGCAATGTCAGGAGTAAGATACAGTGACTCATGATTAAGAATAACAATAAACCTTGAAAATATAATGAGAAATTAAAAAGAGTCATAGGACAGCCTTTTGATCAAAAATAAGTCTTTAAAAAGAAGACACTGATGTCTCACACCAGAGTTCCTCAAGCAGGTCATTCCACAGCCATTGAGCCCAAACAGCAAACGCTTGGTTCCCTTTAGTCTTAAGTATCTGCCACAGTACTTATATTTATATTATATTTATATCATTATAGTCACATATTGATTGTTGTATATTACAACATAATAGTATGAACAGTTTTCAACGGATCTATTTGTTGTTAATTTTGATATTGCATATGATGACTCAGACATGCAGCTGTAATTGTCTTGTTGAGAACAATGACGATGACAATCTGTTTTGACCTCTTGTATACTGCAGTATGCCAGTAAGCCCTGTAATCCACATGCTGTATACACACATAGTATAAGTATGGACCACGTGTGTGTGTGTATCATGAAGCTAGATGCCACACTGGGTTTTGTATATCTGGGACTTCAATAATTGCTCAACTGTCACATTTTCACACAGAGATGCAGAATTCTTTGTTTGGGCATTTTACAATAATGTCAAAGCTGTTAAACAGTGGGTGCTCGCACTGGGATGAGAACAACAAAAGTGAGAAACATCTGTTAAGATATGGCCCATAACTAAACTGTTGCCAACCTGTGTCTCATTTACTTGTCGATGCATTTTGAATTCTGTAAGTGATAAACTATTTTGACCTCAGCCCTAACTAAAGTAAATCGTACCAAAGCTGCATGTTATAGCCTACTTTAGATTTGTGGCGACTGGTAAATCTACTTTTAGACTTTGACAATGGTACTAACATTGATGATAAAGATACAGGCGTCTTATGCATGCATATGTATGTATGTTTACTTTTTTTAAAATGTGATTTCTAGGATGTGATATGTATGTGGTTGCATTGAAATGTGTTGGATTTTTTTACTTTGATGAGAAAACTAATTGTGGAGGCTGCCAGGAAATAAAAACAGCTGACTTTTTAATTTTTACCAGCTGAGCATCACTGATTTCTTCTAATAAAGTACGGTTATGGCCATGAAACCAAAGGTGAATGCCATTGTTGTTACCATTTGCAGCCATATGACAAACATATTACATAGGAGTCATGGTAGAGTTCTCATATTAGGATTAGATCAGGTGTTACACCAAATTCTGTGACCCATCAGATTACATGGCCTGACAAGTGCTGCCTCATTTAAACTTCAAGAAACCAGCTTCCTCACATAAGGCATTAACACACTACTTTTTGCCAAAGTTAGACGAATTATTTTGCATCAAATATTTTTCTTTAAGATGTTTTTAAACTTTAATTATTGCTTACTTAGTCACTAATATTTAGAGAAACTCTTAATATTTGAAGCCATGTTTGCAGGAGCTTTGACAAACTAGTCATGGGGTCACAGAAAGTCTTGAGTGAGCGATGCAGAAGGAGCAGGCGAAGAAGAAGAAGACATAACTCCGGGTCACGTGATTGGGTCGAGCATCTTTTTTGGTCCATTTTGGATGAGAGCAGCAGCTCCGTGCAACCCAAGAAAATGACCAAACTGCAGTTTCTGAACGTCTTTCTGACTGAGCGTCTCATGCTTGCTGCGCAGGAGATCTACAAATCCGTCGAGGACACGATTTTGGAGTACCAGGAGGAGATAGCGATCAGGGAGCGGGAGAACGACCATCTGAGACGCAGGCTGCGAGACGCTGGGATTGAAATATGGCCAGGTTAGCTCCGCTGAAAGCTAACGGTGCAGTTGCGCCTCTTTATGTCCCAGCTGCCGACTCTGTGGGGTGGCGTTAGACAGGAAAATAGAAACGACCGTGTACAGGAGAAAAGTAGCAACACAACAAATAGTCTCATAATAATGTTGCCTCACTTCCAAACTAGTTAACTTAAGCCGTTGGCGAGCTAGTTGACTTTAGCTGCTGTTGTTGTGGAGCGGCTAGCGCGTTAGCAACCTTTGTTCGTTAGCCAAGCAGCTAGGTTAGCAGCCTAGCCTACACCCGGGTTAGCATTAGCTATATCTATATAACAGTGTGCATTTCGACGTAGTCAGTGTACTAATTCGCGATTTAAGTAGCGTGGACAGACACAAGTCAACACTTTCAATTTGACTTCACAGTAGTCACTTGTGACATAGTGTTTTCATTTGTTTAATCTAATTTTAAAACTCCCTGTCCACAGAGAGTAGACCTAAAGCTGAAGTGCTGCAAAAGTGCAACCAAAGGTACCAGTTTTTAATGAGTGAAAATATGCCATGCACTCTTTATCTAAACCTATTTGCAGTGATATTTTACGCACATTTCAAATGTTTTTTGTATGAGCAGTGTTAGTTACCCCAGTTACATCCACTGTGACTGACAAGAATTTAAAGATCATGGGAGGAAATACTTAGTGTTGGTATCACATTCAGTGTTGTTGACTATTATAGGCCTACATCAGGATTTCCCCTGACAGCTTTATAGTCAAGTTAAAGCCATTACATGAGAGACTTCATTGCTTTGGACATAATTTTGTATCTAAATTGCTCATGAAACATGGCAACACATTTCCCTGGGGAAACACTGGTACTGTACTATATGTTGACCAGTTCTGTTAGAATGTAGAGTTCTTCTATATGGCCACAGTTTTGTTGTTTGTTTGTTTTGTTTTTTTGCATTTTGACATAGTAATACTGGATTTACAAACCATAAAAGAACACAGAACAGGAAGTTAAATACAGAAAGATTAAAAAAAAAGTATACTAGTAAGTGGTTACATGAAAATATGTTCATAGGAAATAGTTTAATAGGTTACATAACTTTAATACCATAAGATATAATTTACTGATAACTAATAAATTTGAGTCACGGGATGCATTTTATCAACATAGGTCACACGCATATACACATACAAGCATACACCAACAAATATGAGTGTGCATCCATGTGCATACACATATCACATGCACATTCTGCTGTATACCCCTGTACAAAAGAAAAACACAAGTACACTTATTATCATATTATCTTAGCTATCACATATGCTGGGAGAGTCTTTGGAAATATTGCGTGTCGTAGGCCTATACCTCACCCATTTTTCACATCTTTCCTACAAGATATGGACTTTATTTCTAATTTATGTGATTTTTTTTCCTTTAGATATATTTAATTCACATGATCCTTCATTTAGAATTACTCAAGCTATCATTTTGAAACTAGTTCCTTGTAATGAGCTTAATTATCGCTGCTTTTATAACTTGGAATAAGTGTGAATCTTCGTTCACGGTTTCTTCTGGTATTGTCCCAAGTAGTAGGATTAATGGCTTTTATTTAATGAAGTACGAAAAATATTGGACAGATCTCTGATAAAATATTCCCAGAATCCTCTTTAAACTTTACGGTACCAAAATGTGTGACTGTGCTTGCCGTCTGCTCACCGCATTCTCTCCAGCATCTCCAGCTACAGATTTCTCTGTGGATATTTCTACTAAAACATTTTTTGATTAGTTAACAAGGCAGTGTGTTCAGCTCTGTGTGTCTCTGATGGAAAACGCTGTCTGTAAAGGGATGTTTTATAGAATGATCACTGCAGTTATTATGTCCACCTGCTTTTGTGGCTCTGCCATAGCTTTACAGTCTCTTCCCCTTGGGTTAAATCATAAATCATTTGAGGACCAAGTCCATTTTGATATTTAAACACAACCATCATAGCTTCACAACAGTGAAATTCTGTGAACTTCAAGTGCCATACGTGGTTCAACGAGCGTTACACTGCACCATGGCTACAATTGTTTTTGCAGCAAAGAAGTTTATGTTTCCATCCTGTTTTGTTTTTAGATCGTCCGTCCATGGCGCTGTTGGACGAGGAGGATGGTGAGCATCCACGGCGTGAGTGGAGTCCCAGCATGGGGCATGAGGAGCGCATCCCTATTCAGATTAAGGATAAAAGAGATCTCCAGGCCAACCGAGGAGATGATCAGCTTCGTGGTCATGGCTCTTGCAGCACACCAGAGAACATGTTCACTCCTCCGCGTGTTGGAAATGAATATCCGCAGGATGGCCCCCACACATCCAACCTCCCTCAGAGTCAAGGTGTGGAGAACAGGGAACGGGATCCTGCCTCTCGAGGCTCCTCAAGGCATGTGAAGGTAGAGAGTGGAGGAGGCCACAGAGGCTCTACTTCCTCAAACAGCGGCGCCCAGCCGCTCGCACCGGTCAACCCAAACTGCTCAAATGAGAACAACATTGACATTATCGGGGTGGAGAATGGAGGACAGATGGTTGGTGCTAAGGGAAATGGAACTGGAGCTAACAGAGGACAGGCCTCTCACATGCGCAACCAAGGAGCCAATGCTGTGGACTGCCCTCATCAAAAATCCCCACTACAAGGCCACATGTCTTCCTTTTGCTGCAAGGTTTGTGGCGAGGCGTTTAGTCACATCGGTCACCTGCACGTGCATGTACAAGTGCACACTCGAGAAAAACCGTACCGCTGCGGAGTATGCGGGAAATGCTGCAGCTCCTCCGGCAGACTCCAGGAGCACCAGCGTAGCCACACAGGAGAAAAACCATTTCGCTGCCAGATTTGTGGAAAGGGCTTCACACAGATGGCTCACTTGAAGGTACACATGAGGATCCATACTGGGGAGAAGCCTTACAGTTGCCCTGTGTGTGGCAAATGCTTCAGCCGCTCTGACAAAATCAAAAGGCATCTCCAGACCCATAGCCGCGAGGGAACATATTTCTCAGGGCAATGATGCAAGTTGTTTAACAACCCATATTGATGAGGGAAACTTTCCTACAAAAAGCTAAAATCGCTGCCATTAAGACGAGGCTTTTTTTCTTCCTACTTTCCAAGAACTATTGATTCTGCAGCTCTTACAGAAAGTTTCTTATCTAACCTAACACTCCTCCACGCCATAGTCCCTCAATAGAATTTGTATTAGCCAGTTTAGTATGTCATTTACTTAATTTTGTACTTGTCACTGAGTATTAAATCTCTAAGACACAATTTGATTTATTAGCTAGCCTTTCTGAATTATCTAGCCTTTCCTTAGTCATATAATTAGCATGATGAAGTCTTCCACACATGCCTTTAAACTGAGATGCATTAAGAAATGCAACAATGTTCATCACGGTCACGGCTTATTATCAGCCAGTCACTTCATATCCGTAAGTTTACACTTGAGTTTAAAATCTTCAGACTTGACATCCATCTTGTAATCATTATTTTAGGACCTGAAATTAAGAGTGAGCGCATGAAATGATTTCCATTTTTCACAATTACTTAGAGAATTGACGGTCTGACAAATGAAGCCTCTGTGTCTTCTGGCTTAGTCTAACACTGCCAGTTTTTTTAATGTAGCAATTAAACAATGACACAACATTTAGGCAAACAAAAAGCCACTGAAATGCACCTGTAAACTGTGGACTTGACTGACTTACAAGGAGAAGTCTGATCCGGCACTTACTTCCAATTTATTTTTTATTTTCCCTCTCAGTGCTGTTACATTGTTGCAGAGCTAAATAACTGCCATCTCACATCGTCAGTGCTTCATGTTGTCCATGGAAATATGGATCAATCTGTTGTGAGACTGCTCCACTATTTTGTGAAATAATGTGATATTCTGTAAAATACCACTAGTCTCGATTTATCATGCATTTTGGAATTCTGTGGTGTCTTTTTTAATGACATGCACTACAGCATCTGTCTAACACGGTGCAGAAATTCACTCTATAATAGGGCCGTACAGTATTAGTCCAACCTATCTGTGGTTTTTCAGGGGTCTGAGTCTGCAAAGATTTATGTTCACCTGTGTCTCCACCACAGTAGTCATTCACATGTGAGGTATTTTTGGAGTGGCCTCAGTTGTGGTTGATTTTCAGAGGTGATGGTTGGTTTATCATGGAATCAGGTACTTCCTCTGCCCATCTCGGACTGAACCCCTGAACAGTAGCCCCCACAGTCACCTTCCTCCTCTCAGGACCAATGCTGCATTCACAACACGAGGGCATACCAGAAATATAACGTCTGACTTGAACCGGCTATTCTTAAAGTCAGAAACTCAGGGTTTGTGAGTTTTCTTGTGGGATTTGTCCCTTTGTTGCAAAAACAAACATGACAACAATGATCCAAAACATCTTGTATCTGAACATCCTGCTAAAAGATGAACTTAAGTGTGATACCCTCAGTGTGTCAGAGCGCAGTTGCGGCTCTTGGTTGCACAGCAGTGAACCCCCACCCCATGTGTGATGAATGCAGCATGAGACAAGTACAGCACGTCCTCACAGCTGACCAGCAGCCCTTCACTCACAGTCTTCTCTGGGGTACCTTTGATCCCCCTGCACACACACAGTCTACTGTACAGTGTTGTATCATTGCGTATTAAATGTTATTTTTTAATAAAGTAGTAATTGAGTATCCATTGTAATTGTCTTTGTATAATATGCAAACACAGCTAAATTTAAGCACATGAATGGTGCTGACCTGAGTTATGTACCTACTATACTGACGTAGCTACAGGTGCAGAGGCTGATGTCCAGTCTCTTCTGGGCCAGACTTTAATCTGGTTATGTTTGGCATTTAAGGAAAAGCTCAGGTCGTACTAATAACATTAACAATGCCTCTGTATTCAGGAAGTTATGTGAGCCAACATGCATCACTGAACCCCTAAACTGAACGTAGCCACGGAACTTTTAATATTTATCACCTAATTAATATTTACGGGTAACATGCCTTTCTCGCAGATGACATCTTGACATGTCACAGTGGGAAAAGGAACAGGTGCAATAGGAAATTAATCATGGCAGTGTGCATGCTGGCTCACTGTCACACAGGGACACTTGAAGAGAGCGGAGCCGTCATTAATGCTATTAGTAACACCTGCGCTGTTCCTGTTATGACAAGTAAAAATGTCTGCAGTGGAAAAATTACAGCAATGCAGTTTTAACTCTAAATCCTACTGCTGTGTGTAAAAAAAAAAAAAATTAATATTCAAACCATATTAATCCTCAAAGCCATCAGTGCTACAGCCAGTAAGTATTTTGACAGGCAAAGAGTAAAAAAAAAGAAGTGTCAAATTAAAGTATTCATGCTCTGAGTGTGTGTAGTGACAGATATTCAACACCTGGTGGAGTACTTTCCATTTCAATGTTTTTCTTCAGAGAACACCAACAGTTTTTTTAATTGCCAATAGCCAGAGTAAATTTACTATGTTTTTTTCTTGTCTGAGTGATTTGTTAAATACAATAAGTGGCCCTTCAACTATATTTATACCTGAAACGAAAAGCAGATAAATAATAGTTAATTGAAGGAACTTCTGGAGACTGGAATTTGCCTTTGCCATCATAGGATTATGCAGCCCTGTAGTATGATCAGGTGCTCTACATATTATGAGCTACCTGACACCGCTAATGTAAACATATCAGGCTGTATGCAGCCTTGTGCTGGACCATGTTTTTACACATAGCAGCCCCTGAGGTTAATATCTTTGAGAGAGAGACAATCACTGAAGGCCCTAACAAGCTTTATGCACCAGTTCATCATTCAGAGCGACTACAATATGTTTCCAGACGTCCTTATGATATATGCCTCTTGAGATATCACTCAGTCTTAGATTATTTACCACAGTCATAACAATGTATTGTGTTTCTATGTCAACAATAAAGACATGCCTGCCAGCAGCTGTGAATATTGAGACGGATTACAAAATAAAGGAGACCTTGCAGCGAGGTGCCACATCTCCTCAGGGTGCAGGCGGGCAGGAAATGGTGGCTGCACGCGGCAGGGAGAGCCAGAAGGTCCAATGCAATGACGCCAGGAGGCTGAGGGAGATGCAGCCGATATGCTACATTTCATTTGCTCATATGAAACATCAGTAGCTGCTAAACAGGAGCTAGTGAGATAAACTTTGCTTTTAGGGGAACCAGTTAGATAATCCAGTGTAACAAACACTACTCTGTCGATGCATAATTACATTAGCTAATCACATGCAATCAAATCAGAACCCTGTGGTGTAATCAGCCATCAAAATCAGATGATGATGCGTGTAAAGGGATTTATGTCAGGATCCCTGTCATTCAGTGCCAGTGTTGGCTCCAACGTTTAAATAAATAATGTTCTTTGCTAACGGCTAACAAAGAGATATACATTACACTCAGAACAAAACACGCAGCTTTAAAATGGCAGCTATCATCATAGAAGTTTGCACACTTTCCTCAGCATTTCATTAACAAAATCTACCCCTCGCTGATTTAAGAAACCAAGCCTTTTAGTGTGCTTTAGCTGGAGGCTTCTCAGGGCTTTATTATAAACTAGCACATAATTGATACCTACAATATGTGATTCAATTTCAAATCATGAAAAGATATACAGTATATTCTCTCAATTACCGTGCCTCTCATATTGAGCCAAGCACATAGTTTGGCCTTATTTGCCCCTAGGTTTCGAAATACACATTACATCTGAGATTTCGCCTCCACCCTCCACCAAAGAATGTGAATTGAAGTTTGATTGTGATCTTTTAGTACATTTACTGATTCAACAGCAGCCTCTCTTTCCAAAATCAGTCTTCCATGTTACTCTGGATAGTGTGTTTTTTTAAAGATATTTTTTTGGGCATGTTTTGCCTTTAATCGACAGGACAATGAAGTGTGAAAGGGGGAGAGAGAAAGGGAGAGACATGCAGCAAAGGGCCACAGGCTGGACTTGAACCCGGGCTGCTGTGGCAACAGCCTTGTACATGGGGCGTCTGCTCTACAACTAAGCCACCAACACCCCACTCTGGATAGTGTTTGCAGTTAACACTTTTCTTCTGGACTGTTTCCTTGGGCGAAACTTGTCCAACTCTGAAATGATAAAAGCAAGCCTGAGCTCATATGATAAACTATAGCTGATGTCTGTCTGTTGATTCACCTTTGCAATTCAGTCAGAAAAAGATGCATCCAAAAAGCCACTGTAGCCTACTTTTGTCAGATAATTTCATCCTGCATAATTCCCTAACTTCTCAAGAAGGGGACATTTGGAGCAATCACCATGTCATTTAGATCTAAAAATAGCAGAGCACATTATTATTTTATGAGCTACAGAGGTTTCAGTCTGACAGCTGTTGATTGATTGAGTGGGGGGTGAGATGAGAGTATTCTCCAGGGATCTCATCCAAGTGTTGATGGATCTCTCCAGTTTAAGCATTCAGTGAAGATGTTAGTTCGTAACCTACAATGCTGGCATGAATATTAAACTGCCTAAATATGGTTTCTGGTCAATAGCTGCATGTAGGTGAAAGGCAGAGGGCATTGGAGATGGATATCAGTCAAAGGGTCTTAAATATTTTCTGGACAAGTTTCTACATCAAATTTGTAAATAGATCTCTGGCTGTAGATTATTATAAGAAGTGGCTTCTTTAACAAATGATCTAAGACACACAACAGAAAGGAACAGAAGAAAGCAGTTTATCTGTCCTATGATGTATGACCAACTTGACTTCAAGCTGACTTCAATCAGGAGAGACTCGTTTTATAGTAAAAAGAATATTTATTAACGTGCACATAAGAATGAAAAATGTGGAAAGTATTTGGCGATTAGAGCCCGTAGAGATGGTATGATTTAAGGGAGGGTGATGAATCCAGTTGAATAGGGATCCCTCTCGGGGTCCAGACGCTGGTGGTGGTAGAGGTGGTGAAGACGAGATGAGAGGAAGATGGAAAAGTGCTGATCGTCTGGATGAGTAGAGGAATGAGTCTTTGTTGAGCTTGTCCTGGACTCTGGACACGATGGCTGGAGGTGAACAGGGTGGAGGAGGGAGGTGTGAAGATGATGGCTGACAGCGGCAGAGGTGAGAGCAGATTTAGAATTTTGTAGTAGCATCCTGATTGGCTGATAGAGATTGTGGCAAAGTTTGACTGGATAACTAGAAGAGGAGGAATCGGTGGGAGTGGGATAGAGAGAGTTGTGAATGGATGAGAACAGAGAAAGTCTTCCTGATTGAACTTACGCTGAACTTCATTGATTTCAGATCATATTTCTGCTTGAACATTTCTGGTTGTGTTTAGAAGCTTTTATTGGTGATTTTTTTTTATCATAGAAAGTGTTGCTATTCTCCATTAGCATCATTTCTCCAGCTGCAAACACAGTGCAGAGATGCAGAGGCTGAGGTGTGGAAGACCTGGCAATGTTGACCAATCTGAGCTTTTTTGACAGGGGGCTTAAAGAGACAGGCGCTATACAGTGTCTCAGACAGAGGATGAATGCAGGTGTTCCTGCACCGATGGTATGAGGAAATAAAATGTTTTTAAACATGTTCTAGTTTAAACCGGAAACACAAGTATGACCCAGAATATGAGCATAACAGGTCCCACTACACATGTTGTATTTGAGGTGTAGTATTGAGTATGTTGTACATGAGCGTTGTGTTCTGTCCTTGTTTCTGTAAGCCAGCTTTGTCTGACAGATACACATCTATTGACTTTCCCTTCACTCCTGGGGAGCACCATTCATCTCCTCAGAGTAACCTGCAGGGAGCCTGTACACTCTTTTGTTGTGGCCTTGCCCTGCAGGCAGCCACTTCAGGCGTATCTGGGAGAACAGAGTTTCTAACAGCCCAGTCTGTGCCATTATTTACTGAAGAACACTGTGTGAGTAAAATCGTTTATCATAACAGCAAAAAGAATACATTTTACTTCATGATCACCTTCATGTTCAGTCTACATCCTGTGCCAATTTCAATAAACTGCATAAACTGGGAACATTGTCTTGCGTAAAGAAGGAATCAGTCATTCACTCTATTTCCTGTACATCAGCAGTTTCCACTTTAATTGGAAAGGGAAGCAGTGTGTGGCAGTGTGCATGGGTTTTCATCATTAACACCTAAGTCATCATTTAAATGTCAAACAGCCTTAAAGGTATAGTTTGACATTTTGGGGAATATGCATATTTGCTTTTTTTACTGTGTCATCACTGAGAGATTGCCACACAACCACCGGCAATTTCATGAAGTCACTGTGTCCAACCAAGAAACAGTGTGGCACATTAACGCTTGAGACTACAGCGTGCAGTTTGTACACTTCGGTTGTATACAGATGAAACCATGAGATAAAACATATTAATGAGTGAGTGGTAGATGAATTTTATGATATCTGAACAGAGCCTAGCCAGCTGTTTCCTGCCTGTTTCCAGTCTTTGTGCAAAGTTAAAGGTGCCCTGGGGATTTTTCTTGGGAGCAAACAATCACTATGTATACATACATTCAGTGTTTCTAATCAAAACTCATTGTGTGGACCTATGAGTTTAACACATGTGATTGTTTTCTTTCCTTAGAGAACATCTGCAAAGTTGATTTCTCCCAGCAAATTTTCTCCAAGAAAGCAAAACAATTTGCCCATCACCAATTTTGTTTTTTGCAGCCAGAAGTGATTTGGGCGAGATGTGCTGTAGTGAAACGAGTTGTGACTCTGACTGAGAAACAGAGGACTTTATCTGCACTCACACTGTCACCTAAAGCAGCCACACCCTTAATTAGGCATAACTTTAAGTCTTAATAAAATGTAAATGGGTGGGTTATGGAAAAATTCACCTCTTGTACAGTTGTTGTGAGCGGGTAAATTAGCTATAGACACCAAAAACATTTTCTGTACCAGGCTGTAAACATGTTTATTTCTGCTGTAAAGTCGGGCATTTAAACATTTAAACAAACAGGCTTCATTTTTCAGCTCTGGACATTGCTGCTTGCCTGTTGATATAAAGGAGGTGTGTATGCACTTGTGTGTTTGATCCTTTGCAGTGGCTGAAGGCCTCAGTGCACGTCCTCTCCCCTTTCTGCAGCATTTACAACCTCTCCAATGTGTTCAATTTCCTACTTCCCTGACCTTTAATGGTTTCTCAGAACTCTTGTACATGTGGCATTGCTTTAAAAATGACACACTGAACCAGATGGCTCGGTGTAGCTGCCTATTTAAAGACCATCTAGGTGGCAAAGCTGTTTTATACATGTTGTGACACCTGCAGCTGATTCGCTATTTAAAAAGCTTCACTTAAACTCAGCATCACTGAAGTTAAAATAAATGTCACAATCCATAGTGTCACTTTATTAGTGTTTTATTGAATGCAACACCAAACCAGTGAAGTTCAGACATTAGTGTGACGGAGTGCGCTCAGTGGACAGCTTTTTTTTTCTCCAGCTTGTCCTGTGGGTCGGATGTAAGTATTTCGTTGCTGTCACCAATGTAACTGTGGGTGCACTGCAGGAACACTGAGTCTGGGTCTTCCTCCTTTGCTTTCTGTGTGGGCGTTGGAGTGGTTCACATCATCCTGCAGACTCAAAGTAAGACAGATAATCTCTGATTTACTGAATGAGTGATCATATCAGGATAAACAGGTGCATATGTGGCTAGTTTACACGATAACATACATTATCTTTATAAGTGAAAAGCTCACAATCATCTTTAGTCCACAGTAAACAGCAGCAGCTCAGGTGGTGGAGGAAGAGAGGGAACATAAACAATGGTTAGTTAGACAAATTATCTTTGAATTATTGTATTAAATAATATATGGATTAACAGGCGCATACATCAGCATTAATTACTATTTATTTCTCTGTATTATATCCTGTTCTACGTCACTTTCTTCCTAAGTCAGGAGCTCATACTTACTTTTTTCGTCCATGGTGAACAGCAGCAGCTCAGGTGGTGGAGTGAGATAAGCCTTTACTAAGACAAAAAAAAAATGTTAGTGAGAAAAATACTCTTTGAATTATTGAATATGATGAATATAATATATTTCAATTAGTTACTATACCTTTTTGGCCATGTAAAGGCATTTTAGTTTATGGAGGCAAATGTTCAGGAAGTGTAACTATGTGTGTGTGTGTGTGTGTGTCTGTGAGAGAGAGAGATATGGGCCTGTGACATGGAATATAGTGTTAATCTGAACACAGACCAAGGTGACGGTTCTTCGCCCTGCCAGACGCAAAGGCAACTTCATCTTCCTCAGCTCCACCAGACGCAAAGGCTACATGCATGGTGTGTATGGACAGCCCTGCCAGACGCAAGGGCTACCTGCGACATTGCCAGCCTTGCCAGATGCAAAGGCCAGCCCTCAGGATGGAAGAAACGCCAATCAATCCACCGTGCAAAAAAAATGAGGAGACACTTACAAAAGTCCCAGTGCAAGACGCTACCTGGGGTCCTAAAAACCCCGCCAGACACAAAGGCTACCTGAGGCTTTGCTTGCCCAGCCTGACGCAAAGGCCAGGGCCTCAGGGTTGAAAGGGTCAATCCAGCAGTCCCAGTGCAAGACGCTACCTGGGGTGTCACCAGCCCTGCCAGATGCAAAGGCTGCCGTGGGAATCACTGGTCCCGCTGCAATGTGGAAGTGATACAGGGCAGATGTGTGATTGCGCTGATGTTCCAAGCAGGATGTTCAGCCCGTTCATCATAGAGTCAATCAGATTCGCTCTCTTCAGCCCACCTCCCCCCTCATCGCAGCAGCCTCCCCATTGCTGTCATCCCTGGTCCTCTTCATGGCAATCTACCCTGCAATCAGAGGCTCAACATCTTCCAAGAGGTTAGCATTAGGGTAAGCAACAGCTGCTCCTTATGCTGCAGTATGAGGAGCAGCCTGAGGAGCAGCCTAAACATCAGCGGAAGGATGCTAATCAGCAGGGAGAAAAGCAGGGGGGAACACAACAGGGGCAGCAGGAGAAAACACATGGGGGAAAGCAGGACGGCAAGTGGGAGGGAGCTCAGGAGGGGAATCAGGAGGGGAATCAGGAGGGAAAGGAGCATTGGGATAAGCGTAAGCAGCAGGACGCAGCAAAGCATAGAGAGCAGGGTAGTTGGCAGGAAAAGGACGAGCAGGACCCATCACCCCAGGGTGCAGTGGTGGGAACCAATGCTCACCCTCTACGTTACCTCACCGAGGCTCAGCCTCCTGACATCTGACCAGATCATCCACCCCGACAGCAGGACTGGGTGATCGGGGGCCTGACAGCAACAGTGGACGCTGTTCCCAAAGGCCGAGAGAAGCCACCTGAGGGAGAAAACGATTATTCAAATAAAGTCACATCCTCCACTTCATAAAACAGACTTAATTGTTGAATCTCAACAAATAAGCTGTTGAAATGTTACAAATACTTTCTAAACTTTTTTATGCAGACTGTCCAAGAAAATGTTACCCACAGTTCTACATAATAACAATAACTATGTTCACATTCTTGGTTTTGCCTATGACAACTTGTTTCTTATAACATAATATATAATAAAAGTCAGACATCAGTGTTCAGAACAATCAGCCACAGTTGTGTCATGAGAGGAGAGTTGATCTGACACTGTGGGAACTGTGGGTTTCTAAGAGGATGTCACTGCCTCCAAGATAAGCTGTGTTAAACACTGAGATGTAGCCAAAATGTTAGAGCGCACAGACCTGCGCGTGCAATTATGCACGATAAAACATGGGCACTTTGAATAAATTATGCACAATTAATAAAAGGGCCTCTCCAGAAAATAATCACACCAAAATCTGTGCTTCTTGGCACAAAAATTATTTTTATTCAGCTAACTCCACTCTCCTAATTTATGAGTTGCAAATCATGCAGCACAGAGGAGACGGTGGCACTTTGGACGCAGGACACGCACAGTTACTGCATGAAAAACCACCCTCATCTCTTCCCTTCATAAGAAAATACCACATGAACGAGCGAAGCATATTTCAATATTCAGACAATTCTAACATGTCAGGTACAAGCTCTGAGTGAAGACTGAACAGCTTTGGTTGTAGGTTCAATAACTGTCACACACTTCAGTTCACTTCTTCTCTTTTATCCAGACTCAGAGCAAAATATTGATCTGTTTGTGCATTTTGTGGAAATTCAGAAAAGAAGTTCATTAATGTGACACGTTAACTTAAAAGGAAGCGACAACAGCAGCATCCTCAACTATTGATGCAGAGGAACAGGCCTCGGTTTGTTTCCACCTGCGTGTCCTGACGTCCTGATGTTTGGCGCACAAGATAAACTCATTTTTGGCATTATTCAAAAATGGTGTAGTCGCTATTGTTTTAGTAAAACTTTCGACTGTGAATTTGGACTATTCAATGCTCTAAAATAAAAATAACAGTGTTTTCAAATCACTACACCATCAATCTGGAAATCCATCTGTAAAAAAAAAAAAAAAAAGTCACATATTTTTATTTTATTGATTTGTATTTCTTAGATACAAAATAATGAAAAGAAATGGTTGCAGACAGTAAATATGACTCAGCATATTCTTCATATCATTGCATTTCATTGCTGCTTCCCATCTAAGGTGGCATTTTAGTTTTTTTTTTGTTTTGTTTTTTAATTAAAGTGGACCTATTGTGCTTATTTTCAGGGTCATATTAACATCAAAAGTCACATTGGGGTCTAGTGGAATAGATTTATATGCTTTAATGTTCAAAAAACACATTATTTTAAATCTTACACTGCCCATTGCTGCAGCACCTCTGTCTGAAACTGTGTTTGGGCTTATGTCCCGCCTCCCCAGCAGCCCAGTCAACCAAGTGGGAAACATAGAACCCTTTTTGGTTGAAGTGAGAGCCGTGTAAGGCAACCACTTTCTCCTTTGAGGGTCTCTCATACTGGAGTGCCAGTTCCTTTGGGATGGGGATTTTCTGCCTCTCCTCAGCAAATGGCACTAGGTTCTCAACACCTCCACAAAGACAAGCCTCATCAGGTCATCTACAGTCTGTAAAATATTGCATTTAAATATTGATTTCCTTGTGTTTTTAAAATTAAGTGCTTCCCTAGTCTCGCTCACCAGACCTTTCTCAAGAAAAGAAAGGTCTGGCTGGGCCGACTCTCACTTTGAGATTGGAGAAAAAAACGCCCTGGCTGCTTGTTCTTCTTTCAACCAATCACAATCGTTCTGGGCGGTGCCACAGCAATGGTGCGCTTGCAAAAATATTGCCGGGGGGAAACAGGTTTTGGTGTAACACGCCCACAAAAATATCGCCTACAGGACGCGAACCATGGCAGAAAAATGGCTACATCCCCGCAAGATCAAACACCGCAAAAGTTAGTAACGGACGTGTTGAAAACGGTTGAAAACTGCTACACAACCGGAGGTGGTAGGGCGGGACTTCAGCGGGTGGCTTGTTCCGCCCAATGAGAGGCTGATCTCTGCAGCGAACTTCCGCCCACTCAGACTAGTGCTTCCCTGAAGCCACCTTTCTTGTATATATTTCAAGTGTTGCCACAACTATTTCCTATTTCTTATCTGATGTTATTATGTTGGTAATAAAAATAAAAGTATTTACAAATTACTGCATGTATGGTCTGTTTTTACAGCCTTCGCTGAGGGTAAAACTAAACTAAAAGAATACAGTTTTGCTTTACTTTCCCATTTCCCAAAATTAAGTATCTTTAACTGATATTGCACCAAATGAAAACAGTAAAAATTAGTGATGGGTATCGTTAAAATTTTATCGACACTACTATTTCTATCGATACTCCTTATCATTTCTTTTTCATTTCTAAATAATTGCTTTTTAGAAAATATAATAATTTAAAAAGAATAAATTCAGAACAGGATAACTGAATATTTTGAATATAACTAAATGTTATCCAGAATTTTTTACAACAGCAACATCATATAAATAATATTCCTGACATCACAATACTGAGTGAAGTTTACTTTTTTATCAGTCACTGTAAGTCAGTCCTGCTGTCCTTTGTCCTTCTTCCCTCTGTGCTGATGTGATTCACTGCGTGCTGGTAGAGAGAGGAGGAGCTGTATGTCTTATCCAGCAGCTAAGTTTAAAAGTATCTCCCCAGTTGTAAGACTGCACTTACAGTAATGAGTGTAGCTGCTGTCAACTCAAGTAATTTTTGAGTTATCTTCACTTTGTTTCCACTGCAGCTGCTTGGCTTTTCACTGATTACCGTGTCGTGTAGGTGTGTGTGTGAGTGTGTGGACAGAGTTAAGTGGAGGAGTTCAGCCCGGCACAGACCGGGCAAAAACATGTTGTACATTTTCCATAAAATGTATATTAAAAGCCAATTCACAATCAAATTCATACAGCCACACACTGACAAATAAATGCAGCACTTGCTTCCACCCCAGGTCTGACTGTTGCCCTGCTGTCAGCTAATCGCTTGAGCTAGCAGCAGTTAGCCGCTTAGATCGGGCATCAAACTTTTGTCAATATGGACATGCTACACATTGTTAGCTTAGTTAGATTCTCCACAATTTAAACATTAAAGTCATCTTACTAGGACTAGCAGTGTAACTTACTGTACGCCACGTAGCAAAAGCGTTTCAAAACAATAGCTTTGGTTAGCCGGTTAGCCGAGACCTAAAGCTATAATGCTGTGTAAAACACAAAAGAAAAGGGAGAATGCATAATAGGTCCTCCTCAAAAGCCGATTCACAATCAAACTCTGAGTGCAGTCACACATTTTGACAAATAAATGCAGGTCTTATTTTCATCCCAGGTCTGACTGTCGAGCTAGCAGCAGTAGCTGCTTAGCTCGGGCATCACAGATAGAAATGTTGAAACTTTTGTTAATATGGACATGCAGCACATCTTAACTCTGTTAGATTCTCCACAATTCAGTCATTCTTTTCATCTTACTGACACCACCCAGCTAGCAGTTTAACTTGCTGCACGCTGAGTAACGTTAGCAAAAGCATTTTAAAACAATAGCTTTGGTTAGCCAGTTAGCCGAGGCCTACAGCTAAGCACTGGGTGTACAGCCTAACGTTAGTTCCTACAGCCATCTACTCCACACTTCCAACACTCGGTAGCAGCTTCCTAGTTTGTTTTAATACAACACATTCACAACTCATAAAGCATACTTACAGGTTGTGATCCTGAATTTCCAGATTTGTCCAACAAATCGAACTGCCCCGTCTTTCAGCAGTAACTGCTGTGAAAATCTAGCTGTAACCTGTTGCCAGTTTGTGAAGCAGTCCTCAGGAAAATAGAAGGACATAATAAAATGTCTCTGAATGACTTCTGAATACACCACTCACATCATCTTCCTCCATTGTCTAAACAAAAACATCATACTCTGTTTACTGACAGTAAAAGGATCTATAAACAACCTGGCATCACCACCAGAAGCTGTGTTTGCCATGATGACATTTTGGGGCCACTTTTAGAAACCACCTTTTCAAAAACACATAAAGCTTCAAAATTGATGAGTGGGGTGTTAATGGATGTGTTTTATTTTGTAGACCAAAATGTGAAAGTCTCTTAAACTTGTGTTAACCACAGCTAAATACTCATTGAATTCACGATGAGGGAAGCGGAGTGCTAAAGCTCTGACTCATTTCCAGATTTTAGGACTCATTCCTGCACCACACTATTGTTTTTCAAAGTTTGGTTTGCAACGTGGTAGCAGATGTATCATGAAAACATTTCTGCTGGCAAGTATCTCTTCAGATAGAGCCAGCTGAGCAGTTTTCAATCAGCAGTTGTGAAATTATGTTTAGGAAATGCCAACAAAAGGGCATTCATACATATTGATGTGGACCTGCTCATAATAATCTAATACCGAGAAGATGCTGCTTTGTTAGTTATGTGCATTTATGTCAAGAAAGATTCCTCTTATGATTTCACGCTGCTGCTGCTGATTTTGGCCCAGACTAACAGTTGACTGATAGAGTTTTTACAGCTCGACTGAAGCTATCAGTTTTCTCCTACTGATTACTGAGCAGATGATTCAGGTCAGCCTTAAACCTGTTTTGACTGGATAGATTTAACAGACATAAATAATTGCCTCAATACTGTCATAACATTTTAGGTCAGAAAAATTCATCATTGTCCAATTGTTTAGCAAAGAGGAATCTCGCAGCTGTGTCTCAAACTCCTCAATAGAACGATCATACTAAGGCTCTTATTTAGATGTCTAAATAAGAGCCTTAGTATGAGAACACATGTTGACAAAAGCTTGACAGAAAACAACCTTTTCACCTCTGCCTTTAGTTTATTACCTTGCAAAAATGATCTAATCGATACAGTAGCAAACATAATATCTCTGTGGATGTTTTCATTTTCCAGCTATCTCTGGTTGTACCCCAAACACACACATACACATCTGCTGAAAATATTAATGATACGTCATTGGTTTCTTACACCTCACATATCCTGTAGCTTCAGTCTGACCGCTCTATGACACATCGATCTGTTCTTCACAGAAGGGAGATGGCAGGATTACGCCTGTGTCTGTATGATCCCTGTTTTATCTCAAGATACAACATCGCCTCTGGAGGACTGTGGAAATTGGAGGCATATATTGTATGTTGGCAGGAGTTTAAGTGATTTGAGGGCCAGCCAGAGAGATGTGGCTGCAAAAATAATGCCTCCTCAGTAATTACAGAGGGACAAAATAAGTCAGTAATGGGGGTAGAAAGTGAGTAATGTGTTGTCACTGTACTCAGTAATTAATGTGATGCCCTGGAATACGTTGCTCCAATGTATACCCAGCTGATATTTGGTTAAATTTGGGTTTTGACATTGGGTGACCAGAATTAAATGTCAAGACAACATCTAATGCCAGTGTCAATTTTAATTAGAATACTGTTGACAAACGACTTTGATATTTTGTTGGCTTTAAGTTTTGTTGTTGAGTAACTAAAATCCAACGTTTTCCAAAGGTGTTATGCCAACGACATGTAGTCATGAGGTATGCATTGCAAAACTCAACCTCTGGAAAACGTCATAATGTCAATGGCATTATCCATCCATCCATTTTCATCTGCTTATCCGGGGCCAGGTCGCGGGGGCAGCAGGCTGAGCAAAGCACCCCAGACATCCCTCTCCCCGGCATCACTTTCCACCTCCTGGGGGACCCCAAGGCGTTCCCAGGCCAGACGAGATATGGAATCCCTCCAGCGTGTTCCAGGTCTGCCCCGGGGCCTCCTACCAGTGGGACGTGCCCGGGACACCTCCAGCGGGAGGCACCCAGGAGGCATCCTAGTCAGATGCCCGAACCACCTCAACTGACCCCTTTCAACGTGAAGGAGCAGCGGCTCTACTCCGAGCTCCCTCCAGATGTCCGAGCTCCTCATCCTATCTCTAAGGCTGAGCCCAGCCACCCCATGGAGGAAACTCATTTCCACCGCTTGTATCTGCGATTTCATTCTTTCGGTCACTACCCAGAGTTCATTACCATAGGTGAGGGTTGGGACGTAGATGGACCAGTAAATCGAAAGCTTTGCTTTCCGGCTCAGCTCCCTCTTCACCACAACAGACCAGCGCAGCACCCGCATCACTGCAGAAGCCGCACCGACCCACCGATCCATCTCACGCTGTATTCTACCCTCACTCGTGAACAAGACCCTAAGATACTTGAACTCCCTGGCTTGATTCAGTAACTCTCCCCCAACCCAGAGAGGGCAATCCACCGGTTTCCGGACTTGGAGGTGCTGACTCTCATCCCAGCTGCTTTACACTCGGCTGCAAAACGCTCCAGTGCATGCGTGAGGTCACGGTGTGATGGAGCCAACGGAACCACATCATCTGCGAAAAGCATTAGAAATCTAAAATTTCCTCAAGCCAATTTTCATTCCAACCAAAACGGTAACACTGTTAAGGGCCAGTGTCCACCAAAGCGTTTTTTCCTAAGGCCAGCATATTTTTTGAATTCTTTGCAGTGGGAGCTTTGTGTATTTAGACTACGCAACAAATGCCAGCAGCATGACAAGACGCTGAGTGTCTATTCTGTGCTAAGTGCTGCCAGTTGGCATTGATTTACGAGTGTTTAGAGTTAAAAAATGTTCAGCTTTGGGTAAAATGCTACACTTGTCACTGTTGCTTTTAACCCACTTGTCCAATCACAGTGGAATAGGGGCGGAACAAATATCACAAAGACCAGCCATCACGTCTTACATGTACAAGTCCTGAACAACAACAACAAAGGAGGAGGAATATGTTAATATATGGTACAAACATGGTACATATATTAATATATTTATGAACCCATACAGACCAGGGGGTCCATCTTTTTACCTGTACGTGTGCTTCAGCCTTCCCTTCATCCAGAGCAAGTACTCTACCTTGTACCAACATTTTTACTTCTGTTTACTTCTCCATATCATGGCAACCAAAGCGACTCAGTTGGCAAAACGTTGTGCCTCCAGAGCACTCTCAAGCACTGCCAGCTGGGCATTTTCTGAGAAGCGTCTGGTGTTTTTAACTAAAAAACACTTTGGTGGACACAGGGCATCAGGAGTACGTCTTTCTGATGTCACATTGACGTCCAGTGCCAGCTGGGTAGGGTCAGTGAAGACTGTCGCTGCAGCAGTATAGCTTTTTATACACTGTGAGTGATGCATTGACAGAAGTATGAAGATGCACTGTATAAGTTCTTTATTAATTTCATTAGTGAGGAATATCTATGTTAAATTTCCCTTAAAACTAAGACTCCTCAAAACTTTCCTAAATACCAGGGATTAAAACTCAAGGACTAATTATAAAGCAGTCCTTCCTTCCTGTTAATTTTTGACCTCTTAAGTCACTGAGGCCAAAGTCTCATGCTATAAAGAGTTGTGGCTTTACACTAATATGATTTGCCATGTGGACTAATTACAATATATAATCTCTTGGAAAATCCATAACAAGCATTACAGGAAATTAATTTGTCCATAATAGGATTAAAGACCTCAGCCACAAATACCATCAACAGTACAGTACCCACTTCACTTTTGTTTCTTCCTCTTACTGTCAGCTTTTAGAAAGAGCTGGAGGAAAATGCCTTAATATGAAATGCTACTAAAACCTGAATTTATGGGGGTGAAACACCTATAGTGGAACAGATGGATGGAAGTTTGAGAATGTGTGTGAAAGAAACAAGTGGAAGAGTTACGAGGTATTTGGGGAATAATTGTTCTGAGAGGCAGCACAGGACACAGTATTCTGGCTTTTTACTCACATTTGTTCATCCCACATTTGGAGTTACTCTGAATTCAAGAACAATCTATACAAATGAAGTTCACCTCATCATGGATTCAAGAGAGGACTGTAGCATCAATCATCTTTTCCACATGCACCCATTCTGCAGTGTCAGTGACCATCCACTGCATTGTTCATCTATATAAGTCAAATATCTGCCTCTTCAGTCAGTGTAGGCCTCATCCTTTCATCCTTTTACATCTGTGCTTCCCCCTCTGTTTCTGTTTCATCTCAATGCTACCTTTTTTCCTTACGTAATAATAGCCTTTTTATTTATCCTCTCTCACCTCTCCACACCTCTGTCCTTTCTTGTCCCCACCTCCTCTCTCCCCATTCATCACTTCCTCCTCTGCTCTCACTCTCACTTGCAGCCTGGCTGTCTCTTGGCCCTACCGCCATATTTCACAGGCGTCTTTTAATGTTGATGTCGGCCTAGGTGCACATGCACTGCCATAAGTCTCTTGGATTACAAGCGCAGTCGTATTTCTGATTTCCCCTATTCAGGCAAACAGGGAGATCTGTGTCTTTTTTCACCTGCTGGCAATGATCGCCGGTAAGTGGCGAAATAAATCACCCAGCTTTAGAGTTTTATGATGCTGTGTGGGGTAGCACAACAACAGGGAGCGGCAAAAAGAAGGATTCAGTGACACACATGTTGTCAGCCCTCCTTAGAACGCCATGTTGACAGAACACATCAAGCAGTGTCATGCTGGTTGTATCTGAAAAAGTGAGAAAAAGTTCTTATTTCAACAAATAAAAATGCCTTAAGTATATTTCACATATCAAATATACCAGGGAGCCTCAGTGCAAGTCACTGTTTGCTCAACCGTGCCCTCCAGCTGTAGCAACTGTAGCTAGGCACTGCAGGCCTGTCAAGTTTGGGTTTCTCCACATGTTGCTAAAGCGTTCGAAAGGTGTTAGTCTAGCCTGTATGTTCTCGTTAGCGTTTTCACAACCAAAAACAAGACAACAAGACAAACTGTAAGGACTGCGTGTGTATTTGTTTATTTGCCCTCAGCTGCAAATGTTGGCATGCCTGGCTAACTAGCTTACCACCTCCATTGTCGCACCACTGAGGGGTTGCACGAGAATTTCGTTGTACAAAAATGTTCAATGACAATAAAGCATTCTGATTCTGATTCTGATTTATAATCTTGTGTCACTTTCAAACCCAAGGAGCACATATAATCAATGTTTTGTGAGGTCATAGGTTACGTAACTCTGCTCATCCTCGTACTATTGGACCAACTTGCCTTACCCTACACAACTGATACTCCTCCTTGATTCCCATGTCTTCTACATGCAATTTTTATTCCTCTAGACCTAAGTGCAGCCTTCAACACAGTAGATCATGCCATTTTAATCAATCTTCTTAAAACCTGGGAGGCATCAAGGACACTGCACTTAGCTGGTTTTATTCTTACCTTTTAGAAAGAACCCACTCAGTTACCATAGCAAATCACTCCTCCTCCTCTTCTACTCACATTACCTTTGATGTTCGGCAAGGTTCAACATTAGAATTGATTTTAAGATTTTACTAATCACTCTAAAGCTTGTCTGGGTCTGGTCCCAAACTACATAGCAGAAATGTTGACTCCACATCAGCCTCCTGGCTGTTCAAAGCCGAGGCTTAAATCCGAATGTGACTGTGCTTTTGCCATCAGGGCCCCTGTGTGCCTCTCGCCGTTGGAACAGTTTGCCAGAGGAGATAAGGTTTGCAGAATGACCTCTCTTTAAACACTTCTCAAAACCCATTTGATAAAATTGCTTTTATGTGATGCTGTCTTTTTATTTAACTTTTTATTGCTCTTTTTATTCTCTTTCAATCCTGCTTGTTATTATTTTGTGTTTACTGTTTTTATATTTTCATTGTATTTGCTTTTATTTGTATTTTTATTGTTCTTGTCTCAATATGTTATTATTATCTGTCTTCTGTCTAACATGTTCTTGCATTTGATCTCTTGCTTAATTCTAACTTAAAGCAGCTGTGCGGAACTTTTTACCATTAATAAAACTTTCCCTAGTTCATATCACCCCCCCTTGAAGATCCGCATATTTATTTGAACCTAACAGCGACAAAAAAGCCTTTCTCTATATGGCTATTTAGCGTAGCCTCGCGCGGGTCGGACGGACAGCGGAAGTCAGCAAACCAGTATACAGCACCCGAGGCGGAAGTAAGTCTGCACGCCCGCAGTGGCCCGCAGCCATTAAACCACAGAAGAAGAAGGAGCCATGTTTACAGAGAGTGTTCTCTAAGTGAGCGGTACACAACAGGCAGAACACATAACAGTTTTACCAGAGATTTATCTATAAGGACTTGGTTGTACTTTTGATGTCATGGCGGATAACGAAGGAGCATCATCTAAAAGAAAAAGAACAGAAGAAGGCTAAATGGGACAGTGCTAGGGCTCGTGTAAACCTCGGTCAGGCATTCACCAAGTGGAGAAAGCTGAGAGAATTGAAAGGTTTTAAAACTGATCCCGAGTTGGCCATTTTCCTAATCGACAGGTATGTAATTAGGGGCCAGGCAGCCTAAGCTGCCAGGACCCTATTGTTTTGCTGCATGTCCTTCTTCTTCTTCCGAGGAAATCATACTTCCCATGCGCGAAAAATCACCAAACTTTGCACAAAGGTCCAGTCCCATGCCAGATTGCCTCAGCTGCAAAACAGGCCAATAGTCCTGATGGTGGCGCTACATCAAGTCTCTAAAGTTAAAAAAAAAACAGTTCAGTTTTGTACATTTAAACCTATTGCAAATTATGAAGTCCATCACTCTGTTTTTTTTCAAAAACTGTAAAACTTCTTAAACCTATCTCCTCCCACAATTTTTGCTCAATTGACACCAAACTTGCTACAGAGCATCTTCAGACTGTCCTACACAAACGGTCCACACAGATTTTTGATTTATCAAAAATTGAGCCTACAGTGCATCAAAATGTTTGACTGTAAACGGTACTGTAAACATATACTTGCAAATTCTTGCTAAATACATTTCCAATGTTCATTAAAAAAAGACAAAATTTTGGAGTCATGGTAGATGATGTTTGGAAAATATCAGAACTTTATCTCAAAAACTGAATTTTTTACAGCATTTTGAATTTCGCTCTCATGTGAACAATTGGAGTCAATGCAAAAATGGCATTTTTAAACATTAGTTTTTCACTTATGTGATCATGAACACAAATATACAGCAGGCAGTTGTCCTCAGTTTATAAGAAATTCAGAGCTACACCAGAACATTTATGAACAGGTCTTACTTTACTACTAACTTGTGTGTAACGTTAGCATGTTAGCATGTTTCCACTAATTACTTGGACTGACCTGATGTTAGTAGCATTAGCTTTGCAAGCGAAGGCTGCAGGTAACAGCTTTGCTGTGTTGGATTAGATCAGAACAGAAACAAGGCTGCAGGTAACAGCTTTGCTGTGTTGGATTAGATCAGAACAGAAACATGACAGGAGAATTTACTGAGTCATTTTGCTGTTTCCACTAATTACTTGGACTGACCTGACATTAGTTAATCCTCTCGCTCTCCAAAACAAATGCATGCGGTAATCGCTGGTTGCAGTCGAGATTTTATGACACCAGGTTGTGGGTGTCATACCACTTCGACCAAAAGGCGCTATAATCAATGAAAACGAAAAATTCGCACAGCTGCTTTAATTTTTATCTTGCTGTAGTTCAACATTTCTTTTTGGCTTCTATTGTTATATTTCCCTTGGGGTATCTTGCATCTGCTTTGCTGTGTTTGTCAAAGAACATGACTGTGTTTTCAAAGGTGCTATATAAATTAAGTAATTATTATTACTATTATTACATTAATCATATTATAAGCATGCGAACGTTTTGTATGTAGCCTCAGTCTTGCAGCATTGTGTCATGTAGCTATTATATTGATGTCAGCAGGAAACGTTGCAAAAACACAGTGTTTCAGCCAACTCACAGAGTTATAAGCCCCTTTTACACTGCCAGATTTTCGGCGAATGTTGGGCCGTTTTGCCTGCAGGCTGCAAGTGTTTATACACACAGAGGCAGAATGGCAAGTTGATCCGAGGTGCCAAATTTTCCGCCTCGTAGGGTAGTCATATTGGCGGAACCCTTTTAGTTTAAAAAGACAGAGGCGGCGTTCCGCAACGGGAGGGGCTGTTGATGACTTGTGGGAGGAGCTGTTGATGACTCCACACGTGCGAGCCACTGGCGGTGGATAAACATGAAACAGCTGACAGCAGGAATTAGCGAGCAGCTAGTAGCAAGAGGGAAACGCAAACCTGACAGACACTGTAAAGATGAGCAACTGAGGAGACAAGGAATTGCGCGCCCTCCTTGTCCTCGCAAACGAAGAGGACAATAACCGTCAGATGACGGGGACGGTGAAGAACGGGCCGACTTACGAGAGAATTGCCAAAGGACTGACTAGCCGGGGCTTCCCATCCCACGTCACTGTTTACGTCACACGCTGAGCTACACGTTGTGTTACTTGCTCACGCCCCCCATTGCCCCGAAAAAGGTGCATTCTGTAAACAAAAGTAGGTAGTTTTTTTTTTGTCATTTTGCCGCACTCCCCGATTTTGTTTTTATACTGCCAATGCTGAAAGAAGACTGACTGGGCTTTCCTGCAAATTTGCACAATTCCTATCTAAAAAGGGCTATAGAGTCAGCATTAGGTTATGCTAGCTTGATCCAGGTCATAAAAACATGCTAGCGACAGTCGTTGGGTCAGTCGCCCGCAAGTTCCCACTCAGCTCAGAAGGCCCGTTTCCACTGCAGGAACTTCGGGGTAATTTTACAGGGCTGGGGCCGTTGGTGCGTGTCTCCACCGTAGGAACCACCCTGAAGGACAGATTTCCGGAACTTTTACAGGGGCTAAACAAGTCCCTGCCTCAGAGTAGGTACTCAGAACGGCCCCGAGAAACTCCTGGCTGGGGCTTGGGGATTACTTGGTGCTGATTGGATATACTCACGACAGGATGTGACGTCAACAGAAAGCTGCAAAATAGCCAGCATTTTTAAAACTCAGTAGACGAGGGTTAGCTCGTTCATAGCTTCAGTAACTCAATAAACGGTCTGTGAAAAAAATATTTTTTCCAGTGGATATCTTAGTTACAACATGATTGAGCTAGCAAAGCAGTTTTGTGTTGCTATGTGTGGTATTTATTCAGTTTTGGGAAATCACGATGTCTAGAAAGCATCAGTGGCTGCAGCTGACAGGGACAGCTCACAACAGCAGCAAAGCTAACATCAGGACGTCATCT
>NC_065529.1:17344641-17403089 GCF_006386435.1 Epinephelus moara
TATATATATATACTGTATATATACATGTATATATATACATATATATATATATATACTTTTTTCGGCACTACCTTGTTCTCTATAGCTGATGTAACGTGAATTACTCCTGTGTGGGATCAATAAAGTTATTATCTTAGCCATCTGAGAAGATCAAATACATTGTTTTTGGTGCCTAACGTAAATTTCTTTGTAGAAAGGCGCTTTATGAAATTAAGTCCATTCACTTCTATTAGTTTACAGCGCAGCCTTGCCCCATCTAATATGGCGTCGACATTGACATATCGCAGCAGCGGGCAAACCCACTTGATGCGGCGTCTACATATATATGTCTATGGTTGAGAGGGCCGAGTGAGGGGATGTTCCTGTAGTCGTTCCTGTCCCCCAAATAGTACCAGGAACTTCTTCAGTGGAAATGGGCCTTCAGACTTTATATTGTGATGATGTTGTGGATTTTTAAATTGCTTTTCTCATCTCAAGGAAAGTTTTACAAATATTAAAGCTCCATGGATTAAAAATTCACAATAGAAAAAGTCATAATTGACCTTGTTTGCAGTTCAAGGTGTGGGGTCAACAGTTTTACAGATGTGTTTTTACAATGTTAGCCTATGGGGAAAATGCCTTTTTGGGTTGCAGTGGATTTTCTTTTTTTTGCTGCAATACTGTGAGTGGGCACTGTGAAAAAATGGAAGCAAGGCTAAGACGTGTTCTGGGCTCCTGGTGCCATGTGAGAGTGGAAAACTTGAGAGGCGTAGCAACAGTAAACAAGGAGGCAGGGCTTCTTCTTTATATGTATATAGATATAATTTTTTTGGGGCTTCAAATGTCACCATTTATGGCCCTGTTCGCCTCCTGTTGTTGTCCAGTTATATATTTATACACTGCATCACATGCTGTTTTTTTTTTTTTGTTTTTTTTTTTTACAAGATCCATTTAATGCCTTTCTGCTTCACTGAACAGTTTTAAGTGGAGAATGACATTTGGGATGGAACATTGTTAAGCCAGTCTTGGTCCTGATTAACTCCCCTCTCTATTTAGGTTTGGTCTGGTAGGCTTCCTAGAAGTACACCTCTAAACCAAAATTGCTATTTAATTGAAAGTGTTGAGTACACAGTTCTGTGTGTCACATTTCCTAAAAATGCTGAATTTGGCTTTATCCACATTGTCTGATTTAAGATTATTATCAGTTCCAGTCAAAGCAAGCAATTTCCGGCAAATAATGCAACTTAAAAACACATTAGGTTATGTGGAACTTGACAAAATAAGTACTTTATTGGTGTTTTCATGTGGCAAATTGCTATATTTATTCTGAAGTTACAATGAATTGGTGAGATGTTGAAATTACAGTAATACTGCCTATTGCTACCAGTTTGTGTTGACAGAGAGAGAAAGGGGGCAAGAGAGAGCAAATGAGGGGATGAGGGAGTCTTGGTTGACTGGGCACTTAGTTTAGTGGGCCTCATTAGAGATGAAGCTTCATAAAAGAGGATACTCACTAACAACCCTGGTGGTTTGACCCCAGTGGGGCGATGGGGGTGACGGGGTCCAGAGAGAACAGGCCTGGATGAATGCATCAGGATTAGAGGTGCCCCATTCGGGTCCCTGAGGCTCCTCTGTTGTTTCCCAATTCTAGAACTTATTTACCCTGATGAAAGAATTACCCTGAAAATCAATAACATTAATAGACTCACCCGTTAAATGACCTGGCCTAGCTCCAGGAAAGGATATAGGATTTTAGGAAGTGATTTACTGCTCTCTTTTTCCAGCCTCCTGCCAAAAGCTGGACTGAGAGGCAGAATGATGATTAGAAGACAATAAAACTTCAAGCCAAAATGACACATCCGTCCTATACTCAAAGCCATTTTGTTACTTTTGCCACCATAAAAGGAAATTGAAGTAAAATTGAGGGTACTAGTTATCTTAAAACTTTTTCGGGGAAATACCTGTCCTCTAGAAGATAGGCTCATCTGTCTTTTGAAATACGTAACAGTTGATTCTCCAATTTAAGGCACAGGCGTTTTGAACCACTTTCTTCAAGACTGCAGCATTTTCACCGATGACACTTCCTCTAGTCAAGTGCAGGGATGGTTCATGTAAGTCGGACATCTGCGTAGTATGAAATGCAATAAGAAGCTGCTCAGGAAACTATTCAGAACAACTGATAAGATCAGTAAGCTTTGCTTGAGTGTATCATCAAAGCTCTCCTTCTTCCTCCCTCCATCAAAACAGCCTTCTCTCTAACTCCCTTATCTCTACGCAGTTTAAAGGTGAGCTGCATCATTTCCAGGTACTCAGATGCCTTTGACTTTATTATACATCACTGTATCAGAGCTCTGCAGAGATGTGTTCTGAAATGATAAACTCGCTCACAACACATTTATAGTGACCTTGGTTCAGGACAGAGTCCTCAGATACCCTGAGAGGATGTGATTAAGCTTGGTTACACTGTGTGCACTCAGTCTTGCTGTAATCTTCCAGATCTCTCTTCTTCTTCTTCTTCTTCTTCTTCTTCTTCCTTCTGCTAAATGGCAAAAACGTAATATATATCCCCTGTAGCTACTCCTATGGTCCAGTATATGGGCATCTTGGGCGACATATGACCGGAACCGTGTTATTCATGATATTATGTATTGAATATATTTTTTAACTGTTTAGCTGATACATATTTCCTCATTGCTTAAAGGTCCAGTGTGTAGGATTTGGGGGGAAATGTTGAATGGAATGGAATATAATATAATAAGCACGTTTTCTTTAGTGTACAATCAACTGAAAATAAGAACTGCTGTGTTTCTGCCACCTTAGAATGAGCCTTTTATGTCTATATAACAGGCAGGTCCTCGTCCACAGAGATCACCATGTTGCACTGCCATGTTTCCACAGCAGCAGAACAGACAAACCAAACACTGACTCTAGATAGAGTCATTCGCATGTCTTGCATTGGCCACAGTAATTAGTGGTCCCTCCGTAATGAGAGTGTCAGAAAAACACAGATTTTTTTATTTATTTTGAAACTGCTTTCTTAAGTGTTTTTACCAGTTTACATCATGAGGTTTATTTGCATTGGAGAGGGAGAGATGTCTGCAGATAATTCAGCTTGTGGTAAACACCTGCTGAAAGTCTGGATCTTTAATTATCAGAGAAAAAAGATGAGCGCACATTAGCAGGTGCTGAGCAGCTGTCCATCTCCCACATGCCAAATAGCATAGGAGAAACACTGATTTGTAACTTGAAACTGAAGAGACCTCTGCGGATAATTTAGCTCAAGATGAAAATCTAAACTTCTGGATCAGAAAACAGGTGAGCAGACATTAGCAGGTGCTGGGCTAGCAGCCCGTCTGCAACATGCTGAACAGCATCAGAGAAACACTGATTCACAACATGAAACTAATTTATTCAGTATTTTTTACCAGTTTTAATCACCTGGGGTCTCATTTGCACAAAATGAGGCCTTAAAGAGGTATACGCCACTTCCCTGGCAAAAGTTGTGATATATAAAAAACAGACCTGATGGGGGAAACTTTGTATGGGGTGCCGTTTGTAAAGTGGCTCACGCTGAAAATAACATCAACATTTTGCCACATTTAGCTTCAAACAAAGTTTAAAAAAGTGTTGTGAATTTTTTTAACGTCACCTTTTACCACATTTACAGCAATATTTGTTAACTTAGAAATATATTAAATAGTTAAATCTAAATATTAAATGTGGCACCTAAATGTTAAATGTTAAATCTGAATGTTAAATCTAAATATTAAATCTAAATCTAAATGTTAAATGTAAATGCTAAATCTAAATCTAAATATTAAATCTAAATCTAAATGGTAAATCTAAATGTTAAATCTAAATGCTAAATGTTAAATCTAAATGTTAAATGTAAATGCTAAATCTAAATGTTAAATCTAAATGCTAAATCTAAATGTTAAATCTAAATGCTAAATCTAAATGTTAAATCTAAATCTAAATGTTAAATCTAAATGCTAAATCTAAATGTTAAATGTTAAATCTAAATGTTCTGGGTGAAACTAAATATTTAGCTAATATGCAAATTCACACTGCCGGTCACCGGAAGTACCAAAATAAAAGCTCGAGATGGTCAGACTGTGTTTATAGTATCAAATAATGAATTAAAACCAACTTATCGGGGGAAATGAAAACTTGAACATATATTAGCATGATATTAACTACCTAAAATAACAAAAAACATGTTTGGAGAAATTTTATTTGACGTGTACTTTGAGTTGTTAGTGTCCCTTCGGAGGGAATCGCCTTGTTTTTAACAAATACTTCCGGGTAGAAAACCAGCAGAGTCTAGCTACATATATATATGAATATCTCACATTTTTCACGTCACTATATCACCGTTTAGACTAATCTGATGTTGGTAAAGTCTATAAACACAATGATTGAACAAACATTACTATTTCTGTGTGCACGTTTTGTAAATAATAACATGGTTATCGTAGATTAGCGGGGCTAACCGTTAGCTGTTAGCCCAATTAGCGGTGTCTGTAATGACTCATTAACTCTAAACGGTCCGTGAAAAAAATATTTTTTTCCAGCGGATGTCTTAGTTACAACATGATTGAGCTAGCAAAGCAGTTTTGTGTTGCTATGTGTGGTATTTCAGGTATTTCAGTTTTGGGAAATCACAATGTCTAGAAAGCATGAGTGGCTGCAGCTGACAGGGTCAGCTAACAGCAGAAGCAAGGCTAACATCAGGACGTCATCTGTTAAAAGCCTCCCGTTGTCGGATACGACATGAAACTACTCCAGTTAGCTCAATCACGTTTTTTTGTTATTTTAGGTAGTTATTATCACGCTAATATATGTTCAAGTGTTCATTTCCCCCAATAAGTTGGTTTTAATTTAGATTTAGATTTAGCATTTAGATTTAACATTTAGATTTAGATTTAATATTTAGATTTAGCATTTAGATTTAGCATTTAGCATTTAGATTTAACATTTAGATTTAGATTTAGCATTTAGATTTAACATTTAGATTTAGATTTAGCATTTAGATTTAGATTTAATATTTAGATTTAGATTTAGATTTAGNTTTAACTATTTAATATATTTCTAAGTTAACAAATATTGCTGTAAAAGGTGACGCTAAAAAATTCACAACACTTTTTTAAACATTGTTTGAAGCTAAATATGGCAAAATGTTGATGTTATTTTCAGCGTGAGCCACTTTACAAACGGCACCCCATAACTTTGACCCATGTTCATGAGCATTTTGGAGATAGGAAATTCGCAGTGCAGATGGTGAAGTGGAAGCCTGATCATAGAAATTATTGAACATTTTTTGGCGCACACCATATTTGGCTTTCATTTGTATGTCAATTTTAGTATGGATCCTATGCATTGTTTTATAAATTAGACCCCAGGTCCGTTTGTTTTGGAGAGGCAGAGACCTTTGCAGGTAACTGAGCTCCCATTAAAAACCTGAACAATGAACACTGAGGAATTTCTACCCAGGAGAAGTTTCAGCTGGTTGCAATCTGCAATCTTCACCACTAGATGCCACTAAATCCCCCTAAATCTTAAATGCTGTTCCTTTATGATAAATGCTTTTTGTACACAGTCCCTCGCAAGGTAGGCTACATTTAATTAAACATTAGACAGATTAAGATCAGTGGCACGGTATGGTATGGTATGGTGGTGCAGTGGTTAGCATTGTCACCTCACAGCAAGAGGGTTCCTGGTTCAAACCCGGGTTTGGGGAGCTCCTCTATGGCTCTTCCTGTGTCTTTGCATGGGTCTTCTCCAGGTACTTCCACTTCCTCCCAAAATCCTGCATCTTAGGTTAACTGGTGACTCTAAATAGACGGTAGGTGTGAATGTGAGTGTGAATGGTTGTCTGTCTCTATGTGGCAGCCCTGTGATAGTCTGGCAAGCTGTCTAGGGTGCACCACGCCTCTCGCCCAGTGTCAGCTGGGGTTACGGAAAATGAATGACTGAAGATAAATATTTCACCTCTCATAATACCATTTAACATTCAGCAGTTTATTCAATTAACATCACAAAGCTTAGCAATGACAGGCAAACAGATTAACCTTTCAGATTAGTATTCCTCAAGATCCTAGAGGCAACAAACCCAAAATATCACAAAAACAGTCTGTCAAGCATACAAATATCCCTCAGCGTATCCTCAGACGTTACTTTACATTTAGTCCAGTCAGTCACTTAGATAGGTATATCAAAATGTCAGAGTGAAACACACCAGCAAGCTGAAGCAGAGACTCAGAGGCATTTGAGCCTGCAAGCATCTCGGCTTGGTTCCTTGGAGAGAAGCAGTCAGTCAAGGCGGCGTGTTTCTGCATGGATGGTCAGACTGTTCTTTTAAGGCAGTCACGTATTAAACAAATGTCAGAGCACCGACCACCACATTTACAGCAGAAACACTACTGGAGCCCACAGCTGTCCAAACTGACACGATATCAGCTCTCTCTTTTCTCTGTATTTTATCACACTTCTCTGTCTTGTGCTTGAAACTACAGTGCTGAAGAAGGTTACTCCTCTAGAGGGACACAATATGAAAAGTGGGGTGGTGCTTATCATTTACCTGTGATTTATGAGCACTTCTAAGCATTGAATTAGTCAAAAGCTAAGCCCTTTTTTATGAAAGTATATCGATAAACACAACAATTCTAAAGGTCACCTGGATGGATGTTACATGTACTTTGGCCTCTTCATGTCCTGTTTACACATTTTTCTAACCTACAATCTATAACCAACATGGTGTCTGAAATCCTGCAGTGCTGACATTTGTCGCTGCAAAAATGTTGTACCACAGACACAATGGCCTACCTGGGAAGAGAAGGGCACAGACAATTTTGAAGACATTTCGTGTCACTACCATATAATGTTAATCAGCGAAATACAGCAAACATCACTTATAGAAAATATTCAGAGGGGCCAACAAACACTAACCCCCCACGGCTGCATATAGTTTGAGATAATGTAATAATCGTAACACACTGAGAGCAAAATGACATTCAGTAAAATCAAAGTCGGTGGAGGCTGAGGAAATAAAATGAAACTCCAACAGAAACAACAGTTTAATACAAAAACAAGTCATACAAAGGATTATACATTCATTGGAAGATTTACATCTTGGGAAATATGCTTATTTGCTTTATTGCTGAGAGTTAGATGAGACAATCAATACCACTCTGTATGCTAAATATGAGGCCATAGCCAGGGGCAGGCTGTTCTCATGCACTCTTCATACACTTTCCTTTGAAAAGTAATGCACCAAAATTTGTTCGTATCCCATGTACTGATGAAGAACAATATTCTCACTCCGACCTCGTCACATATCAACGTTTGGTCATGGAATTTCTACATCCAGATACAATGTGCAAGGTACCCTGGGTACGTTGGTTGTTGATGTTCTGGGACGCTGTGTCAAGTAGTGCATGTTACTTGCATTGTCTTCTTTCAAAATACACTTCCATTTTCACAGGAAATTTAAAAATAAAGTCTCTTTCAAAATAAACGCACTTCTTCACTACAACAATGCAAACAAAAGAACAGGGTTTGGCTTTAGAATCTTACAGGACACAAACACTGCTCTCTCGGGCAAAGGTCCGTGTTTGTTGGACCCATCCACCACCCCTCCTGTCCGCCCCAGTCGGACCTTCGCCACCTTAACTTTTGTCCTTGTCCTGCCGCATTTCCCCCTGATGCTGCCGGGCGCCATTAAACTATAACAGCAACCGGTGGTGTACCATTCCACTGTTAAAGGACGTCTTTTTCCTTGATTTCACTGTCCAAGCACCAGATTTTGACGACTTCGGAGTAAGACCGGGTAGATGCAGACCACAGCAAAGAACAGAAACGCTCAGATTACAATACATGCAGATGACTTCATTCTCTGCTCATAGCACCGTTAGGTTTGGACATACTTTCTGCACTGAACTTTCAAAGGGAGCTGCGGTTATGCAGACGCACATGCGGTTCTATTCATAGAACATCGACAGTCCGCTTCAGCCCTTAAAAGTAACCAGAAGGGATGGGAGGTGAGCTTACCATCCACCTAATGCTGACATTGAGTAAAAGTGAAACTAAGAAGATGCTGCTAGGCCCAGAGTGAATGTCTGTCGATTATCCAACTAACTTTGTCGTGGTGAGACACTGTGGCTGGCTTGACAGCAGTGTTTTGGACTCAAGTGTGGAGCAAGAGATTCACACGCAGTCGGCATGCTTGATATGCCTAAGGTCTGCATGGCCATAATAAATCAGCTGCACACAGATGTCCGCACGGGGGGGACCAAAACGGCAGACATGCAGAAACTATGAATTGGTGCTTACTCCACTACACTGAATCTTAACATAGAAAATTGTACGCTGTTATATAAATGCTCTGAGTATTGTAGGCCTATAGAGCTCATTTATTTCTGACAGTGTGGTTGCTAGAAGACATTGTGGCAGTAAAATATCAATATGCCAAAAGTTCACTTAGCTTATGAGCCTTGGATCTGAGCAGAGTCCTCATATAGTGACATTTAGGAGTGTCCTTTGAGGTATGAAAATAACAAAAGGCCTTTCAACCACAACCGACATACATAAGTGATGGTATGCTGTCAGCAGAGTCATTCCCTTTAGTGATGTTTTTTATCTCAAGAGGACACGCCTCTCCTGTGTGATTCTCAACTTTAATATTTAAATGTTAGGCTGCATCAACCTAATTTAAACATGGTAGCACTTTATTGGACCAAACTAATTCTGTTGTCAGGTATGTAAATTTCTCTGTCCACAGGAAAATTGCAGTGACTGCTGCCATTTGGACCCAACAGTAAAGGGTAAAAATAATAACATCCACATGTATACCACAGATATAAGTGGAGGTCGCTCTAACATTCCAGTTAGGAGAGACACTGTTCTGTCCCCATGCTGCGGTGTGCAGAATTACAATGAGCTTCAGCTCTCAGTCTGTCTAAGTCGATACAGAGCCAGAGGAGAAGAAATAGTTGTAAGTGGAAGAAGGCAAGGTAAACTACAGGGAGGGGGGTTCAGCTGAGAGAGGAAAAGGTGAACTGGGAGTGAAAACACAGAGGGAGTGAGATGTAAAGAGGATGAACTAAAGCAAAGAGATCACTGAGATAAAGGAATCTATTCTGTACTTTCTATTCTCTGTAGTATCTGTGGTGAGAAATTAACCCAATTAAGCAATCACTTCTTATCGTGGATGTCCCCTTCTCATTTTTCATCTTCAAACATATTTTGATTAATTCCCTTAATTAAAGCTTGTTTCGAGTCACTGATCGTCTCACTCTTTGGTATTATCTGATACATGAGAGCAACCAGATGGCAGGGTCTTCATGGTGGGTGGATGCTGCTGAAGAAGTGGCCTAACTGAGAACATTTTTTTAATTGAACAGCAATAAAAGCTTTAAACTATCTGCTGACGACAAGGACTTGTGTGGGCACGTTTGCAATTTACAACTAATCTCACATCAGAGTGCCATAAGATGTGGACTCAAGACAGTGTGTAGATGCAGTTGCTTCTTAGGTAAGCAGTTTTCTTAATGAAACTGACCTTCAGCAAAATCGCTCCTCTTGCAAGCCCACTGTTTCCTTTGATTGAGCTGAATCAATTACTATGGATTTAAAGGAATAGTCTGACATTTCGGGAAATGTTTGTTTAATCATTTTAAAGATGACAATTGTGTTACGCTCAGCTCATAATATTTGGGTAACATCCGTGGAACGAAATGTACATTTATTAACATTTTTTTCTGCTGATTTTCTTTTGGAATTTGGTTAAAATTGGCGCTTCATATGGATGGAAGTCTGTCTAATGACATTAGAAGAGAACATTGGTTGATGTTATGGATACAGATAAAACATACACAGTGACATAAGTAGGCCCACTTTACTGTAACTGTACGTTCAAACCAACAGCGACCAGAGCTTCCAAAACGGCAGAAGTCATTAATTTTCAATAATAAAAAATTAATAAAAAAAAAAGAGGCTTGGGACAGCATCGCAGAGGTAGTTGGTTGGTCTGGTGAGTTTTAAAGTGTGTAATGATAGTAATAGAGGAGAGAATTGCAGGCTAATGTTGCTTGCAAGTCTTCCTTGCTTGGTTTGAATCGGATGACATACTGTAAAGCAAAGCATTTTATCAGCACAGATTTCGCAAAATGACATTAAAATACAGACTGCACAACAGCAAGCAGCAACTATGCTGCTTTCAAGCCAGTAGTCTGCTTCACGGCTCCTTTAAATTGACATGCACGATTGAACATTCAATGATTCACGTGATGAGCAACTAGAGCGACCAAAGCTGCCACAAATATTTTTGACAGTCGTGCTTCTTGGGCGTCCACGAGAGACTTTGCCTCTTTGGAAGCTTCTGGTTTGAACATACAGTCACTCTGGTAAAATTTAATGGTAGTTGTCATTTTTTGGATAGTTATTAATTCACTGTTGATAAACTATTTTAAACTCACAACAATTTCATCTTCTAATAGCAAATTTTGTGGTCGATGCCAAGGTGTTGTAATATGGAAAGTAGAGTCCAGGACTTATGAAGAATTGCTGAATGGCACATTGCATTGACTTGCAAAATTGTCGAAGAGGACGTGATGTCTGGACTTTGGCTTTCTATGGGTGAACTTAATGGCGTTATGGCATTTTTCCATACTCACAGAGATGCTTATAGGTGGATTTTGTAATGTGATCTCATCTCTTCTTGTCATATTTTGATACTTGGGCAGAAGTCCACTGCGTTATGATAATGACAGGGCAGCCTTTTGCATTGTATCTTGATGCAGACGAGGTGTGCGGGTCTCGATGTGGATGAGGTCAGCGGTAAGTCATGTGAGTTGACTTAAATGACTTAGGCCTCGATCGCATTTTGCAGGTTCCAAAATGCGAGGCGCACCACACTGCCTTTTTTGTTTGTTTTTTAAATTGAATGTCACTAGAAAAAAAAAAAAACTCCTTGCCTTTTTATTGTTGTCAGGCAACTACCCCATCACATCCTTACCCTAACCTTCCTGTGTAATCAAATCACCCTTTATTTATCTATTTATTTTATTTCACATTAATCAGTAGCTAGTTACGACAGGCAGAGGGTACTTGCTGTAGCTCTGGTTGAGGGTGAGAGGCTGTCAGCAAATAGTTTGTTGGTCACAGGAATCTGTGTGGGTACATGAGACCCTACAAAAGAGGATGGATCATGGGGAGTACCACCAGTTGGTCCAGGGGCTTCACCTCAATGAAGGCCTTGTCCAGGCATATTTGAGGATGACTCTGGGGCAGCCTGACGATCTCATCAGGCCTAGTGTAACAAAAATAAATACAAACTAGAGGGGGTCCATTGATCCCGCCGAGCAAGCAACCAGTTTCTCCTCCATTGTTTACCTACAGTACTGTAAACTTGTTGTTGTGACCACCACAGAGGGCCCGCCTCTTAAATAATCTGATTGGACAATGGGAAAAAAGCAGAGATTCAACTCAGGCGCATCACATTGCAAAAATAGTGAGCATAAAAGCTTCATTCTCATTTAAAACAATAACAAAAAGGCGCCTCCAGCTGCTAAAACGCTTTCTGTGTGATCAGGGGTCTAGAGGTTGCTGGATGGTTTAGGCAACAAAACTATTTGGTTAGGGTTAGGAATTAGTCATGTAATTCGGCTCACAAAACTAAAGTCTGACTAATGACTGACTAATAACTCATGCCTGACAACTCGTGAGAATAAATCAACATTGACTTTTTGTTTTATATATGACACAAACACTGGCCTCCTGTGCTTTCTGGGCCTGTTCCTGCCGTCGTTATAGTGACCCCAGGGGCACTGCCCAAGTGGCGCATTTTGACACCCTGGGAGTGAGACCAGGCTGGATTTTGTCACCTTTGGATATTTCCCAAAATGTCAGATTATTCTTTTAAAGTCAGAAAATACACAGCCACACACAAAAACAGTTTCATCAGGTTCCTTTTGGAGAAATAATGCTCTGGTGGTTTCACTTTAAACGTACAAGTAGTTCTCAGCCCTCCCCAGGCATTTAAACCACTAATCCCATTTCTCCACCACAATGGCTCACTTGCTTTGTGCCAATATATTCAAGTCTAGATTTCACCCACAAGATTAACATTTGTGGCATGCTTGGCTCTAAAAATGTGTTTCCCCACACAGTCTGAACTGTCAGTGAGAAAGAGAGGGAAGAGAAATGATTTAAAGCTCTGACCAGTGAAAGGTTTGGATGGGAGCACAGCCTTTACAGTGATAAAAGTGAATGTCACATTGAGTATTAAAAATGCATAATGAACTGAGGTTAAGCTAAATACAATATCTATTCCATCCAGCAGTATCTTTTAGAGGGCAGTAAAAAGCCAGAGGCTTTTTGGTGGGTGTCTAATTCATTCATTGTTTTGCAGCGCTCAACAGATTCATCTAAAACATGCTGCGCACAGACTGACCTTGTGAGGCGAGGTGTGATTGAGTACAGATATTGTAATGCAGAGCGAGATTTTCCTTGTGCTACATCTTGATTTGCATATGTTTCTGATTAAAATGGAAAGTCTGTGCTTTTAGTTTGTGGAACAGAGAAGCAAAGAATGGTCTCGGTGAATCAGAAGCTTGTCGTTGACCAATCTATGGATTTAGTTCAAAAGACTGCTTTTTTTTGTGCCTTTGACCAGTTTGACATCTCTCTACAACTGGAGACCTTTAAGAACAGTCTGCCATTGTTTTTCTTGCTCTCTTGAGACCCTCTCTGGACAAATCACTCTTCAGTCAATGCTGCAGATAATTTGAAGCTGTCAGCAGCTTCAAACAGTCAAGTGTCTGTTGTCTTATTTAATGCACCGGAGGTTCCTGATGAATTAGCAGAGAGACGTTGCAGTGTTACAGTCATTAGCTCACTTTAATAGACCTGCTCAACTTCATCAAGAGAAACAAGAGAGATGTGAAGGTCACAGCAACACTTCATGCAAAGCCAGGAGGCAATATGTTGGTGCATCAGCAGGGCTATTACAGTGAACCACTGACAGGGAGCAATTTTGTGATTTGGTTGTAGGGAGAAGAAAATAGCTATTTTTAGCTGTAACTGAATTGAACAACAGCATAAGATGAAAAAATTGCCTCTCTTGTTATTACACAGCGATGAGAAGGCACCCTTTCCAAACATGTACATGTACAGATTAGGTGTCTCAAAAATCTGTGAATTCATCTTTCAAGAAGCTGAATTACTTTTTTTCTAAGCTTAAAACTGTCCGCTTGATATTATGCCTCAATTTTGACCCAGTGTGCATGTTAATTTGAAACTACAACACAAATTACAATGCCGGGGATGTTAATTTGCCTAATTGTGTGTGAATCATTGAATTCTTGGAAATAAAAGCCATCATTTTCTATCATTTTAATTTGAACGTCCACGCTTTGAATGATCTTGCTCTCAAGCCTCTTGGACTGGAACTCCAAAGCCTTGTGGCAGACAGTTTGGAGATTAAGATTTTGGAGAACTTAGTGAAGAAATGAGACAAAATCAATCAGAATATAAACCTATTTACATCCTGCTACTAATGCTCAACATCCTTTTATTGTGAGCAAATTCATTTCCCTGGGGACTCATCTGAATGATAAATGGACAGTGCCAAGGTAAACCACAGACTCATAACTCACTGAGTGGTGTGAGGGAGAGGGCAGAGTGGTATAGAATTTGTCCAGAAATCTCACATCTATTCAAGGAATGCTAAAGCATAAACTCAGCCTGGCAGGGAAGGAAAAAATCTTGTTTTATAGCAATGTTTTTTCACATCAGTTTTTAGTGGCTATTATGAAATCGCTTTAGCAGTCAAAGGGTTGTTTGGGCTTTATTAACAGTGATGAGGCTCCAGTGACTACAGAGCTCAGTTTTATGAACACATGCACACACTCACACAGATTCTTTGCTTCGTTTGCATCACTAGCTGTTCAGAACAGGCTGATTGCTTGACCTGTGGTATTTTTGCCTTAAGATTACTTGAGAACCACTCACGTAAACAATCTCATACTCAACACTGCACTTCCTATGGGTCCTGAGCAATACACCTACATGGCAAACTTACACAATTTGAGTTGCAATGGCATTGTGGTGCTATTTCTGAAGGCTATCCGCTCATGCACTTTGACTCCAGAGGCCTGTACTACGAAGCAGGACTTGAAGTTAGCAAGGTAACTTCAAGGTTAACTCTGGGTTTTCAATACAACGAAGCTGGCTCTCTTTTTACCGGGACAAATCACCATGGTAACTTGTGCTGAGCAGCTAACCTGCTCCGGAGCAGGTTAACTTCAGGGTATCGGATCACAGCCTGTCAACACCCCGACCTCTGACCAGTCACATCACTGAAGAAAAAGTCTTGAGTTTCAGGTAAAAAAAAGAGTAGCCTATATATTGTTAGAGGTCAGTAGAATCAGGGCTGTATTCCCACTGGTTTTAAAACAGAGCTTCCAACAAACGGAGAGATCGTTTACACACTAAACATGTGATTTTAGCAGGAATTTAACGTATGCAAAGTTTATTTTAGTCTGCAGTGATAGTTTTGCTAATTTTACACTCTGATTTAATCACTGCAGCTCACAATAACATGAGACACCTGTGTGATGTGGACTGGGAGAAAAAAGCTAAAATTGTATTAGTAAAATAATCCACACACTGTTAATTGGCTCCAGTTATTATAAATGCAACATTTCGGTCAGATAAACCTCATCAGTCATTAACTATTAGTTACTTTTAGCTACTTTTCCACCCTTTACTTCAGTAGCAGAAACATTCTGGCATCACTTTAATGTCTTTAAAGTGACATATTCAGAGCAGTTTTGTGATCTTCCAACTAAATAGCAAAAAAAACTCAAGCTATACTAGTGTCACATACAGCCTAGTGATGCCTACATGTAATTTAAGTCTCGGCTGATATTTTTGGATAGTATTTTAATATCCCTGCATTTTCCGTTATGATTACAGAGTATCGTTTACACCCCACGCCATCGACATTGTAATATCTCGCAGTACTTGCAGTACCTTTTCATGTCATATCATATGAAGCAGTGTACTTAACTCGTGTTTCTGATGATGTCACTTGTAATAAACAACCCCGCCTCTTTCACATGACTGCACTCGTGGCGGGGTAGGAAAACCCAGAGTTGACTGAACTGGTTGATAACCAGCTTTGTAGTACCTGTTACCCAGACGGCCAATGTTTGGGTTAGTTAAGCCAGAAAAGATAAGATATCCTGGATAAGTTGAACTGGCTTTGTTGTACAGGCCTCTGGGAAGTGAAGAAGAGTTCGGCTGTAGTATATCCAGCATACAGTAGCAAAAGTGAGCTGCAGTCAGTGAGCTTGTAAAGGCTTGCAGACGTAGGTGAAGACATGCTTGACTCAGTCCACATAGGCCTGAGCCCGTCCTCCCAAATCCTGCTGCAAAGACCTCTGTTCATTTGTTTATATTAAATTTATTAATAATGAAGGTGTCATGTATCCAAATTGCACTAAATTCGACACTGCATATCCTTAGGTTCCCAGCAAAACACTCACCAAGTGTGAAGTAGATAAGATGAATGGATCTCCAGACAGACAGACAAACAGACAGACAGAGTCCTTGCTTGCTTGGATGGAATCACTCAGCTATGATATTATGATGCTGAGATGAGCCAGTAACATGCTACGGGGTCTAATTTTTAATATCACCAATTAACAACCAAAAACACAAATTGATCACTATCGGGTTAAGAGTGGACCTTTCTTATGTATCATACCCCTTTCTCTTTCCCCTCATTTCCTGTCTGCTTCACTGAAAGCTACCCAAGGCAAAAACACCAATATGAAAATCTTTAAAAAATCATTTAATCATTTTGAATAACATCTTGACTTTTGAATTACTGAAAGAAAGAAAGTGCTGCGTGACTCATACTGCAAACAACCATGTTGAACGACTCATGGTGAGGGGAGGATGGGCTGTTCATTGTCTCAGTCCAGCGATTGCACTCAGCTGACGCAACAGAAGCCGAGATATTCAGACTTTTAGTCCTCCGTATGACTCAAGCTCAAAAGAATGTTGGATGCCTCAGTCTTCATAATGCAGTTTGATGCCTGTTGACATCATCAGGGTATTTTTTTTCAGACTTGATAAATCTCCAAAACTTATACAACAGGTTTTAGTAGAGTAGTACTTTGTCATGGGAATATTACTCTACTAAACCTGTTGTTTACCATGACAAATCCATGATGATCCGTGGATCATGATGTGTAACACTGGTGGAATGACCCTTTGAGTCTTAATTTATTCAGGCAGACAAAAAGCTGAGACGAGGGAAGAACAACACTTAAAGTAAAGTGCTGATAACAGGCCAAATGGATGAATAAAACATGAAACTACCACTAAAATGTTGAGGTAATGGCTGGATATACTGAAATGTCAAGTCTAAAATATCTAGACTATAGAGAATAAAAAAATGTATGTAAAATATATTATTGTAAAATTAGCATAATGATAGAATAAGAATTGAATATAAAACTACTTTTACAGCCATGAGAAAAGCCTTAAGTCCAAAGCTACAGTAAACGCCACAAACAAGAAGGCTCTTGCTCCATATTTCAGTACAAGGCTGTGTTTGCATTTTAAAAACGTCTCCATCTGTGCTGGTTCTTTGTCATAAATAGCGTCTGCTAATCAACAAAGCAAACATGGAGAACGAATCCCTCTGCAATCCAAACATTGCTCTAATCCAGGTCCTGGATTGCAAAAAAGAAAAAGTGCAACAATCACAGCAATACTATTGACCAGAAGCAGATGCTGAAGCCTTTCAATTTTCCACAACGCAGCACAGGGGCAGGCAGATCTCATACTTGCTACAACTACAAACAAGAAACAAGCTGGCAGGTGCCAGAGAGTCTTTACAAAGCCCAGCAGGGCCGGCTGATTGGCCACAGCCACTTTCCCTTCCCAATGAGCCAAACACAGATGATGTAATGGGCATCATCAAAACCAGCATTGTTAGAGCACTGTTATAGTTTTTTCTATCATCTTAATTGGGGCACAGAGACATATGCTGGGCAAGTCGCCGGCTCATCACACTTTCTTACACCCACAGTAATGGTTTATGGGCCTCTGTAACAGTTATGTGTCTCTACAGGTATTTTACACCTTTTTTTCAGGGAGAAATAGTGTTAGTGTGTGTATGTTGCCCTGAACAGCTGTGGCACCATACTGACTCTCTATATTAGAAGCAATCTGTACCAAAGATGCGACATCAGAAGTCTGAAAAGAGATTTCATTCTGTGTTCTGCTTGTATCAGATCAAAACCATAATGTCAGAGCATGCTGTCATCTTTCCTGTCTGCTTCAAAGTAAACTGCATGAGGTTTGAGACATGTTTCATCTCAGAATTCAAGTGTATTCAGGCGTGTAGTGGTAGCTGATGTGGTGGGTGTACTACTGGGTACACTCTCTATATATTCCAATGGCTTTCTGGCTGACAGATGGCTATACTGTGAACAGCATGCTGTATACTCTCCACAACAAACTTGGGTGTATTAACATAGTGAGTTAGGTGGCAGGCGGGAGTACCCTAATTAATCCCATGCTCCTACTATTACTATTATGCTGTCTACTATCAAAGCCTTAGTCCTAATGTGCAGAAAAAAGCATTCATTCTTGAGAACTGGGATAAAAAATATTAAATTAATTTGAAGAATTAAATAAAAAAAACCCAAACAAAACAAAAGTACCCTGAAATTATAACTTGAATGTGTTACAAGCCTTCAAAATCTAAAACTAAAAGTACGTACAGATAACTTTGGTGTAAAAATGAACTGCTATTATCATCTTTGTTTTAAAACATATTTTTTGTGAAAATCTGGCCCTTTAGAGATGTGTCCAAGATTTTCTACAAAAACATCATTTAATCAGGCATAAAAGCGGTTAGCGATATCCTGAGGACTCCTGTCTCACTTCCTGGTTTCCAAAAAGGTAGGAATGCTGCTCAATTTCCAGTAAGCTTTCTATTTTTTGATAAATTTTTAAAATAATATCGCCATCGGGTGTGTCTCAGATATAACAAGTCAACTCTGTAGCTCTTCTAAATCAAAACTAAATGAGAGTTATGGTTTAAAAATGAGTATTTAATTAAGCATTAAGAGAACTGTTAGCAACTTTTAAAGGTAAAATGGCTACTTACTACAACTGCTGTGAAATTAATACATCCATAACTTTTTAGATGTCACCTCCGTCAGATCTTACCTCTGACATCCATTAAGGTATTCAAGAGGTTGGCCCATTACAAGGTTTAACAGTCAAGACTTTGATCTTTTAACCTTTATTTCCCAGTCTAATTGAGGAGCAAAAATCAAAAACACAAAAAGGTAAGGTTGTCCAAATTCTCAAGAATGAGTGTCTTACATAATCCCTCTCAATCATCACATATGAGCCACTAGAAGTGAGAAGAAGACCCTACCCTGTGTGCCTGTGTTTTCATATTTTCCTCCTACTGCGCTGTGTTCAGGACGTTCCTGGGCACAGCATGCAGGTGAGGTCTGGATTTATAAAAAGGTGACTGGGTGTCAGACAGTAAACAGCATCCATCCAAGAGGAAGCAAGCAGAGGGAAAAACAATACAAACACAGCAAGATGAAACGAGAGGGAATCAGTGGTTCACTTCCACTTTTGCTGGTGATACTGCTTACAAACAGGAAGCAACAATTTCTGCATAGTATACCTTTAATTAATATGCTGAACTGTATGTAGAGATGAATCTGTAATTATGATTAGTTATGTGTGAGTTGGCAGTTACTGCTATACAGCTGAGCTAGTTACCTTTTAGCTAAACTTATTTAGCTGCTCTGTCATCATCATCATGATTAAGCTACAGCTGCATTTAGTTAGGATTATGTGGAATAACAAACTGATCGTCAAAATTAATATATTGTGATTTTGAGAGAGCAAAGCAAAAGCAGTAAATTAGTATTCAGCTGAAGAAAGCTGGAGCAATAGCTGTTAGCTTGATGATATTTTTAAATATGAAAAAACAAAGACCAAATATTCAGATTCAGGTCTTATCTGTATTTTTTCCCATCATTAGTGTAATTGATACATTAAATGCATAGAATGCAATTTCCAAAATGGTGATCTGCTCCTTTAAATTGCTAAATGGATAAACGTAACTTAGTGATTTAAAGTTAATGTTACCTATCTTAGTTAGATTGATAGATTGAATGTTTTTTCCTTCCCAGGGGTTTTTCTGATTGTGAAATTGGCACATTAAACCACAAAATTCAATTTAAAAATTATTCAGGATCTGACATTTCTAATTCTACCTGTGAAATCTCTTAGCAACAATCTCTGTCAGCACAATGATGACTATGATTTGATATCGCAACTGCTGTGAGACATGTTACTGAGAAATTTGTCCAATACAGGTCGGCAGTCTTGCTGCAAATAATCTGCTGAGTCCTGCTGAGACGAATTGAGTCTGATTATTACGTAGACCGCTTCCTCAATCAGACGTTTATCACTTCCACATGTTTGTTGGCTTGTTGTTAACACGCCATGTGACACTGAGGCGGTGTAGACAGATGGGCAGGTCACAAGAGGTGCACTGTGCTCAGGGAGGAAAACAAAAAAGACAGGACACACAACCAAAGGCCCCTTGCTCTCGCCGGGATTGGAGTTGACAAGTGAGGGCATAGCTGTCCGACTGTCAGAGTGGCTGTGACAGAGGCTGACTTGGAAAAACAAGCAAAGATTGGGCTTGATGCGACATCTATACAGTGGATAGTTTGTGAGCAAATCTACCGAATTTCGAATGGAAATAACACAACACATAATAAAGGTGTCCAACGAGGAGACAGGGTTATAATCATGATTCTATGTGTATAACAGTATAGAAGACAGGACAAGTTTTGTGGACATATTTGAAATAAGAAAATTAAATGCTTAGATAACTTAAATATCTTTCACGGTACAGCAAGAAAAGATGCAGCCACTAAATTAATCTTTCTAACGTGGATGTGTTTCTGTTATAAGTATTTGAACAATGATAATGAGAAAATATGCATGTTTATTTTTCTTATCTTCCCAGGAGGTATTCACTATGATGAGTGAAAACAGGTTTGAGGGGATTTAAAGGTCCACCTTCACACACCGTTGATCCAGCGCATTAGCTTCATGGCCCGGAGAGACCACTGGTGAATTAACAAGTCAGACTGGACACCAGCTCAACCTTGACTCAGAGCGGTGTTTACATATCCACTAAAATGCATGACTTCACTTTTGCTATAACAGCGTATTTATTATGAATCAACATATTCCAATGCTAGAAATGAATAAGAAATGTTATAAAGTAATTAGTTTCAGCTCCTTGCGGATGACCTGCTGCACTGTCCTAAATCAGCATCTGCCTCTCTGGTAATTACCACAGCTTCCACTAAGGCCGCCTAGTGTCCTCAAACACACTGTGCAAACAATTTAGTGAGGGAGACGGGGTTGAAAGGAGGCCTGAGGTGCATGAAGACGTGAGACAAACACACATTTAGACAATTTACTCATTTCATGCAAAAAACAAAAAGCAAGTAGGTGCTAGTGTTTACTCATTATTGTGCTCCATGTGGGTTTGGCATAAAGAGATACTGTAAACACTGCATGGCTCATAAATGCATAATTACCGGGTTGTTTACCAGAACCTGAGACATGAAACAAGCTGCTTTCTGAGTGGGTATAACGAGAAGTGAAATTTGTTGATTAAAAAATACTCATGCGTGAAATAATATGTTGAAAATGCCAAATAGATATCTGGAACTAAATACACTCAAACCCAGATTTGACAGTGCGGTAAGAATGTGTTTAAAGTGTTTGATGATCGGAAGTTAGAAAAGTAGCACACTCCCACACGTTTGCCGCACTCTTTGTCATCTCACTGACAGCTCTGTGATCATACTGACAGCTCTTCTGTCCTTTTAATAACATCTATGTTGCTTTGTTAAAGCTGTACTTCATGAAGTGTCTTGGCTTTTACTTGCTACATATTGTCTGATAATCAAACATGAAAAGCAATATCAAGATTCCACTACTAGTCACTTGGTTTAGTCTTTACACAGCCGTTGGTCAATGATTTTAATAGACAATAGACATTAAACAACACCATCCATCCATTTATCTCAAGTGTTTATCCTGTTTAGGACCATGGGAGGGCTAGAGTCTACCCCAGTATACCTCTTAGCGCTGACCTTCACTGCCTCCAACCCCGATGTGATGATTGCTCACCAATTACTGCACTGTCCCACTGAGTTAAAGCAGTAGGATACAAAATAACGTGTTGCCTATCCTCCACAGGACTAACACACAGATAAACAAACATATTCACACCTTCAGGTAATTAAGAGTTTTCACTATATAAACAGCATATGTTTGGACAGTGGGAGGAAACTGAAGCACCCAGATAAAACACACTGACAGAGGGAGGACATGCAAACACATTAAGAGTCAGTCAGCTTGTGGTTTTGAATTCATAAAAGCTAAACGGTATTACAACATGAACATTGTATAAATATTACTGGCCAGGAATGGCCGTTGTGATGGCGAGGTCAGGTGATTCGTCAGCCATATTGCCAACAACTATTTGATGGATTGGCATGAAATTTCAATTTATGGTCCTACAATGATGAATCCAGCTGACTGTTCCTTTAGCAGCAGCATGAGGTTGACATTTTAGTGAAAAATCTTGACATCTACTGGATGGATTTCTCTGGAATTTTCTACAGATATTTATGATGCACAGGTAAAAACTCCTAATCCCCAGACTATTAATCTAGCAACAACAGCAGGCCAGAGTTTTCACTTATTCAGTGAAATATCTCATCATCTGACAGATGCATTGCTGCAAAATGTTGTACAGACATACATGGCTCCCAGATGATGACACCACGAGTTTAACATTCATGGTTTTGAGTGAAATATCTCAACAACTGATTAATAGCATGCTAACATGCTAAACTAAAACGGTTAACAAATGTTATTCCTGCTAAACATTAGCAAGATAGCATTTTCAAGGAAGAACATTAGCATGCTGATGTTAGCAGTTAGCGCAAAACATCACTGTCCGTAAGGGTCCTGACCATAGACTGTATATAAAGATGGATGACAAGTCTCGACGTACCCCCAATGTATAGAAGTGAAGCTAAAATATCCGGTAAATATGCTCTGGCCTTTCAACATAGATTTATGCTGTTAATGTGCTGACTCAGTAAGTAGCGTCTTGAATCTGTCTTCTGGTTTCCCTTGTTTGAATGACAAATACAGACTATGGCTGCCTGCTGGTATGGAGAGTTATTTCCTCTCATACAGGCACAGAACACACTTTCTAGCTGGCTGTTGGCTGTCGTCTTTGTGGCGTAGTCAGTTACAACTTTTTGGCCGATACACAGGTGACATGAGGCAACGCAACAGTTGGCCTTTGTTGTGTCAGGGCCTTAAGTCTGACCGAGCTGCTAGCATGGTTAGAAATTTGCTTATGCAGGTGCTCTGCAGTGGAGCAGACTTTCAGGTGGACTTGGCTTACCAACCTTCCTATGTTACTACTGGGAAGCAAACGTGCACAAACCTTTACTCTGGTTTACTTCCGCACAGAGCAGCTGGCAGGCTCACTACAGGCTCTCATGTGTGGTACCCTGCCCCTCTCTTATTTACAGTATACAACTAATCCCAGGGTCACTGCAACATTGTAAATATGGGCACAAATAAAGTGACACTTAAAGTGGTCTGCCCTTCCTGAATCAACCCTCATCTGTAACAACCACCTCTTTGCACCAGCTAGAATTAATCCAAGGTTTATGTCCCTAGCCAGAAAAGGTCTGTGTTGCTTGAAAGACTTGTATGTGAAAGGTCATTTGTGAGTCTTAACCTGCTACAAGCCATTTTTTAACTGACTATTCCAGACTTTTTAAATCCTCCTGTTATGGGACTTTGTAAGGACTCACTCTTCGTTCCTTCTAATCCCACCTATCACTGGCATGGATCACATACTCCTGGCAGTTACCTCCACCAAAGGTCATGTCTCCTACCTTTATGACCTGTTATTACCAACCAATTACAAGTTGACCAGGAGAATGAACTGCAAATCACCCTCTCTGACCAGTTTTGGGGTGAAGAAAATATCTAATCACCCTCCTCATGTATTTGTTGTAGCCATATCCAGTTTATGGTGCTTCACAGTTCATTATAGCAGGGCCAGGCTCTCTAAAATCTATCCAGATACAGCTGACAATGAATGTAATAGGTACTCACTTTCCCCATGTGACCTAACTCATATGTTTTGGGCATGTCACAAACTATTGAGGCTCTGGGAGTCATTCTTCAAGGTTATCTCTGAAATAACACAGACCCAAATTTCACCATCTCCCCACGTAGCCATTTTTGGAAGGCTGTCGGAAAGTAATGTCACAACAAATATTCAATCCAATTTAATTGCCTTCATCTCTCTAATGGCCTGCAGAAAAATTCTCCTGTTATGGAAATCCCACTTTCCCCTGTCAGCTAAGTCTTGGTTAAGCGGCAATATGTTCTTTCCAAAATTGGAATAAGTTACATTCTGTATCAGAGGCTGCTCTGATAGATTCTATTTTTATTTGCAACTTTGACCGGCTGCCTGCAAGTGGAATCGAACAATAGAGGTTAAATCATATGTAGCAATTATACAATGTGTTAGAGCCATGCTGCTATCCGCCACCCAGCCATTCCCCTGCAAATATATATACATACATATGTATATATGAATATACAATGAATATATACATATTGCATGTTCTGCACTATGTATATCTTGGTTGAAGTCTGGGAATACTTAATTATTGCAACAACTTTGGTGTCATTCTCATTCGCTATGTAACTCAATTACTTATTTTTGCTCTGTTTTGCCTCTGGTCTGTTTGTTCTTGTTTATTCCCTGTAGATGATGCCTGTGGCGGGGAGGGAGAGGGCCACTGGGTTAAGAAATCACACTACTGAACAGAAAACACTGAAAATGCTTCCTGTAATACACTGCCTCCTATTCTTTAATAAAATATTGAAATAGAGGAATTTGCTAGTGACATGTTTGCTTTGGAAAAAGACTGTGAGACTCTTGAGATTTTTTTCTTTGTTGCTTTTTGCTTGTGAAGTCATCAGCACTTAAATGCGTCATCAACGGGTCTATAAATTCCTTGTAAAACACATGATCTAATCTATGTTGTATTTGCTGCATTTCTCCTCGGAAAGTGGCCTCATTAACTAAATGTACCAATGTTATATTTAGACCAAAATGTAATAAGAGATATTATTATTATTATTATTATTGAATTTCTGTTTAATGTTTTTTTTAAATTATTATTACTACAAACGTATCCTTTACGAGCTCTGCCATTAGTGTGTCATATTTTGACTGTGGTTTTGTCTGAAATCTAAAAACTATATTTAGATGTGAGAAAGTTGCAAGCTGCGTTATCATTGCAAAGTAGGAAGTTGAATTGCAAAGTTAAACTGTGTGAAACAATTTACTGTTAAGGTTCTGCGAAATTCTGATAAAATCCAGACGTGACCACATCCCTTCAGGACTTATCTAATCTCCAGAATCTAGTGACTGTGTGAGACTTATCAAGATGCTATAAATGTCCCATTTTATCCCCTTTAAACATTATCAAGTTTTTATCTTATTCGAATCATTTCAGTTTTGTTTGATTCACTGTGTCTCCATATTTAGATAATATAAAAGGTTGCACAACATAAAAAATTGTAATAAACATGGTCTCCTCTTCTCTCTCATGTTATTATGTTTGCCAAACATTTCCGATCACCATCAAAAGCTCAGTGGAGTTCTGGATATCTCACCAAACAGAGAGCTCCATTTGAAGTGGAGATTTAAATTGAACACTTAAACTTGAAAGAAGGTAAAAATCATCTCAGTAATACTTTAAACTACACTACAAAGAAAGACCTCTGAGGAGAAAATACTGTGCACGTACTTTCCTGTATACACATCAGATTGAACATAACAGCCTTTCTCCAGCAGTGGATACAGATGATTAAAGGGGGAGAAGCATACAAAGTTTTCAGAATAGTGATGTGAGACTTACTGGCTGCTTATGATGGTGCAGTTCAAATAAACACAGTACAAGGGAGACATATAGAAACACCTCTGAATGTAATCCTTTACAACATCACCACTAACTATGATGTCAATGCTAAAACATATTTTATATAATTTAATATGACGGTGTCAAGAACAACTGAACATTATAAATATTGACTTTATGGTGGAACAGTTGTAATGGGATACATTAGATTGTACTGATATACCTAATAAAGTGGCCACTGAGTCGATGTCATACTTATTGCTGTCACAGGAAGTGCCCCTTTAAAATGAACATTAACATGCTAATTATAAAATACAGCTTATCTGTGAGACATCATCACCCAAGAAAGTTTCAAATGTTTTGGTGTGAAAATTTCTATCACGTCAGCTGCAGACATTCCTCTCAGGATTATCAAGCCTCCCCCTGCCTCAAACATTCACGCGTCACTGAACATTTTTGCTCTGTTTCTGATACTTCAGCACACACCATGCCAGTGCTTTGTAGACCATAACGGTAATTAAAAAAAAATCTTTGTGTTTCCAAAATAAAGAATTGATTCAGCCTCTTTCTGTTGTTGTAGTTCTACATTCTTTGCATGCAGGAAAAGGACAAACAGGCATCTGTTGTCAGTGATCCCTTCACTCACCATCTGCCCCGAACCAAATCACCCTTCCCATCACTTTTCATTTCAATCTCCTCTCCATCGTCACTGTAATCCAGTTTGATGCTTGTACCTTTTCACTTACTCCTCTCCCTAAATATTGCACAGTGTCTGCTATGGGCATCTGAGCAGCAGTCAAGGTCACACAGTGGACAAAGTTCTTTTAAGGCTTACCTGCCAGAGCCAGCTCTGGTCTCAAGGGGCCACCTAGAAAAGTTATTTCTTTATTTATATATATATTTTTAAATGAACATGAGACATCAACAAAAAAAACAGATAAACTTCTTTAACAAAAACAGACAACATTTTTGCGCCATTTTTGCCAACAATAGTGAGAGAACAATAAGGTCAGAATTTACAGTTTTTCTTGATTGCTTTGACCTGCTTAAAGAAACTGGGATCCACTCAGTTTTCATCATCACTGTCTCAGTAGAGCACAAGACACCTCTTGCAAATGTGTTAACCCTTTCTCATTGGATTGACACATTTTCCCCACCCTTTTGCAGAACAGTTAACACGAATGTCATTCAAGCAGTCCAGACTCCATTGTTTTAGCTATGATAACCAAACAGAAACCATCTGTTCCTAACTATTAGAAACTATTTTCTAAACTGTTTTGAAAATGTGGAGTTTGAGTTGACTGCTGCATCAAAGCAATCAAGAAAAACTGTAAGTAGTCTGAGAAAGTAACTGTCCTCTAACAAGCACTCCTATAGTTATTATTATTGTATGTAAGATAGTTTAGCTCGAGTGTCAAGGAAGGTGGTAGGTAGGCAGACTCAGCAGCAGCAATTTATTTACAGTGCTCGTCATTACACATGCAAATTAGGCAAAAACAAACAAAAACCCAAACAAAATGCCAAGCAAATAACTGAGGAAAATTAACTCATAATAAATCAAACAACATCTGTCCAAATGTGATTTGAAACTACCTCCCAAAGGTGGTTTCGATCTGGTTTGCAAAAATCGGATTTCATGTCATTTATGACTGTTCAGACTTCATAAGAGCCATCTGGTTCCAGTCTAGATTGGCTAAAAATCAGATTTTGGCTGGCAGTCTGAACAAGGCCTAACTTGGCTTCTTCTCCGGAGCCTTTGTGCTCCACTGTCTCGCAGGTTAACTTCTATCGCAGTGGTGCCTGGATAGTGTGACGTGTGTGGTTGTACTGCTGCTGTGGTCCTGCCAGATGCCGCCTACTGCTGCTGTTATTATTAGTCATAATGTACTGTTATTATACACATATGATTATTATTGTCACATACATATACTATAATATATTAATATATACTTGCAACATATTGTACCACAATTACCGTTATCATTCTCATAATATTATTACATAAATTAATGTTATTGTAGCTTTTATCATTACTATCTGCCCTGAATCTCTCTCTGTCTCTGTCTCTCTTTATGTATCATTTTGTCAAATGGGTTACTGCAAATTTATTATATTGATCTGTTCTGTACGACATCTACTGCACGTCTGTCCCTCCTAGAAGAGGGATCCCTCCTCAGTTGCTCCTCCTGAGGTTTCTACCATTTCTTCCCCTGTTAAAGTGTTTTTTTGGGGAGTTTTTCCTTATCCGCTGTGAGGGTCCAAAGGACAGAGGGATGTTGTATGCTGTAAAGCCCTATGAGGCAAATTGTGATTTGTGATATTGGACTTTATAAATAAAATTGAATTGAATTGAATTATGTGGGGAAAAAGAATTTCCTATTTTACGGATGTATTAGATATGATAAGTTAAACTAAATTAAATTAGACAGTTTTCCAGCACTGCAGCCCTTGATTAAAATTATATAAATCATATTTTGGAGGCAGTGGTATAATTGTTTTCATACTGCAACAGCCATATACTGGGTTGCCTTATATGGCTACACTGTGGATGTTGCAACCACTTTGGACTCTACTGTCATTACAAAATGACTGTATCTAAAAGTTTCTCATAATACATCTTAATGAAAAGCATAAGTATACTTTAAACCCTGGTATAAAGTTACTGTAATGATAATCAATTAAAGAAAACATTTGATTAAAATAAGACTGAACTAGTGCTCCAAACTAAATACCGATCTGTTTTGGTTTGTATTAAAATGTTTAGGTTTTGCCTGTTACTAGAAAATGATCCCCCTTTTTTTCTCCCCATTTGCAATAAATGTATGTTCCTAACCATACGGTTGCCATGTGCATCATATCTTTTTAGTCCTTCCATATCCTTTCTACATTCACACATCTTACACATGTATACAGGTGAGATTCAGCCCTTTCCTGGTGAAAACTTAACAATATGCATTAAACTTTAACCATAGCAAATGACCTTGACATTGACCGTTCATGGGGTTAGGGGGTAGAACACAAATACTGTATTTACTGTGGTCCATTTAAATATAGTGCTGCTGCTAATAGGTCAAAACTCTACTGCCCGGCTCATCACCCGTACCAAATCATCCGACCACATCACCCCCATTCTCATCCAACTACACTGGCTCCCTGTTCAGTACTGGATTGATTACAAAATTCTGCTCACTGTCAAACCCCTCGACAACCTAGCCCCCACCTATCACTCTGACCTCCTCCAGAGTACACCCTCTCCTGCTCCCTGCTCCCTGCTCCCTGTGCTCTTCCTCTGCTGGTCTCCTGACCATCCCCACCTCATGCCTCAGCACCATGGGTGCCAGGGCTTTCAGCTGCACTGCTCCCAGGCTCTGGAACTCCCTACCTCCACACATTCGACAGTCCAACAGCATAACATCCTTCAAATCCCATCTCAAAAACCCACCTGTACAAACTGGCCTGTGCACTTTAACACTGACTGTAGTCTAGGGCTGGCTGTTTCCCACGAGATGAAGCGCAGCAGTGATGCATCTTTAATGGTTATTATTTTTTGTGTCAGCTTCCCACAGAACAGAATAACTAAAAACAGTTGTAACAAAAATAAGAGGGATCTGCTTACGTTCTTGAGAAGAGGTTAGTACACTACATCACATGTTTGGTACATATGTACTGAGTCACAAAGCGTCAGTACATCTGTTTTGTCATTGAGTACATCCTGTGTTTGTTACTGGATATGGCACAATGGATTGATACAGTACAAACTAGTTGTTCTTCACCAATCAGAGGCTGTGTTTCTCAGGCTACTTGGCCAAAGCACAGATATTTGCTACAGAATTCCAGATAACAAGTGGGTGGAAATATGCGTCTGTACAGTATGTGACCACAGCCACTTGAGACTGAAAAATTCTGAGATTTGATCGTGACAAAAGTCGAAAATACAATCTTTAAGCAGTGACTGTTTACCATGTTGATAAGATTTGATTAAAAAGCACATTTTTGTTTTCGTCATGTCAAGCACGTAACCTAAAGCATTCAGTCATTAGCTGAAAGAACTGGAACACTCTCTTTCCATGGAGAAGTTGTGCAGTAAAATGACAGCTGAGAGACATGTAAATGAGGAGGGTTTGATAAACAGACTTTTTGAAGAACAACACCTTGACACACTCCCTAATACACAAGCATCTGTTATGATAAGTCTGTTATTTTATGTAGACATTGGAGGGTCAGAACTGAAGAATGGGGGAGAGGAGTCTGGCTTGTTACGCACTGATACGACATATTTGGGAGATGGCAGGGGAGCAACTAGTGAAGGATTGCCATGCCAAGACAATCCTGAGAGTCTGGAGTGCTTTATTTGTTGTTTTGGGCGCTTTTCCATCCACTGTTTACCCATAAAATAAACCAGACATGCTTTCATCACCAGAAGAATACATACACAATGTGTGACTTTGCTTCAAAGAGCTGTGGGATATTCTGTCTCATGAGTGGCTCACGGTGAATCCAGAGGGTCTCTTTAGTAGCTGTTTGGGAGCTTTCGACCATGTCACACTAACTTTCTCATCAGATGGAGTTGGCCCAGTTGTCAGGGAAGTGTAGATGTTGTAAAAGAATTGTAAATCTTCACCATTTTCCTGGGTGCTTTAAAGTCCTCCTGCAGAAACGTTTTAAATTAGCCTATGTCGCTATGAGTAATATTTGGTTTAACATGGTTTTCCCACATAAAAGTAAAGAAAAACTACAACAACTTGTATGCTAACTGCAGTGGCTGACAGAGTTGTAGGACAGTAATTACATTATGTGGGTGCAAGGCTACCAGACAACAGGGTAAACAAAGTAAAAGCAATGCCTGCATAAGTTATCTTTACAGTTTATTAATGACAACATTTTGATGATACTTGGATCTTTGTCAAGTAACAATAAAAAGTGGAAACCACACCTATATTTATACGTTATACACACCAATAGCACAGCTAGCGCTAGGTTGACCAGTGAAAGAGCAGAGCACATTGCTTGTTAGCTTGTAGGCTAACTGGCAGTGGCTGACACAGCATTAGTGGTTGTGAAAGGTACAATAATATCTGCTAATAATAATAAAATAATGCTGCTAATAATATCTGGCGTTTTTGGTAGATAGTAGAAGGAAGCTCCAGGGTCTGTGTTGCATCAGAAAACTGGACACTACCATGTTTGCTATCACAGCTCTAACTATATGTACTGACAAGTCTGTCGAATAGTGTTTTTGACATTAGACAGTGATTGGCTTTCGTATAAGTGATGTAATCTAGCTTGCCTGGCCTACATTTAAATCTCTGATTTTAGGGGAATGCACAGAATATGCCCCCTTCAATAGAAGGATCTTAAAACACCTCTAGTGACAAACTTTGCACGGACACCAGTCAGCATAGTCAAGGTCAGACATTTTAGGAGACATAAGCACATGAAAAACACATTTTTGAGTGGAGAGGGACTTTATGGATTTCTCATCCTTGTTGGCCCTCTGCTTTCCACAGTTTCCAAGGTCAGGGATAAACTTTAAATCATTTCTGCTTTGTTTTTTGTTTTTCGTTTTTTACCTTACTATAAATAAGTAAAACTGAATCAATGAAATGTCAGTAAAGAAGTGAAAGTCCCATAGTACAGCATTTGAACTCAACCAATACGTTGCACCATCTCCGAAAAACACATTTCGTAACTGCACACACAAACATTCTGCTGTCTGCAAACACTCTGAGACCATCAGCTGTAGGAACCCCACTTCGGATTTACTACCCCATTCAAAAACAATAATATCTCTTCATTTGATAAACTCTTGCAAGGTAATTAATGCTTGAGAATACTACATTTCACATTAATTAATTTATTCATTAAGAACATAAAATAATGAATATTGTGTGGGTTAATATACATTTCACATGCAGGCAGAAATGGGGCATATACTGCAGACGTGATGGCACAGACCTTTGTGGGATACCACATATGGATTATAGATATTGGATTATACAAAACACATTGTAAATTCCTATTGTAAGGGCTGGTTGTGTTGAATATTAGACTTAAATGTACAAAGAATTCCCAGGGGCTTTCAGAGACTGAGGGAATCAGTGTATCCGAACCAATTAGCGTTGTGCACAGCCTCTCAATGAGACAGAACAGTCTGTTAGACTTAATGAAGACTGATGTGAGAGAGATGGTGATTCAATGTTTAGCAGGAACTGTGATGACTTTGGATGATTTAAAGAATTCTGTCGGTTTTACATGAGAACAGGAAGTTGTGAAATGTTTCTGTGAATACAGGAAGTAGTTGTCTGTAGTGGTACTTTCGCTTTGCAAAACACGCCACCAGTTTCCTCAAAATTCCACAGAAGCAATTAGTTATTTGCACAGTAGTTTAATAAGACTTAATAACAACTCGGTCTTTATCTACTCACACCCATGTCTGTCTAAAGAGGTTTGTTGTGACTAAATAAATAGTGACTTAGCACTCCAGCACTCATCTTATTGTCAGCTGTTGAAGTTGACGAGATCATCTGGAAGTGATGCCATAACAAAGGAAATAAAAGCATATTGTGCTGAATAATTTGAGTGTTTGAAGACAAAACCTGTATCCTCACTATCATACTTTTCTCCACTGATAATGATGTTTGTTTGATACCGTGGATTCAGCAGGAAGATATAAGAGATAATGAGAGAAACATCACACTGTGGGATCCATAATGTAATCATATGGCTACCATAGCATTTTGATTTTGAGCAAAATTCAGTTTCACCTCCATCTTTCTAATCAACTAGAATAACTTTACATGTCCTACGGAACTAATTTTCTGTTGTTGTTTCTGTTTACAGTACAGGAATGCCAATTTTAGTCATTGCACAGATTACTGGTTTCAACTCCTCATATTCTGTTGAATCCTGCAGCAAATGAAGCTTTCATTACAGCAGCAAAGTGCTGAACAATCCCCTCCATTTATATGTTTTGTCAATGAGTACATCCTGTGTTTGTTACTGGATATGGCGCAATGGATTGATACAGTACAAACTAGTTGTTCTTCACCAATCAGAGGCTGTGTTTCTCAGGCTACTTGGCCAAAGCACAGATATTTGCTACAGAATTCCAGATAACAAGTGGGTGGAAATATGCGTCTGTACAGTATGTGACCACAGCCACTTGAGACTGAAATGTGTCCCTCTGGGAAAAATTCTGAGATTTGATCGTGACAAAAGTCGAAAATACAATCTTTAAGCAGTGACTGTTTACCATGTTGATAAGATTTGATTTAAAAGCACATTTTTGTTTTCGTCATGTCAAACACGTAACCTAAAGCATTCAGTCATTAGCTGAAAGAACTGTTTGATTCCAACATTACTGCAGGTAATGTGTAAAAATTTTGTATTATGAATGTAAATTAATGCAATGTTAGTTTCCTTCACCCATTTCAATGTTTATGGACCTATCGGGCCTCCGTACTTGCATTAAGATCCCATTAGCCTTCTGTTGTGACAGCTTATACCCTTTCTGAATTATAAATATGTTATGATGTCTTATAGTAAACTGCCTAAGTCGTGTCAAAAGTGTTTGCCAGTGTTTGCTGTTTCCCAGACAATGTTATTAGAAGTGAAGTTGTGGAATCCAGACACAGAGGCTCCCTAGACATCAGGTTGTGAATGGACTGACCCAACATTATGTGTTGGGTGAGAATAAGGGATATCTTATGATGCATGTAGCTTCATGTACAATAATAATTGAATATTATCTTGGGATCTCTTTCTAGCTTTGCAAGCTGGGAGATCCGCATTTGCAAACGTGTGACTGAATATTGCAATAAAACTCTAAAAGACAGTTTGCTTGTTGTGGATTCATCTTTAGAGTGCCAACATGCCTTCAGTACAGTGAAATTTTCCTCTGCTCAACGAGGTGATTGCACAATAAATTCTAAACTTCTTAATACACTGCATAACTGTTTTGTTTTTACCTCTGCATGACCTTTGTCGAGTTGCATAGGCTTAAATTGTATAAAATGACAGGCTGAGAAAATATTCATGGAGATTTGGGGCACTGTAGTATCACTAGTTGAAGGAGAGTAATTATACGCGCTTCACACAGGTGCAAGGCTATCAGACAACAGTGTAATCAAAGAAGACGCAACGCCTGCACGCGTACTCCATGCCACTACAGGTTCATAAAGACAATGTTTTGATCCTACTTGGATCTTTATTAGGTCACAATGTTTGGAAATTAGAAACCACACCTATATTTATACGTGATGCACACCAATAGGCAAGCTCTGTGATGACAGGTGGCAGGGGCGGACTGGGACTAAAAACATATTCTGTTGAATCCTGCAGCAAATGAAGCTCTCATTACAGCAGCAAAGTGCTGAACAATCCCCTCCATTTATGCAGGGCTGGAGAGGGTTGATGAGGAGCTGCACGTTCTCTCCCTAAATTATCACGCTTCAACAGCCGCCACACAGATTCAACACAATGGACCTCAATGCAAGCTGGAAAACATCCAGCAGGCCCATAAGGTTTATTTCTTGGAAAGACAACAAAGGAAAAGTTGCTTTTGGATTGTGTACTGTTTTGATCTGTAGCGCGCAGAAAAAGTAGGGGTGGGAAAAAAATTAATGTACTTGAGTATCCTGATTTTTTTTGTTACAGTTTTTAATTAATACCTGCATCAATATTATTCAAATGCAGAGGTGGAAGTTGCTGCTTTTATTGTGGTAGTCTATGAGTAATATGACGTCATATCTGTTTCAAGAAAAACAAAGTTGAAGTGACAAGGCCAAACATGGTGGATGATCTAAGGATGGATCTTTAGCTGTTCAAATAGCAAGTCAAAGTAAGCCAGTCCAGTGCAATTTCCCTCCCAAACTTTCTGTTGCTGCTGTTACACACCTTAGACCCACCCCACTGGACAAACTCAGCACTGGGGTTTGTGCCAACTGAATTTGAGTTGCTGCAGCTGCAACTGAAGTTCCACCTCTGGACCTTCAGCCCGTTCTCCTACTGGCAAATAGTCTCCTAGAGGTGGTGAGTGAAACAATGGGGTGCACGAGCTAGCTTATTCGTCTCATTTGTGATCCGATCCACTTCTAGAATAGAGGTGATGATGATCAGCTGTTTGCACCACAACATTCAGTCTTGTTTATTTCATTTTTGCTGGATGAAACCACTCTTCAGACTTGATCAGAGAGTGACATTACTGGGTGATTCAATTCAGATGAGTTCAGTTCTTCTTACCTTCCGTCAGGTGCATCAATTGTGTGTGGACACATGCTGTATGAACATAATGCACAGTGCAGAGTAATTGTCACGGCCCTGGCTGTGTCACTAGGTTCCCTGCAGTATAAAGCACCCGCTCTCCTCTCCAGTCCTTGCCCGATCATTAAGTCTACCGCTGTGGTATAGTCACAATTCAACCAAGACTTTTGCTTGTGTACTTTTTTTCGTGGATACTTACCTTGTGTTTTCCTGTGTCATAGGATCACCACCTGCCTGCCCACCTATTTCTTCTTCTGCCACACTCCCAGGCAGCCAAACCCCTCCAATCTAGTTTGCCTCCCTGCCATCAACCCACTCTCCTCAGCCTCAAAACCCCCTGGAATTTTCCTACTGCCACATTCATTATCCTGGCAATAAAACCCCATTTTGCCACTTTCTTCCTGAGTCTGTGTTCCGCATTTTGGTTCACCTTGTTGATTGCAACAGCAATAGCTTGAGAGCATATATCAGCATCACTATCGACAGCGCTAACAATGGACTCTTGTTTTATTTACTCCATGGTTTCTGTCTCCTTTATGCAGCCCCTTAGTACACTCTCTGTGAAAGAACTGTTTGATTCCAACATTACTGCAGGTAATGTGTAAAAATTTTGTATTATGAATGTAAATGAATGCAATGTTATGATGCTATGCCACAAAAGTCATGAGTTTCCTTCACCCATTTCAATGTTTATGGACCTATCGGGCCTCCGTACTTGCATTAAGATCCCATTAGCCTTCTGTTGTGACAGCTTATACCCTTTCTGAATTATAAATATGTTATGATGTCTTATAGTAAACTGCCTAAGTCGTGTCAAAAGTGTTTGCCAGTGTTTGCTGTTTCCCAGACAATGTTATTAGAAGTGAAGTTGTGGAATCCAGACACAGAGACTCCCTAGACATCAGGTTGTGAATGGACTGACCCAACATTATGTGTTGGGTGAGAATAAGGGATATCTTATGATGCATGTAGCTTCATGTACAATAATAATTGAATATTATCTTGGGATCTCTTTCTAGCTTTGCAAGCTTTGACCTTTTGGATATAAAATATCATCATTTCATCCTATCAGAGATTTTTGTGACATTTTGTCATAATTACATATATATTCTTGAGTTATGGCCAAAAACATGTTTTGTGAAGTCACAGTGACCTTTGACCTTTTCCCACCAAAATCAATTCAGTTTGTCATTGAGTCCAATAGGACATTTGTGCCAAATTTGAGGAAATTCCCCAGGGCCTAGACACATCACGTTTAGGTGAATGAGATGGATGTAAAGTCAGAGTGACCTTTGACCGTTGGCCACTAAAATCTAATTAGTTCATTCATGATGACCATTAGACAGTTGTGCCAAATTTAAAGGCATTTTTAAGACATTGCCCTAACGAGAATGGGACAAATGGATGGACAGACAGATGATGGACAACCCAAAAACATAATGCCTTCGGATACAGCTGTTGCTGGCGCAGAGGCACAAGAACAGTAATACAGAAGCTACAGTATCACTGCAACTTTCCTCTGCCTGAATAAAAGACTTCCTAAAGCCTTTGTCCCTTTCAATCACTCCTGGAACCGATTCAGCTCCTCTGTGATTTTATTTCATAGCCTCATCCAGCCTGTGCTCTCGTGCTGCCTACTTGCACCTGCTGTCCGTCTGCGCCGGCCGACACAGACAGGAGCTGACAGTCTGCAGCTTAAGTGGGCCATCGTGAAAAATAGTCTCCGCTTTGATCTGTCTTAATTACAGCAGCTTCCAGACACTGTGTGACACTCCTGGGATTACTACAGTGTAGACCCTGTTGCTGAGGTAAAGGTTTGACCCCATTGTTACATCATTCTGTGCATATACACACAGTATGTGAGCAGAAGAGACTGATTCTTTTGTTGCTGTAAGAAATAAATATTTGGTATTTATCCAGTGACTCCTCTGATAAAAAGAGTTTTTGTGTCACTGAGTGAGGAATTATTCCTTGGAAGAGCCTCCTCTGTGAGAGTGTTCTTCATATTTCTTGTGTGTATGATGTAGGAGCTCAGCGGGCTCTATGAATCACATAAAAAAATGTAGCCATTAGGTATAAAAAATATTGGGGTTTTCCAGCAAAGATAAGACCTTTCAAGTCTGTTGAGATGACTGAGAAAAAAACCCACACTATCTTTCCATTTGTGCACTCTCTCCCTCTCTCTCAAACACACACACACTTTGTGCTGCACTGATTTTCTTCAGAAGTGGGATGTATATGGTATGAGGAGGATGACAGGAACACAATGTTTATACTACTACACTTAGATAATAAACCATCATTGGATCCACATATAAAACCGCAGTATTGTCAAAGAGTCATAGTGATGGCGACCGCTGATACAGACCACCCAAAGGCTGCCTGGAAGACACTGAGCACCTTGTTTAAAAGGAAGCGCTTCAATTTAATCTTTAGCTATGATTCAATTTTATTTTTAAAGGTCGCTTTCTTTAGATTTTTCAAAATAATTCTGATTAAAATGGATAAAAATAAACTAACATTTATCCAATAAATGGCAAATACAACATAAATATGATCCCAAACAGGATTATTACCTGTCCTTGTGCATTTGTCTATTTGGGAAGCACACATGGTATCATGCTTCAAGTGCATGATATGAACTAATCTAAAGTTCCTTAACTTTGGACACGACACCAACATAAAACCCATTCCAAAGTTATAAAATTTCCATTAAATCATTATGAATCCAGTAGTAAAATGTGGCAATGCAGTGAGACAGCACCCATGTCAGACACTACTTGCTATTAATCTATAAAATATTGAGTTTATTTTTTTAAGAGGCATGAAAATAACTGACAGCAAGTGTGATGATGATGTAAGTTACCAGAGCTGTGACATAATGTCTGCTTAATTTAATTCTGAGTCAGTTTAACTCTTGTTATACAGTATTTAGCTTCACCAGAAATCAACTCATAAGCTAGATGTAATACTGTTCACAAGAAAGGGGAAGCATTCCTCCCCATATTCTAGACATGTTATTTCATTAAAGTACAAAGTTGGAAAAAAAATATATATATATTGTTGTGGTTACATGATTAAAAATTAGACAGGAGTCAATCTTACACACAGACAAATGACGTTCGAGTGGAAGTTCAGTCAGGAGGACGATACTTTTCATGCTCAGGCTGTAAGTTTTCTTTCTCACCTTGCCATTCACTCCTTGCACGCATGCTCACTCACTATCTCGAGCTGTCATTGCCCGGAGCTGTCAATTGAGTCATCAGCTGTTTTTCAGTTGATTAACAATCAACCAATAGCACAGCGACACACCTTTTCTGTCAGCATATCATCTTACTGCTAATCATTTCAAATATGGTTCTCTCTCTGCCGTAGTTACTTCTTGCTGCTGTCCTCCACCTCCCCATCACCACCTAGTCTTTACAGATTCATCAGCCTCATCATCCTCAGCATCAGCAGCCTCAGAGTCAGCAGCCACCACCACCACCAGTGTCTGGACTCTATCGGGGGATTTATCCTGCTGCTGCTCAGATGTCCCTTGATCACAACATATCTCCCTCACACTTAGATTATGTATTAAATAGTATCTTAACTTCACTCTCCTGTCTCTCCTGATTGAACTGATTAATACACATACACGCACACACCCAGAGAATTTTTTAAAGAGACAGTTTTTTTTGGTTCTTTGAGCACCACAAACCAAGTGCCATCTGTTTTCATTATGTTTGGGAGAGGGGAGACAACTCTATCTCAGCAACTCACAACAAAACAATCTAGACTGATAAATAGCTCTACAAGGAAGAGGAGAAAACACATTTTTAATTTGGAGGTGAACTGTTCCTTACATGAAAAATAAAGAGACTCTTACAGTAAAAATGAGTAGACAATTGTCTGAGCCCTTATGGAGCGTCTTCTTATCACCAGTTCAGCTAACTTCTTGCCCTTTGCACTGTGAAAAGTGAGTACAGCTTTAACAAAATTGCACATTCTTACGTCATGAAGCCAAAAGATTACAGGCACCTTCTCACATTTTCTCTGTGAAATTCTTTCCAGCTCAGAAGTGAATTGTAGTATTTACTTATCAGCAAGAGGCTGCAAAAAAAGAAAAGCACATTTGGCTCAGAGTGGCCCTGGTTTGGACTCTGACAGGTTCATCCAAAGTGTTTCAAATGATCTTGTAGGCTTGATGAAAGTCAGAGAGGAGTTGCAGCCGAATGACTGATGACAGACATAAATCATTCTCAGACCTTCACTGTAGCCAAGGTGAGAGAAAGATGCAACACTGATCATTTTTTATCCATGATCAAGTCATCACAGTGTTGTGTGTGTGTTTTGCCCCCCCCAGATTGGAGAATAAGTTTGTCTAAATACTGCAGTCCTGTTTGCAACCAAATACAAGGCAGATGAAGGTGCTACGTGTGCCGTGCCAGCGTACATGCTCATGTGTATGCAGTCACACCCTTTATTGCAACTTATTTATGAGTGTCATTTGCATCTATATAGGTCATTTGTGTGCGTGTGTCCTCCAGCTGAGTCCTGCTGGTCTCCACTGATACCAAGCTCATGTTGTCCACTATCGTTTTATTGTCTCCCTCTAACATAAAGCATATGACCATTTGTCTTCATCCACTTTCCTCTCTGTGTATCCTCTCCAGAGTGTGAGAGCTTCAGGCTTATACCTCTCACCCACTCTTCACTTCAGCCTGGATCACACTGAGGAAAAGTATCGGGGTGTATAGTAATGATGGGAAAATCCTCTTTTGATGCAGCCTTGTGATCTGAATATGTATTTTCCATCACATAAAGGAGTCTAAATGATGAAGGCATGTGGAAAATGTGTGATTTGCACTGCTGTAAGTTTGTGCATCTTTGACAATAGCTCAAAGATCCACCTGTCATATGGTTTCATGTTTGATATTCTCCTCCTCAGTGTGTCCACTCCCATAGAGGGCGAGCTTTCAGTCACACATGTGACTTTGCAGAACGACGATAAGGTGCTTTAAATAATCATCTGAACTCTCTGGGTGATGTTTCTAAACTGGGATTATTTCACAAGAAACTATTATCAGAGAAGAAAGACTGAGCCAACTGAACCCAGATGGAGTGGCTGATGGCGCATTTATCAGAAATGACTCGGTTTCAGCAGGGAATGACACTCCTGGGGGCTAATTCTGTTTATTTTTCCGACCTTTGACACATGCCTTACACTGAGGAAAGCAACATTGTTAATCCGCGCTTTGGGAACCTGTGACTCATTCCGTGTCCCGGGTCCGTGCTGTCCCTCCGCCAAGCGGGACTGCAGGGGCCACTTCATTCACTGAATCACCGCGTCGGGCCGTATGGAGACCAAGTTCTGCGTCTTGCGCGCAGCTCGATATCCTGGACCGGATCCTAAAATAATACAGAGCAACAGACACTACCTCTACCTCAGTGGGGACATTAAACATGCGAAAGCGAAGTCAGGGTATCTCAGTCGGTGCCCACAAACTCAAACAGGGAACTCCCTCGACGTGTTGAGGCTGTTTTCTCCGCTGAGCGCACACTCCTCCAGCATCCGTGAACATGCCTTCGGGTCTGCCTTCCTCTAAAGCCGTCTACATCGGGATGGAGGTGGTGATCGCCGTGTCGTCGGTCATCGGTAACGTGATGGTGGTCTGGGCTGTGCGTATTAACCGGTCTTTGAGGGACACCACGTTTTGTTTCATCGTCTCCCTGGCCTTGGCTGACATTGCGGTCGGCGCTCTTGTCATCCCCCTCGCCATCACCATCAGCATCGGACTCCAGACGCACTTCTACAGTTGCTTGTTGGTCGCCTGCACGGTGCTCGTCCTCACTCAAAGTTCAATCCTGGCGCTCCTGGCCATCGCCATCGACCGCTATCTGAGAGTCAAAATACCCATGAGGTAGGCCTAAAGGTGAATTCTTCTAGTTTCCAATATCTTGTCTCATTTACAGAAGCCTTTGTGTCTGGTGCGCTGCTCGAACCAAGGGCACAAACCAGAGCGGTCATACAGGCTGTTAATCTAAGCTCCAAACAGACATGACTGTAACATGTAGGCTACTCTAAAGGTGTGTCTAATCATTTTAATTAATTTACAGTAACCTTAATGTATGGCTATATTAATCTGCTTTGACATCTCTGTAATATATCCACCGGAAAGTACAGTCTGTCAGTAATAAAAGTCAAGGACCTATAAGGCTATGTCATTTTATTACCTGCTTTTAGTTGTTCAGATAATATTTTTGGACTTATTAATTCAGTATTAATTAATTTATTCCTCAAGTGTACACTTCCAATATATAATATCAGCCCACCCAAAATATGAGCTGTAAACCAAAGCAATAACAACGTAATACACATGTATGATTTTTAAAATGTAGTAGAGGGGGGGGGGGGGGGGGGGTGTATATTAAATGCCCTCTACAGCCTCTCTGATTTTTGAAAAATATTTATTTATTATATTTTTTTCTAATACTGATTTGTTGATAGATAGATAGATAGATAGATATGTTGGTAGGTAGACTGATCAATAGACTGGTTGATTCAATACAGATACATGGATGAATAGAGATAATCTTGTTATTTACATTTTTAGCTTTTACCGGATGCTCAGGGTCCAAAGACAGGTTCACGCCAATTTGTTTTTTTTTTTTAAATCTGTGGAATTTCACATCTGTGTGGAGGCCAGCTGTTTCAGATCCTGAAGCACATGGGGGTCATAAATGTCATACCTCTTTACCGCTTCTGAGTTGGTTTGTTGATAATTAACTTGACTGTAAACTGACATTTCTGGGGATTGCATAGTAACAAAGAACTGTAAAATGTAAATGTTATCATTAGTTAGCAATCCTCTTGCCTCACCCATAATTTCACTGAAAACTCAAGTTTCCACATGAAGTTGACTAATTAAACAATGAGGCTGGCAGAGAATGCATGACTGGTCAATAGGCTCATGGTGGCTGGTTGATGGATTGCGCAATTTCTCAAACTGGCAACCAACACACACATAGAAACATGCACACACAAACTGCACTCTGTCACTCAGAGGGCAGTAACACAGGAACAATAAAACAAAATATACTGTGTAGCATGATACAGTAGCAGATGTAGTGACAGAGTAAGGTAATAAATGATAAATATCTCACCGTTTTCAATTGTAACACTAGATACATTTGACAACTTTGTGTGTCATGTAAAAATATTGTGTTAGAGTGACTATAAATCAGATTCTGTGTCAGGTAATACAATATTTCTCCAAAGGGCTGGCAGAAAAAGTGCTCTGATGCTCTCCCAAGTCACAAATCTAAGAAATTTTACTTCTGTTTTACTGCTGATCCTTTATTTAGCCAGACACTTCAACCTGGGCATGTTCACATTTTAAACACCAGTGAATTGTATTTTACTGTCTCGTACTAAGTGATAATGTGAGCCAGAAATGGAGTCCCCCTCCCTACACCACCCCTGGGACTCGGGAGGGACACAGTTTACCAGGCACTGATTGCTTTTTATAGCGGAGGTGGTTTGGAAGCACAGTGTCACGATAAGAGTGGCGTGTCTGAGATTTGAAAAGGTCCAAACTATTGCTAGCGCGTCTAGCTGGAGGATGGGATTTAGAAGGTAGGAGATGATGATGGAAATCCCAGAGGAAAGTAGACATAGTTAGAGGACTGTCGAGTCCAGAAAGTAATTTTTGGCAGATGAACAGCTGATATGCATGCAGACAGACAGCCGAGCTTTACGAGCAGCTGGACAGGGAGTTACAAGCACACGAGTTAAGATTAAAACTGTCGTCACATATGGGAATACCTCCAGACGCTCTTTAAATATCCTTTCAGTATACATTCATACATCCTGTGTTGTGTCTGCCTCACCCTGTCTGAACTCCTGAGTGTGTGTGTGCTTTATGTGATAGAGAATGAATCAAGGGAAAAAATATGACAGTCTGGCTCTGGCACATTTCTCAGTGTGTTTCTGTGTTAATGCTAGTGACGTGAGCCAAGGATCACGCATGATAAGAAGAGAGAAAAAATGTGCAAGAGAGAGAAAGGAGAAGAATGAACCCCTGTGATTATTTACCCAGCTCTTTCATCTGATTGAATCAGCACTTGAATTACAAAAATCAACAGCCCAGTCAACCACTGGAATCTCTCATGTGCGCTCGACAATGACTAATTCTCAGACCTGTCCAATAGCAGACCATTGTGTGGGAGAGATGACGAGTGACATCCTACTGAGATACCAAGAACTGATGACAGTATGTTAGGCAACAGCTACCAGTTTTCCGAGCAGCAGAGAGGTCTTGCTTGTGTCTGATTGATGCTCGATTTGTTTCTGAGCACACAGCAATGATTTCCAGAGAAAGATCATCAGACTGAAACTACATCACCTGCTGCCATCAGACATAAAAAAAGAGTTGGACATTACAAGGAAAAACTACTGGAAACAGCTTACACTATAAATCAGCCCTGATCCATCAACCCCACAAATTGCAGCCTTAGAGTAAGACTATGTGACCTTAGAAAGAAGGAATAACACATTCTTCCTTTTACAAATAAAGCATTTAACTTATGGGTAATAAAACGCACCAGTGCTCAGTTTAACATACTCAAGAGTTTTTCTACTACAGGCTTACATGGTGGGTATATGGTTACAAAATGTTAGCTGATGTTAGTAAGCTTCATCCCAGGGATACTCAACCCGGGGGCCACTTTTGCAAAATGTCAGGAGGCGAAGGGCCAGTTAATAAACAAACAGCAGTCACGTCAGCCCTGCACAGGTTAGGTGTATGCAGGGGAATATCTAGAATCTGAGGATATCTTTGGCTTAGCTCAGAATTCTGTTCGGGATCCTCCCTTTTTTTTTTATTTTGATGTTTTTTATGCACTCTGGCGCCTTATTTAAATCCAAGGAATCAAAAAAAATTCTAGTGTGAGTCAAGTATTTTTTATTATGAATTACAAAATGGTTGGCAGGCCACCTGGCACCCTATTATGAACCAGATGTGGCCCACTGACCTTAAGTTGAGTATCACTGCTTCAGCTAGATATTGCTCTGTAACTCACATTACCAGGCCAGTTTCGTGACTTTATGACTCTTCTTCACTTTTGCTACTTTTGCACTATGTTTTAGCATTTACCTTTATCCTGTAATTGTCACTTGGGGCAACAGTTGATAGGCTTCTGTTTAACAGCAAGAGTTGAAACAACAAACCAAGATACTTGCAGAATTGCTAACAGTATTAGCTTCATAAAGGGAATGTTTTTTTTCAGATCTTTGCATTAATTTATGTTGTAGTGGACTGAATTAAAAACAAGATCTAATCTCTTCTTGCCATAGCTACAAACGGGTGGTGACTCCTCGGCGAGCTGGCACAGCAGTGTTATTGTGTTGGCTGGTGTCCATCATAGTGGGCCTCACGCCCATGTTGGGTTGGAATAACCTGCAGCTTCTCCGTGACAATGGCTCCCTGGTCACTGATGACCTCTTGGTGACCTGTGAGTTTGAGACAGTCATCAGCATGGACTACATGGTCTACTTCAACTTCTTTGGCTGGGTGCTGCCACCTCTGCTCCTCATGCTAGCCATCTATGTCGAGATATTCTACATGATCCACAAGCAGCTCAACAAGAAGGTGAGCCCTTCCTCTTCTTGTGGTCACTTTGTTTGATATGCAACAATAAAAAGACAATTAATTTGCAATTAAATGTGAACTGATTTGACTAAAATTGAATCTATATGCTGATGATCTTCTCCTTTATCTCTCTGTAGGTGACAGCTAGCCACACAGACCCCAGCCGCTACTATGGCAAGGAGCTCAAGCTAGCCAAGTCACTCGCCCTTGTTCTTTTCCTCTTTGCAGTCAGCTGGCTCCCTCTTCACATCCTCAACTGCATCACCCTCTTTTGCCCCGCCTGTAATAAGCCAGAGTTCCTCATTTACATCGCCATCATCCTCACCCACGGCAACTCGGCTGTCAACCCCATCGTGTATGCTTTCCGCATCAAGAAATTCCGCACAGCGTTCCGTAAAATCTGGAAACAGTATGTGCTTTGTCAGGAATCAGTCGGTCGGCTTCCTCAAAGAGGGAGCCAGACAGGACAAAGTCATGAGAGGAGGCTGAGGCAGAATGATGATGACGATGATGATGTGTGACCTTTGCTAACTAATTGGATTGCTGTGTAACTGTTGAGTTTCACTCCGCTGGTTCACAGAATGGAGGACTCTGGCTTTATGTTCGAGGAATTACTGGTCAAAACAGCCTTTGGCATCACAGGATGTCAGACGTGGGAACTCCATCATGAACTGACTGATTCACTCCATCGGACACACTCTAAGAGAGCAGGATGACAAATCAGCATGGAGACAGGATAAACGTCCTCAATCAGACTTTGATTTTAATCAGATTGATGGTTTATTTCTCCACTGGCTGACAAAATGAAGATGATGCCGTATGAGATAATGGGCTTCTCATCAGTTTCAGCACCAACCTGTTGAACTTGAATCAGTAAGTGTATATCTGTAGCACATGCTGTACATGAGTAGTGTATGCTATATTGTATTTCTGACCTGAATTAAAACTCATGGCCTTTTTTATGTGAACGATCTCAGATAGTTAAACATCATATTATGTGTTACATTTACATGTCTGTGGCCTTAAAGACAGAAAATGAAGAGGAACTAAGCTACTAAAGTGTAAATCTGGTAAACCAGTGGTGGGCAAGCAGGAAGTTTGCGCAACCAGCTTGGTGCTTTGAGTTGGACCAGGACACAGGATGTACTGTATGCTGGCTGCATGGGTAAAAACTAGGTCAAACTGACTCGCTTGGAATTACAGTCGAGGATCTTTGGTGCGATGAACGTCTAGTTTGCCTGCACCAATGTCAGTTGTGCAGTAACTTATTAGACTCATGGCCCATGCAGATGTGTGGTCCAATGCAGCACAAGTGAAGATTGTGTTTTTGCTGTTTTTGAGAATATTTGACTGGCAGAGTGACTAATACTAGGTAGTAATAGTTGTAGCTGAAAACAGCATATATACTATAAGAAAAAATTACTTGATGCTCCTCTGTAAGTATTTGTGGGCATGGACAATGGTAAAAACTATGGAGCCACCTATTAGTAACTATATAACTATAGCTGCTGGACTGTGAATCTAAGAAATGTTGGAGCTCCTCCATCCAATTTTTATCTGGGGGATAATCAATTTAAACCTAAAATGTACCTCTACTGTACATGCACCACCAGGCTCTTTCCACTACTAGCAGGTGTTTTCTGTTACGTTTTCATTTCTGTTATGGGGGTGACTTGAAGGTTCAGCGTGTAGAATTTAGGGGGATATATTGGCAGAGATAGAATAATATAACAAATATGTTTTCTGTAGTGTGTAATCGCTTGAAAATAAGAATCATAATGTTTTTGTTACTTAGAGTGAGCCATTAATATATACATAGGGAGTAGGTGTTCGTCCACAGAGTCCACCATGTTGGACCACTATGATTGTGCAGTAGCCCAGAACAGACAAACCAAACACTGGCCCCTGATATGGCCATTTGTGTTCTTAAAATTCTGTGATTACCACTGTAGTTAGCAGCCCCTCCGCACAATGAGCAGCGTCATAAAAACGCCTTCTTTTTTTTAAATTTAAAACTTTATTCAGTGTTTTTATCGGTTTAAATCATTGGGTCCATTTGCTTTGTAAAGGAAGAAACCTTTCTTCAAATTCTCATTGGTCAGACAATCGCTGGTGTTACTTTAATAAGTGTGTGTGTCCACCAAAGGTTTCTTTACCTAGCTGAAAAAGGACACCTGTTATTGTCCTCTGTGATAATTGGGTCTTCGCTGTGTTTGTCCTGCCAGTATGGTTAATGTTAGCTACTCGGCGAAAAATCTCCCTCTTATATGCAGGTTTCAGAGATATTAATGTTAGTAATGTTATGTTGTACATGACATTGTCAACCCCAGAGTTAACTTCTAAAGTGTTCAGTATGTCAGATTTTTCTCATCAGTCCTGTTCTACACTTAGTTTTTTTCTGGCATTATTACATTGGAGATCACATTTAAATTTCACTCAAGGCATTCCACTTGCCTGAACACAGAGTTAACTTGCCCTTGGCAAGTGTTTATATGGATCCCTGTGACAGGATAAATACACTTTGGTGGACACACTGTGCTAAAAGGTTGTGCACTCAGCGCACTGGGCCGATTTAGTTGATATAAAGATAACCTCTACAGATTATTTAACCCCAATATATTGGTCAATGAGCAGGCAGAATTTCAGTCAACCAAGATTTTCTGTGGTTGATTACAGCCCTAGTTATCAGAGAAGAAAAAGTAAGCACACATTAGCAGATGCTGGGCTAGTGGCCTGTCTCCAGCATGCCAAACAATGTCAGAGAAACACTGATTTGTTACATGAAACTGCTTTATTCAGTGTTTTTACTGACTTTATTCACCTGGTTCGTTTGTTTTGGAGAGGAGGACACCTATGCGAATAATTCAGCTTTTGATTAAAACCTCCCAAACAATGAACATTAAAGTAATCCCAACCAGGAGTTCATGCTGAGCACAATGGAGAAGTTTCAGCTGGTTGCAATCTGCAATCCTCTACACTAGATGGCACTAAATCCTACACACTGCACCTTTAAAACTGACCAGTGTTGCCCATTCAAATTAGTGAGATTCAACATAAGAGGACATACACTGAAACGCCACTGCTGACACTTACAATATGTACTGTATGTAACGAATATATGTATAAATGTTACTGGGAGATACTGTATAAAATTCACCTCACTGAGCCAGCAGGTGTTCTCTTACAGCTGTTGATTGGGAAAATCACCCTTCAACCATCTCATAGTAAGCAAAAAATATATCAGCATATGGTGAGGTCTGATTAAAATTCATAATGCTAAGATGAAATGATTTTATTATCTGTTCACATGAAAACGTGTCTTGCATTACATACTCAAAACAAAACATAAACACCCTCCAGTAATCATCAGAAACACATGATACAATATATGTAGTATCTGAGAACAACACATTTGTCCCTTGTTATGCACGCACACACACATGCTATGTGTGGTAGCATGTGGATAAATCCACTCTGTTCTTTATGACAGAAATAGCATCTCACTTTCTCTCCATGCTTCTCCGTATCAGGGCTAAAGCCATCAGCGATGAGAGGCCATTTTTTGCGCACACACATCGATCTTCTGCCACTCGGCAGAGAGAGCTGCTCATGTGTGAATAAGTGAGGAGGTTATGAGGGCGTAGGAGTCCAGGGGTGAGGTGGGACAGGGTGGAAGGATTATTCTGTTTACAAGGGAACCTGAAGGCGAGACTGCCGCTGAGGAACTCATCAAGACAACTCTGAGGAGGTCAACACTGAGGCCACCCTGTCGCTTTCCCATCAAATAAACAAGCCTGTTAATGTGACCCTGTTGATCTCTGTCTTTACCATCTGTGGCAATGTGTAACAACATATACAGTACACACACACACACACACACACATAGTATGTCTTCATCAGACAAGTGTACTCTCATTGTATTTCCAATGCTGCTCTTATAATAATGTTTCCATGTGATTCTTTTCTCACTTTGTGCTCCTGTGAAATATTTATAAAGCCACTAAGTGTAGAATTGGATATTTATCAAGATTTAAGACATTATAACATGTTTGTAGAAAAATTTGACAATCTAGAGGAAAATTCAAAGTGTATGTTACTATTATTATTATTATTATTATTATAGAGGATGAGGACGAACGTATCTAACACAGTGTCCTTTTTGTTACTGCCACTGGGGGGTGCCAACATCTGACATTATTAATTCTACACATAGTGGCTTTAAGGTTTTATCTGTTTGTTTTTATCTGTTCGACTGAACCAGTGTTATAATTTAAACATGATTTGTGCAATACTCTCAGATGTACATTACCAATATCAAAAGAAAAACTATAGCATAGATATTGTACATGTTGACACTGTTAATCAGACTCAAGTGCTGGATGTTCACGGCGGTTTAAGTGCTAATATGGTGAGCTGTTTTGTCAATCATAATTATGAAGGAATACATTAATAAAAAGGTCGGTTGATGAAGTCAAAATACAGAAGGCAGACTCTTAATCTTTGCTCATTGTGAATGTTTTGTAAATGCAGCTCGTGTTAACTGCTGTGCTGTTAACGCTAACATCAAAGACTAGAGGAAGGAGATAAAGTTGCTTTCATCATTGATGCTTACTAAGAATTTGATGATGAGTGTTATCCAGTAGTTTTGATATTCAACAGAAGGTCTTTACAGGATTGTAAGAACACGTCATCACTCAATTTTCATACACCAGAATCTTTTTATGTTTCTCTGTTGCTCACTCTTTCTGTCAAACGCACACACTCATACAGACAAGTAAAGTCAAGCTTATGTAGCCTGAAATCAGAGGTTTGTGCCAGAGGGCTACACAGTATTTGAAGTACACACCAATCAGCCACAACATTAAAACCACTGACAGTTGAAGAAGATGGATCATATTGTTACTATGCAGCATCCTGCTGGGAAACTTTGGGTCTTGGCATCATCCACCTAAACATGGCTGCAGACCAAGCACCCCCCCCTCATGGCCACCCCAGCAGGACCATGCGCCACACTGCAAAAACTGCTCTGAAATGGGCCGACAAACATGACAGAGAGCTCAAAGCGTTGCTCTGGCTTGTAAATTCCCCAGATCCTTATCTCTTCACCCATCTGTCGTGCAAGTACACCAGAGGTCCTGTGTCCATGCCTCAAAGGTCAGAGCCAAGTCCGGTCGACTGTGGGGTCTCCTTGGGTGTCCTGTGATGCCTGGCACCAGGGTGTTGGCAGCGGATCCTTTGAGTCCTGTGGGTTCAGATGTGTGGCTCTGGCACCTCCCACAGATGATCGATTAGATTGGGATCTGGGGAATTCAGAGGCCACGTCGACACCTTGAACTCTTTGTCACATTTGTCGGTGCCAATGCTGAGCAGATTTTGTGGTGTGGCAGAGCACATTGTCCTGCTGCTTGGGTGGCCATCCGGGATTGCAGTGTCATGAGGGGGTTTACTTAGATTGCATTGTAACAAGATGATCAACATCATTCACTTTACCTGTTGCTTATAATGTTGTGGCTGATTGAGGTGCGACGGACTGTAACACATAGGTCAGTGTCCATTATTAAATACTTTTACATATGATTTCATTTTCACTTCGTTTTTGTTTGTTTTCATCAAAATTGTATCCAGGGAAAATATCACTTGAACAGACTTTTTTCCACAGCAGTCGTTTTGACTTTGCTGCATTGTTACTTACTGAAACAGAGCCATTTAAAGTTATTGGTTCCACATGGGCTTTTCCTGCTTTGTCGAGTCAAAATGTCTACTTTTAAAAAGGCGCAACAATCTCATGTACGAGGAACGATCAAAAGCGTAGGTGGCACGGTGGTGCAATGGTTAGCATTATCACCTCACAGCAAGAGGGTTTGGACCCCTGGGTGGGTACTTCGGGTTAGGTTAGGTTATTGGTGCAGGTTAGGTTATTGGTGACTATGAATTGTCCATAGGTGTGAATGTGAGTGTGAATGGTTGTCTGTCTCTATGTGTTAGCTCTGTGATAGTCTGGCGTCCTGTCCAGGGTGTACCCAAGTGTTGGATGCTCAAAATGTTCTGGCTGAGGACCCCCAAACCCTCTGTTTCATTTGTCCTACCCAATGTTGAAAAGCAACCCAGACCGTTTAGAGCAATAACGACACAAAAGTGATGCTAGTGTTTATGTAGTTGTTACAGTATATAAATGAGGTGTGTTTGTGCTTATTCTAAATGAAACCCCCTGGTTGTGCTACTTTTAAATTGAAACACAGACTTTATGGCAGTGTCTGAACTATCCACCCTATAAATAGAGAGAATGGATTGCCTGGCCAGAACTCCCCCGACATGTCTCACAGAGTTAGCATGGAGTTGGTGCAGAATGCCAAACAGCAACAGAGAGAGGGAGGTGTGACTGTGCTTGACAGCTTGACTTTGGGAGTGGTGGTGAATATCTGCTTCAGGCCAACAATGCAATGGCTATATATTACTTCAAATCAAATAAATACATGACAAGCAAATGCATGTTACTTCCAGTTAATTGCTCTGTGAAGAAGGTGTTAGGTGTGTGTTGTGTCAAGACTGTCAGCAAGAATTTCTCATATTTACGAGCACCCTCCACATTCCAGCTGCCTCACAGAGGTGAAAACCTGAAGTCAGGTGACTTAACATCCCAATGTCGACTGCAGCCAGAGAGCTGCAGGCGCTGTGATCACAACAACAGAGAGAAACATAAAGGATTTTTTAAAATACATCCATTCCTTTAGACATCCATTCTGTAAAAGGAAGAGAAACTTGCAAACACCATATAAAATTTGATCCAGGCTTGTTTGGTTCCTCCTTCACAATCACACTCTCCATGTTCGTGATGTTCATATGGTTAGTCTTAAAATATGGGTGGCGGCTTTCACACTGGTCAGTGCTGCACTCTGCTGGTTACTGTGCAGTAGAGAAACAACATTATGAGGCACAACGGGACTGTGGAGAGTTCAAAACATAAAGCAAGAAAGAAAAGACATTGAGATTCATACATATACATGCAGATATAGTTCAGGTCTGTGTACTACCAGGCATAGAAGAAACTATTGCAGACACTTCCTTACCTAATTTTATTTCTGTAATTATTTGATAAAGACATGCTTAGTCGGTCTCAGAGAGAACTTTGTCCCCATGTCATTTAACTTGTCACCTAAATATTTTTCTACCACCGTATGCTTTTCCTGTGATCTCATGCATTATACAGTAACTGCATCTTTACAGAGACAAAAATAAATCACAAACAAATCTTAAACACTTTCGAGGGTTTTTGAATGGGTTTAAATGTGAGTATTATTGTTTCTTCTTTTCTCAAGCTCTGCCGTAACACTTAATAGAGGGCGATCCTCCCTCTCCCATTCCTTGTGTGTGGAGGAGGTATTGGAAATTTCCACATAGGCAATACCAAGCATTTGGCTGATAGAGTGCCAAAGCCTGTAAAGGGTAGAGATCAGTTTCTTTTACAATTTCAGGCTATGGTAAGTGGTGTAATTTTGGCAATTTTAAAAGAAAACCAGCCAGCAGGTTTCGGGGGTTCTGAGTGTCTTTAAAATAAATACAAAATCCAATCATTTAAATGTGTATGTCCCTCCTTTAAGCCAAAATAAAAATATAAGTCCCTCCTCAGTGCTTAAAACATGATTTAACATGCCTCTCCAGTTTAACACCACCCCCTCCCTCTTCATAAATAACAAACAGCCCCTTACAGAACTACTCTTACTTCTGAATATAAGCTTGCCTTCGTATTTGTAGTACATTTACTTGGAAAAATTTGACTTGTTAGCATTTCAATTTGTTTATAATAATAAATATAATTGTTTGAAATGTGTAAAATGCATTAGGATATCTCAAAGTCATATCCAGAATGAACTAATACCCATATGAATAATAATTTTAAATGTATTTATTGAAATCATATAAAAAATTACAAAAACATAAAGGTGCCCTTTTAATCAAGTTTACAACCTGCAAATAAAAAAAGTTGCTCATGAAACATTCAAATGCTGGCCTTTGTGTTGTCCAACAGCTCTTTAGCTTGTAGGGAAGATATCACAGTTTCCACATACACCAAATATGTCCCATCAAACTGTAAAACAGACATGTATAAAATGGTGCCACTACATGTGTACATTATGGTTTCAATATTTCATTTTTTTCCCTCCATGTAAACATTGCATGCATTGTCTAAAATGTTGGAGAAGTATATCCCAAAGGACCACATATGATTAAGACATTCAGCACACTTTTTTTTTTTAAAGACAGACATTAGAGTACCCGTATATTTCTTGGAAAAATAAGTGATAGAAAACCCCATTCAAGTACTTGAAATCACAGCTTGGCTGAGCTCCGAAAATGGCATTCCCTGACTGAGTACACAGTTTGGACATAAATGGAATGAATGCTAAAGTGTGAACGTGGTGGGTTTAACAGTTTCACTGTTATAACTTATCATTGCACAAATTAAAATTATTTAAAGCTTTTCTGGCAGGCAAGAAAAAAGAGATGCATCAGCAAAATTAAATAAATCATATTTATATTAAATTAATTTAGTGAGACATGCAGGAGCCCCGAAGATGAACCCAAACAAATGGAAATAAATACACAAAATTGGGACTGAGACCACTGATCACTCAGAAAACTCTTCTGAAACAATCAAGAGGTTGCACAGGGAGTGATGTAGTGGAGAATAAACCATTAGTATATTGTGAGATTAGGTGTTTTCTGATGAATAAAAATGAAATTAATTGGAATGAAAGTGACTTTTTAAAATTGTTTTTGCTATAATAATTGTGATGACAATTAATTCACATTATTTATGAACCAAAGCACGTAGTACAAGTTAGTGGGAAGTGAAACTATTTCTCTCACTAGCAGCTGCATTCCATTTGATCAGCTCCCATCAGCTATCTTAACACACATGATTGCATTAACGTGTAACGAGCACTTGCATGACTGGATCATGGGGTTATCACCAGATTGTCGAAAACAGGAACTCTTGAGGAACATTCTAATGAAGAGGTTTAGTGTGTGATCAGATGCCTGTCTGCATGAAAACAAAACACAGAACAGACAGATACAGTGGCTCCACAAAGTGATCTGGTGAAATATTGTTATTCAGGCAGGTGTGCTTTGTTACAGAGAGGCTGGCTTGGCAAGACTCCGTCTCAAACGTCTGGCACTTTGTCCTGAGAGAAACCACACAAACACAAAATTACAGTCAAAAATTGACGAGTCACTCAGAACGAAACTAGACATGCGTCTTTAAACAGAACTATAACATAAGGGTGCACATGTGCAGATGTGGCTTTGGTCTAAATCTGTTCCTTAATGTGTTAATAAAAATTACATTGCGCAGAATACTCAACACACTGAAGTTTTGTACTGCAATACTAATTGCTGGATTTACTGTGTATTCAAGTAGGTCAATTTCATCTTTTAAAATGACTAAAAATACACATTAAGAAAAAAAAAAACCTCATTGATGGGGGCCAGTGGTGTAAAAGTAGAAATACAGCAGTCTTAAAATACTCAATAACACATAAAAGTCCTGATTTAAAATATTGTTTAAGTAACAGTATAGAAATATTATCAGCTAAATGTACTTGAAATATCAAAAATAAAAGGACTCATTATGCATTATGGCTCCTATTTACAGTGTTATACTACTATTAATATTATGTGTGTACGAGCATGCTGATGTTGTGGATCCACTTTTAGATACTTTATATACTACTGGGTAGATTAGTAGTACAATACAGCATCATCATAACTATATAAAAAGTACCTATAAATGTCAAATAAATGTAGTGAAGTAAAAAGTATATTTCCCTCTGAGAAGTATGTCAAAACAGTACTTTTGTTACACTGCACCACTAATGGGGGCGTGCTGTTTCACGCACTGGTGTTACAAAAATGTACAATCCGGGAATTCCAGTTTGAACACGAGTAAGGCCTGTCAGACTGCAACACACAGTCTGCAGTGGTTTTATAACACTATAAGACAGGAATTTACAACTCTCGCATGGTGGTCATGGTGACAATCATTTTATTTATGGAGCTGACTTACAGTATTAAAACTCTACTACGCTTGTCTGCTAGTTTCTGTAAACATAAGGCTGAACGGTTGAGTCAAATTTGCGTGACGTCTGCAGGTTAAACAAGTTCAGCGCACATTCAGGAAGTTGTATAACACCTAATGGGTAAGCACAAGGGCACGATGCAGTATTGCTTTAGTCGTTCGATGTCCAGTCAGGTGTGGTGGTTAACAAAAATGAAAGAGGAAGCACTTTGACTGATTAATCATTTCTTGTAAAATGGGGTGATGAAAAGAAAACGAAACTCAACTTGTTTGACACGTAGCAAGTAAAATACATCTCCAGTAAATGTAAAGAAAAGGTGCTTGTATATTGCACTTTATAGTGCTGTTATATTGCAAATAAAAGTCAGTGGTTGCGCAATGTGTCTCCTTGACCTTTTGTATTGTAGTTTTCCAGCCATCCTGATGTGTGCAAGTGATCTTAATTTTAAAAATATATATTAAAAAAACTTCTTACCCATCCACCTTGCTTAGTCACCCATGAAGCCACGCGCCTATTAAGGAATGAAGTCATGGCCTTCTGCACTTGACCTTTTAACTCTGGACAGGATTTCTTGACATACAGTCCAAAGGCCACCGAGGCCCTGATTAGCTGCACCTCTGAAGCAATTTCAGCCTGCTTGGAGACCTGACTCTGGCACACGGCATCCACGCCATCGCTAAACGCTTTGTCCAAGGCCTGGGGAGAGATAAGACAGAGGCCAAGATATTTTAGAGCAGGAAATTCAAGATGTAGACATTACTGTAGACATAAAGATGGGCCTTAACTACATTTAGCTCCCAGGTCAAGTTTGGAAACAGAAAAACACACCTACTGTTGGATCTATATTCAAATGTTTTGTTTGTTTGCTTTACAGTTTACAGTTATTTTTGATATACAAAACACATATTACAAATTTTAAAAATTAATTTATTTCATTTTAAAATTTAATTCCAATTCCCCCCCTGGGATCAATGAAGTGTTTCCGATTCTGAATTTCTGCTGTTTTGAGCTCCAGCCATTCGAGTCAAGTGAGTCACCGGACACTGTAACCTGAGAGTCTGCCTGAGTTTGCATTGAATGTTTACACAGAAGAAATTCAACCAAATGAAACCTGTTGACATTTCAAGACACAGACACACAAAACCAAAATCTATACCAATATCTTCATGGATAAGAAAATATTTTCACAACTAAATAATGAATAATCAACATTTGTTTCAGCATTCCTCCACAAAAAGTAGCAGTGCTTCCTCTGCCCATAAGTATCAAAGAATACACATAACCTCTGATCCTGTGAGTGCTAGTGATGGATTAATCAATCAATCCTTTGGACCCTCGCAGCAGATAAGGAAAAACTCCCCAAAAGAATCCCTTTAACGGGGCAAAAAATGGTTGAAACCTCAGGAAGAGCAGCTGAGGAGTGATCCCTCTTCCAGGACGTTAATATAAAATAAATTATCATAACAAACGCTTTTATCTGTCGCCGGGGGGGAAATTCAGGTGTTGCATTAGCACAATGACAGAATTAAGAACAGATAAACAGACAGTTAAAAGTATATAGAGTAAGATGAAACAGAAATAAATATAAAGTGGGGTAAATTAATCCTGATTGGGACAGTTTTTGAATTTCCGACGTGTATGAGCTTTTATTGCAGACATATATTTATGTTCCAACAAAGGTTTGTGAAATATCTTAATATGGGTGTAAATCACAGGTTTCATCATGATAGGTTATTATACAAATTCTTTTGACAGCAATACAGTCTTTGCTGATATCATAAAGTCTTCCAAGATACAATTTAATTTCGATTCAATTCAGGGGTCTGTGATCGACATGAGACGATATCAGTAAATGCCATTATCGTCTTTTTCTTGACTAGTTGCCACTGTCTCTCCCTGGCGCAGGAAGGAGGTACGCTTGGACAACAATGATGACACAAACATGCCATGGGAATTCTAAAATAAAGGCTTATCATAAAGAGATGACAATATGTATCAATATTTTTACTTTGCATCGATAATATTGGATTGTTGATCAGTGAATTGATAAATCAATCAAGATCGACATATTGTTACAGTTCTATAGTATATTAGCCATGACAAACGTATGGTCCCTGACAATGTCATTTTCCTCAACTCATAGGCTGAATCGAAAAGTCCGGACCTCACCGCACTTGCAGACTCACAGACTTCGCGGGCGCATTCCCAGGAAGTCTGGGAGTGCTTAGTCCAAAGCTACAATTCATCCACTCCACAAGGGGCCTCAAGCGAACTTCCTGCAGACCACATTTCATTGCAATACGGACGTGACGTTGTGGGTTAGTTATTGATAGTTAGGCCTATTAAAATGCTACTTGAATTATGAGGGCCAGAAATAATATTCAACCACATCATGATACAGGGAGATGTTGCATTTTATCATTGCAGCCTATCAGGCAGTGAGAAAGGCAAAAAAAATGCCTGAAAAGCAACAAAAGAAGGTCTTAATACATTTTTGTTTAGTCACAAAAAAGGCTATACATTCACTGTTCATCAGCTTATATGACATGTGTGAATATGACAGCAGCAATAGCTTAACGTTTCCACGGCAATGAGTAACACTACGAACAACTGAAGTTGAGGGCTCAGTCTGCAAGTCCACAGGGTGGACATCTGGATTCAGCCATAGACTGCAGGGTCAACTTCCTGTGCGATACCTGGCCTGCCTACCTACACTATGTGTCACACCAATGAGGACATGCAAATTTGATTCAGATTTCACAGCAAGGGTTCAGCAAAATAAATATATTTTCACTCGTCAGGTGAGAAAATAAACCCTGTACAGTCACTCTGTCCCATCTGACCTTATGTTCCAATCAACCTTAATTCACCCTTTGCACTTGCAGTGTGTATGGTGTACCTCTTGTGCTGCTGCTTTCTTCAGGTCATTCAGAGCAGCTTTAAACCTCATGTCGTCATCCAGGGCATCAGCCACAGCCCTCAGTTTATCAGCGATCAGAACTGGATCAAAACTATCTGCAAACAAAAACGAAACAGCACAAAAAACATGTAAAGCTATAACAGCATGTGACAGCAGACCTATATTTACAGTACACCTACCTACATACACAACCGAGAGAGAGTGACGTGGAAATTACATATATTGAGGTGTTTACGAGCAAAAGCAACGGACACTGCGTATGTGTGTTAACCTTAAATATAATTAAAGTCTATGATATATCACCACATTGACGTTTCGTTATGTAACGTTAGCTAAAAACGAAAGCTGGCTTCCCGATACTGTAGCTAACGTTTACAGTAAACACACCGACTCGTTTGTTCAGTAAAGTCGGTTCTCTCAGACACACACACACACACACACACACATCACACCATTCACGGACAGATACAACAAACTAACTCACCGTCTTCCCCTCCTGGGCTGTCAACCTCCAGTCCAGCATCTAAGAGGCAACGATTTCCATGCTCTTCCTCGTCTTCAAGCAGATATTTGATTATTTCAGTGGTCTGCCACTCGACCAAGTCTGCTGTCGGAGCCATTGCTGCTCACTACTGGCGGGCACAGCGCGCAGCCGCAAGCGGAGGTTGGGTAACTCTCGCACTTCCGGTGTACAAGCCTGAGTCATAGGGTACGTCCCAAGTCCCTTAAAATTAATGCTAACCACCTAACCTAGCCACCTTACCTAACTGTTTAGTCCCTCCCACTTAGGAAAACATATAAGGAGGAGGCCTTACTCTGAAGCGTCACGTAAAGCGACGTCCTATTCTGGTGACGGCGGCACCTATGGGCGGCACAGCTGGGGTGCGTCCCAAGTCTCTTAAATTATTGCTAGTGCTACTGCTAGCCGACTTTGCTAGCTGTTTAGCCCCTCCCACCTAGGAAAAAATGCGAGGAGCTAGCGCTAGGAGCGATGAGCGAGCATTGTCGGTTTAAGACACATGAGACGGCCTTACTCTGAAGCGTCACGTGAAGCGACGTCCATTCCTGATGACGACGGCACAACTGGATCTGCTGCATAACGGAGCCAGCGTTTAGCGTACATCCCAAGTCACATTATATTCGCTGATCAGGAAAAACTCCGCAAAAAACCCTTTAACGGGGAAAAAAAGGTAGAAACCAACTGAGTAGGGATCCCTCTTCCAGGACGGACAGACGTGCAATAGATGTCGTACAGAACAGATCAACATAATAAATTAACAGTAATCCGTATGACACAATGAGACAGAAAGAGAGAGAGAGAGAGAGAGAGAGAGAGAGAGAGGTGCAGGACAGACGGTAATGACAGTAGTTTACAACAACATGAAAGTAATAATATTAATTAATATTAATATTAATAGGCTAATTAATATTACCTACAAGCTATTAAACATTATTCCACTCACAT
>NC_065529.1:17403146-17423324 GCF_006386435.1 Epinephelus moara
TGCTAGCTCCTAGCGCTAGCTCCTCGCTGCACAAATAAGAGACTTGGGACGGCCTAGAAGATGGCGGACCTCGAACGACTTCCGGTTCAAGCGAGGAGCTAGCAGTAGCACTATAAAAATAAGAGACTTGGGACGCACCCTTGGGACGTACCCATAGCTCACCTGTAGGCTAGTTAATGGCTGATCTGAGAGCGTTCGTCCACATACTTCTCTCTCAACCAGTGGTATACTTTTATGTTATAGGGCAGCTTTTGTCCTGGAGCTGAATGATGAGGAGCATTTGGTCAATGATCTTACTGTTCAGCTGATGATATCAATAGTCTATTGGTGTTTCTCAAAGTGAAAGGTCCTTCCTTGGTAGGATGGGATCCCACAGGGGCAAGGCAGGAGTCCTTCCTAGCACTCAGTAAACACACATTGGAACAGGCTAATAAGTGTCATTGATTGGGGTGTCAGGATACTGTTCATTTTGGCACTCTAAAGTCATTGTACAATTTGAACATAAGCTGTATTTTCAAAGTCGCGTGACTTTTAGGAAGAATATGTTTCTGGATTATACTTAGAAAAAACAAACAGGTAGGCTAATTAAACTTTCGTGGCACTTAGTGCTCTGTCACTGCTGTAAATGATTTATTTAAACACTTGTATGTTGTATCTAGGGCGGCACGGTGGTGCAGTGGTTAGCACTGTCGCCTCACAGCAAGGGGGTTTAATCCGGGAGGAAATCCTAATGTGCGGAGTTTGCATGTCTCCCCGTGTCAGTACGCCAGGTACCCCAGCTTCCTTCCACAATCCAAAGACATGCAGGTTAACTGGTGACTCTAAATTGTCCATAGCTGTGAATGTGAGTGTGAATGGTTGCCTGTCTCTATGTGTCAGCCCTGTGATAGTCTGGCGACCTGTCCAGGGTGTACCCTGCCTCTCACCCAATGTCAGCTGGGACAGGCTGCAGCCCCCTCATGATCCTCAAGAGGATAAGCAGCTACGAATGAATGAATGTTTTATCTGATCATGGTATTTTATATATCTCATTATTCAGCAGTTGAGACATTGGAAAGTGTAAATTACGAGGTTTTGTTGAAGGGGCCCAGCCTTCACTTCCAGCAAATTGTGCGCAAAGAATTGTGGGTATTTTATACCTGCTTAGGATACACACATGCATCCTTGAAAATTCTCTGATTTAAGAACTCGGTCTTCGTTAAAATTTGAAGGATCCTTGACATTGAGACAGTCCTCAGGTGGGATTTGATGACGTTTAGCCTCCTTGAAATTCAGCCATTTAAGGATCCTTCCTTGACTTTGAGAAACACTCTATGTGACTTATAGTGTGTTTAGCAGAGCTTGAAACTGAGCTCTGTCAGACAGGAGATGCAAACAACACTTTATATAGCCTATATATAGTTATGCAGGTCGGAATGTTGGCTCTTTTCCTATATTTGTGGTATATATGTATCTATGCAAACAGTTGTGGATTTTTTTGTCCAGGTTTTGAGATAGCCTGTCCTAAATTTTCGCCTTCACCTTTAATAGCTACAAATGAGGTGAATGGAATTTAATTTGAGGTGCTCTCACTGTTAAAGTAATGATAATAATGATAAAACAATTCAACAGCAACATATTTTCCAAAATCAGTTCCCAATACAGCTGATGTGAAAGAAAAGTACACAGAATAGCTGTGTCCAATTTTCATGTAAAAACTGTCTGTGGAAACTCCATTCACTTCCACTGTATTTTGCAGCAGAGGCACAAATCTCAGAGAGATTTCCCAACATCATGGCAAATAAAAGCAGAACTTGCGCTAAAGTTGCATCATTTTATAGTCGAGATGCACCTGCCGTGCCCAACGTTGGTTTACCGCCACCCTAGTTTATGTAACGACTGTGACATGTGATAGGCAGTGGCGGTTCATGTTTAAACTGAGAAAGTAGGTCAGCTTCTCAAAACTGTATTAAAAGTGATGTGGAAAGAAGTGGTATTCAGACAGTATTGAAACATAAGATGAAGCATCTGTTGGACAAGAAGACCCACTAGGTCGAAAAAAAACTAAAACAAAGCAGGGGGTCACTAATGACGCCTGTCTTGCAGGGTTTAGAAATACAAAGCTGAATGGAATCACAGTGAGGTGGAGATCACAGAAACCTTCGTAACAGAGCTCCGATAAGTGTTGGCTTATTAAACTCAAACACATTAAAATAATAATAATGAAACAAGAAAAATGTATGATTTGCTGGTATCTCCAGACAGAAATGCTTAAAACACGAGGAATCTAATTATCTAATTTGAGACTGATTTACACCAGGGGTACAGGGACTGCTACCAGGTGGATATAATTAACTTTAAGAGGGAGCTTCAGTCTGAGGCCTGCGGACTGGTGACCATTACACTGATGAAAAAACACAATATTTTTGTCATCCTGCACATGTATCTTAAAAAACAGCTCTGTGTTCATCTGTAAAGCTCAAATCAAATGCTGTTGTGTGAATTCATGTTGTTGGTTAATTGAGCGTTAAGATGCGAAAACAGAAACTGTCAAAGGCAGATGTGAACAGCGTAGATCACAGTCAGGGTGATCGCCACTGGGATGCAATAAACTCAATCAAGTAGTACTACCAACTGCTAATGTAATTTTTGTTGCTCACATCAGGGGAAATACGGAGACAGCACAAAGCACTGGAGACATGAATACTTTGCTGAAAGCCAGGACAAAGATGTAAGTAAACTGTATTTGCTTACTTTAGATAAATGTGGACAACAGTGTGACCCACATTGACCACTGATCACATGAGGGATGATCAAACACACACTCTCTTACACACTAGGTGTTAGTGTGTTTTACCTCCAGAAGATGGCGCCATTCACATACTGATGATGTTTCTTTGATGCGAGCTGCCCCACCCTGGTTCACTTACACACACACACACACACACATTGTTCACCAAACAGTGTATTTTTTCTGCAGCATATACATTATTTACATGCCTAATTAAAACTGTTGTGCACTGGTGTTCATGCATACATGCAAGAGCCCAAGGTGAACATGTATATGTGAGGTGTTTGTACACCTCAAATCCACAGTCGTCTGAACCAACTATGCTCATGCATGTGTTTCTGCCTATGTGCAGTGACCATCAGTACAGGCCAAAGAGAAAACATTAAATTATTCAGGGCTGACATTATCAGGGAATTAGAATGGTCTCTTTCTGCATATCTGGCAACACTTATAATGCTAAAACTAAGATTAACAATAACACAGATTGTGAAATGTGTCACAAGTCAACACAGGCTCTCGAGGCTCCACTCAGTTCATATTTTTTCACACTGTCCAGCGGAGGTGAGGACTCAAGTCAAATCTGAGTCACAAATATAATGACGGCAGACTCCATCTGACACAATCAAAAAATACTTGCAACTTCACTTGGATTTTCACACCAGTGACTAATGACTTCACTTAGACGTGAGGCTTTTCATTTGAAAATACTTGATACCTTACCAAAAGCCCAAACATAAAGAAGAGTATGTCATCTAAAAGCTTGCCACACCTCATTTCATGAAACAACTAATGTTAACGCTATTCATTCCCAGCAAGTCGACATGTAATTCCCAAGGTCCACTGTGTTTGAACCAATCTGACAACATCCGACATCAAGCTGCAGAAGAGAACCATGAAAAACTGTCTCATAACTGAGCGTCAGTTGGAAAAAATGTAACCAAAGATCATTTTGTTTGTGAACAAAAACTATATCATTAATAAACAAACTGCAGTGTGCAAAACATGGGTCGAAATTGCAGATGGAGACGCAACAATTTCCAACTTTGTTCGACATTTGAAGACGCACAAACAATGGTAAGTTGTGGCTAATATTAACTTGTAGTTATTTAGCTAATTGTGTTACAGGTTAATAGTGCTATATGAAAGTGCAATGTCAGCACTATTTGTATGACAAAGTTCAGTCGCATTTGTTTTAACAAGCTTGTTTCAACAAATACATCTTTCAAAAAGCACAACTTTTGTGTAGCTGTTGTTTGGCATCAAATATGATGAAGAGTGCATTATGACTTGTTGAGGGTTCAAAACTCAAAGTTTAGGAACTGGGACTTGAGTCTGGACTTCACAGCAAAGACTTGACACTTTTTTCAAATTATACTTCTGCGTTGAATTGACGCTGTAGCTACAGCATAGGCTCTGCATCGACATGGAGCCCACGCTGTAACCTACGCCCTACGCTGACGTGCACCTCCCCAAAGACATTACTACGCGCCGCAGCGACGCAGACCTCCTGTCTGTTTTTGTAAGCTGAAAACCATTTCCCTTAGTGGAAATGAATCTTTTATTTACTTTTATTTCACAGATAAGAAACAATAAATTGTGAAGATGATAAAGCCTCCACATTTATTCTGGCATCATATGAGCAAAGGAAATCTCCGCTCATTGCTAGGCTAATTTATACAATGTAAAATGCCATAGGCTTGTGCTAATAACATTAGCATGTTATATTTGTTTGGAAAACATGTTTAGTATAAGACACTTGTGAGTTGTAATGGAGCAAAATTATGTACTGTTACTTTTGTTAGATGTTGCAGTTGTCCCTGATTTTATATGAGAAGAGGAAAAGATTGCTACTAGGCTAATTTATACAATGTAAAATGCCATAGGCCTGTGCTAATAACCTTAGCATGTTGTATTTGCTTGGAAAGCGTGTTTAGTATAAGACACGTGAGCTGTAATGGAGCAAAATCATGTACTGTTAGCTTTGTTTAATGCTGCTGTTGTCCCTGGTTTTATATGAGCAGAGGAAAAGATCGCTAGCTGCTAGGCTAAGTTATACAATGTAAAATACCATAGGCTTGTCCTAATAACATTAGCATGTTGTATTTGTGGGGGAAAATGTGCCCAGAAAAAGACAAGTGTTTTGTCTGTGAATGTCTGCGAGTCACAGTGAAGCCAATTTGTGTGTTTGAAATTGTTTCTATTAAGCCACGTTTAATATGTGTTTTAATGTGTATTTCTGAATCAACTAAACCTTACCTCACAGAAACCTCCGACTAGTGTTTTGGAAGTGTAACTACAGAGTGACATAGACACACCACCACACAAGTATAAATGCTCACAATGGCGTAGGGTCTGCCACACAACTATAAATCCCGCTTTACTTGTGACTTACAAAACAATGACTTGGTTCCACCTCTGCTATCTATTCTGTGACACTGATGCCAACATCCAAACACAGTTTTTCCCACCATCAGCACCAAAGACTCCACCCTGAATCAAAGTAAGGCCAAGTTGGGAGGTTATCTTACAGACCAGTTACAGTGTTTAATTGCTTATAACTGTTCTCTTTTGTTTCTTAACAGCACATTATCACCTTGGCAAAAGTACATCTGTGTTTTTGCACCACTGGCACCTGCCTTGTTTGTGAGGACTAACAGTAGATGAATACAATGAACGAGTATGTTACAGACACACATAGGACTCAGGGAATGAGATGAAAATTGAGTTGTTCAGTCATGCAAATCCATCTCTTCTGGAAAAAATAAAACCATGCACCAGTATAATCAGCAGGGATGTCACAGTCACTTCTGTGCTGTCTGACACACTAAAGTCGGTGTGACGCCATACACATAGAAAATTGTTCGCAGATGAATTAAGCATCATCAAAGCTCATGTACTTCTCCATAACAGGATTCCCAAATAAGCCCACACTTCGTCCTCAGATACAGGAAGACGTGCTATCCAGCAGAACTGATTAGATGTGAATGGTTATCATGCAAATGTAGGATTGTGTATCACATACATTATACATACGGAGATCACAGGGGCTTTAGTTATTTGCTTTGCTTATTTGCGACATCTTTTGAATTTGCAAATCTTCAGAAAACTTTAACAAGAATAAATAAGCTGGTGTGAGGAAAACACATCAGTTATGAAGCATAGGCGAAGATTGTTTAAGCAAAACATTTGTTTTACATTTAAAACTGAAGTCAGAATTTGACTTTAATAGTCTTCTAAGCCCTCATTAAACAGAAAACAAAATTAGACCCATTGTCTCATTAATGCAAAGAAAACAAGTAAAAGAAAATGAAAGGACTTGGATACAGCACCCAAGAGATACAACTGTGAAGGCACAATACATTAAGAACATGAAGTGCAGAGAAAAGAGTCTCTCTCTGCTGGATCCTTTCCTCTGATGTCATAGTTACTGCTGTGATTTTAGGCAACCTAGAACAGTGCAGTACAACACAGACACTATCACAAAGGATCAACACTCTCTAAGGTATATATACAATGGGTTGGACTGGCTGATGGAGCAGCTGAGCAGGAAAAGTGAGCTCATGGAGGGTGACTGGTGGTCAGAAGGGGAAAAAACTGGAATAAGAGGAGACTGATGAAACAAAGAAGATAAACCCTGACACCAATACTGCCATGCAAAAGCAAAAGACCTTAATGTTATCTTGGTTAAAATAACTCTCTGTCACTTACATATAAAAACAAGGACTGGCCAGCTCACTCAGTGTTAAAGTCCATATAGTGGGGCGGCATTGCTCAATATTTTTCTAGAATCGTTCAATTTTGTGATAAAAGCATCAAATTTGGCAGATGTGTTGACAAATATATTTAGAACAAATCTGGATATTGGGTTATCAGAAACTCGCCCCCTGGTGGCCAGAGCAGGCAGTTGAATCCTACCTGCCCATGGACCCATCCCATTAACTGGATCCACTCCAAAATGTAATGGCTTCTAAGATTTTCACAAAATTCGGTGGAGGGATGTAACACATGCCAACTTAGAATACATTAAATTTTGGTGTTGATCCAACTCAGAGGGCGTGCCCACGGTCCGCCCACACATGGCCTCCCATTCACTTCCATTCATTTTTTGGATGAGGATTACATGAAAACTGTCCAACCGATTTTCACAAAACTTGGTGAAGGCATGTAGCATGGTCCAACTTAGAAGCCATTACATTTTGGAGTGGATCCAATTAATGGGACGGGTCCATGGGCAGGTAGGATTCAATTGCCTGCTCTGGCCACCAGGGGGCGAGTTTCTGATGCCCCAATATCCAGATTTGTTCTAAATATATTTGTCAACACATCTGCCAAATTCGGTGCTTTTATCACAAAAATGAACAATTTTACAGCTATGCTGCCCACTAATAGTATAGACAGGCAGTCAAATGCATCGCATGATAACGCTCTACACTTTGGTAAGTTAAGGTTTTTTACCTGTATAAGGCAGAATAATACAGAGGCTGTTTGCACTGATTTACAATAACTCAGTGAACTCACAGACAGAAAGAGAGAGAGTTTGCTGTGGATGTGTTTGACAGTGGATGGTGGAAGTGCTGCTGCCAGGAGCATCGATATGTTTTCTGCTTACAAGTGATTGCCGGGCCAAAGGGAGTCAATTCTGTGGCTTTTGAATCAGTAAGGAGAGAAAAGGAGAAGCTTGTAAAGAGAGGCATTCAGTTCCTCTCGGCTTAGCTGGGATCCTCTCCTCTGGCTCCATGTAATGAAATACCTGATCAATAGTTGCAGGTGTTGTTGTTGTTTTTCCTCCAGTGCTGGCACCAGTAAGTGTTCCCAGCATGTCACTCTGCATCATTCCACTTAATTGCACCTTTGCACTGGTGATCTTTTATGTTTTAACAGAAGCACAGGGGCCTGTTTTAAAGAATGTCCTTTATGACTCATATTTTCCCCCTAAATTTCTCATTTACTCCTTTTAGAGATTACATAATTACAAGCCGTGACAATGTTGCAAAAACTAGTATCTTAAGTTTGTGTGTGTGTGTGTGTGTGTGTGTGTCATCATGGCAAAATGTGGTCCTGGTGACACCATTTGTAGCAGGAACTACTGCAGGAGGGGTTTTCAGTACTTTGCTTTATACGTTTTTATGTCTGTTTGTTTGTTTGACTGTGGACAGATTTTTGTTAATGCAATACTGTCACAACTGCGCAAGATGTGGTCGCAAAACTTTACAGCTGTGCAGTTGAGATCAAAATGAAGGCTGAGTTTGAAGTGCCCAGTGGCTCATTGAGTAGAGCAGGTATCCCACATACAGGGCTGTTTCAAGACACTCTGGGGGCCCTAGGCAAGAGGCACCTTGGAGGGCCCCCAGATACCAGTGAAAGTACGATACCAGTGAAAGTATCATGGTTCTGAGTAGTATCACGATACCACAGCAAAAATGAGGCAGATGTGCCTTTTGTCATTTATAAAAAGATAAATCACTTTTCTATAATACATCAATGATATTTCAATGGAATAAATTACTTATTGACTTATTCATACTTCAGAAACAGCATCAATCAGTGATTAACATAGGGGGGATCAAAATAAAATAAAATAAATAAAACAAAAATCAACCAGCCGCCCTCCTCCTCTGACAAGTAAAGAACAGTCCCTTCATAAGTAAAGAACAGTGCCTAAAGTGCGGTGAGGTTTGTGGGCCGTTACCTGCCACAAAGACAGAAATGTGAACGGCTCGTTTCTCCTCTGACACATCACATACCTGTGTGCCGCCACGGCTCGGCTGTTCAGGTATTTCTGGGCAGTCATGAAATCAACAAAGAGGAAATTATTGGACCTGGAGCCAGACTTCCCCGTCGCCGGTAAGCCTTATCTTGCGGCGTATTTGACAGGAATACGGCGTCTATGACCCCCGTTCAACCCACAACTGGCAGGATTCACCTTTCGTTTCTGCTGCTGGTTGAAATCTGTACTTGCATAGCGTGCTGAATGATTTGTTTTGCTTGCGCAAGAGGGTGAGTGTCCATGCGCAACGGCGCGATTGGACTTTGAACTTATCCCACAGTAGTGGTACCGTGAGGTACCGTAGTACTACGGTACTCCAACAATGTTAGCGCGGGTGGCAACCAATCATGTGGGACATGGTCTCAATTTGCGTGACGCGTGAAAAGAGACAGAAATGCTGTGCAGTCCCACCCAGTGCGGGACGTCTGGTCACCCTACTTAGCCACTCGCAAGCAGCAGCTAGTAGGGGGCCCCATTAGGGGGGAATTCCAACGTGTTGTCGATGTTGCAGTGTCTATAGGGGTTCCATCATATTGTCATTGATATGGACCAATGTCAGCCGTCTCTGGGGGCCCCCTTCCAGCTCAGGGCCCTAGGCAATTGCCTAGTTTGCCTGTCCGGTTGCGACGGCCCTGCCCACATATGAAGGCAGTGTCCTTACCGCAGCTGCTGTGGATCGATTCCAGCCTGCAGGTCTCTGACCCCCTCTCTCTTCCCCCATCACAGTCCTATCTAACAAAAGCAAAAAAAAAAAAAAAAAATCTAAAAATGAAGGGGCTGAGCTGGAAGATGGATTTGGTCTGAGCAAGTGCATCTGAAGTGGGGGGTAGGAAGAAGGGAAAGGGCCATTGGCCCGCCTTCTTCCTGGCTAACATCTGCTTTATGTTGCAGATCACTGTATTGCGACTAGAGCGGTGGTTCCCAACTGGTTCAGCCATGGGGTCCATTTTACACCTTAGTCATTAGTTTAAGGTCCACACAGTTTAATGCATTCAAGTGTCATACTTGCATTTGGCCATGTCGTCAAGCTAGTTTGCTGTCTCTGACAAGTACAGTAGCTGTCTGTTAGTCACTCACTCGACAGCAGGAAACAGAACTTAAAATGCAGCTCTGTGCCCGAAATTCACTATACTTAATACTAAAGAATGTTTTTTACAAATTAGACATGTTTGCATGTCACTTTCAGTCCATTCAGAATGGACCACTTTTGGACCATGACCCACCAGTTGGGAACCACTCGACTGATGTGATCCATCACAAGATGGTCTCTAGTGTTTTTATGTTTGAGCCAAATACCACTTCCTTTGTATGCCATTATTGCCACTTTGCATGCGGTTATCTACTGCAGTGGTTCCCAACCGGGGGGGCGCGACCTCCTTAGGGTGGCGTCAAAGAGCCACAGGGGGGTTGCGAAGCCCTCTTGATTTAAGGGGTGTATTAATTTGAATGTGTTCTGTGTCAAAATGTTATTCATTTATGTGTCAAAACCAAAGTCTACAGTGGTAAAAATATGGGTCCCCCAAGAAAAAGGTTGGGAACCACTGATCTACTGCACATGTATTGAAATAATGCTGAGCTGTGGAAGATTGCAGTAGTTACTCTTATTTAGTATTAGTATTTACTTAAATGCAAATTTAAGGCACTTGTAAGTATTTTCATTTTATGCTACTTTATATTTCTGCTCCACTACAATTCAGAGGCAAATACTGTACTTTTTATGCCACTATTGAACAGCTTTACTTACTCATTACTTTGCAGATTTAAACAAATAATATATAATCAACAATTAATACATTCATTACTGTATGTCTTGCTACGAAATATAATAAGAGGAGACATTATAAATCCACACATTCATTCACAAGCCACCAGCAGCAGCCAGGCTAGGTAATTAAAATGAACTCCACCTTTACCAGGTGCAACATTAAAATGATGAACACATTAAAGCAATAATTATAATCCAAATGGGCCATATTATGAGTACTTTTACTTTTGGGACTTAAAGTACATTTTGATGCTAATACTTTTGCAGTTTTACTTAAGGCAAATTTAAAATTAAGACTTATCCTTGTAACAGTGTACTTTTACTATTCAAGCTGTCACTCTGTATGTCAGGTCATGTGCTGCTGCTGCTGCTGCTGCTGCACTGCTCATTTGCTGGCTAACCTTTATTGCAAACCATTAGCTAGCAAGCTAACCTGCTACCTGTTTAAGTGTTTTCTGAAGGTTTGAGACAGAATAATCGCGGTTGTGCTGCTCCCAGCTTCTCCTTTGTTGGTGCTGGACTGTTTCACCACACTTTGGCAGGTTACGAACAGAATATGGAGTCCTCTGGAGTTTGTGCTGTGGGCCGTGGATGTATTAAGAGACCCGTGGGCACTTTGGACTGTGGCAGCTCTTCCCAGAGGATCCACCCTCTGCCTGCTCAGATACCCGGGACCACTGCCTCACATCAGCAGAGTAAGAGCTCGCTGTTTATGCTAATATGCATGCTATGAGAGGATGTACTGGCTCTGTTCTGGTGGTCTTTGAGAGGTTTGTGTGCTGGGGGCTGTTGGCTGTTTCTCTGAGATCTCCATGTGATGTCTTGGCGTCTGCTGCCTGCAAAGTTTTGCTCACACTGCTGCTACTACTTTGTATTGCTGTGGTTGTTGTACTGCATGAGCTTATTTGTTGTTTGACACATTTATTATGATGCCTCATTGTGGTGCTTCCCTGCTGTTCATTAACCAAATGTTGAGATATAAATATTAATGTTTGGCTATTGTGAGTTTTGGGCTGAATTGATTTCCCCTCAGGCTGTTGCCTTTTGTTTTTGGGGAATTTTCTATTAGTAGGCTGCAAGCTGCATACTCAGGTCACAGGTAGAGGTTAATATTGGCTCTTGGGATGTAAACTATTGTCTCATTGTTCATATAATTATCACTGTGCACACCCTCAGCAAAGCACACAGCTTGTTTCCTTGTAATATTGGCTTTATGGGGAACTCAACACGGCTTATTATGACACATAGGGCATTTTCTCAACACCTTGCTGTTACAGAAACATGCCAACCCAAAAACACTGGGTCACTGTATCAGTTGCTTACACTACTGCAACACTCACCTGCACTCATTGCCAAGCTTAAAGGGACAATTCACCTTAAAATCAAAAATACATTCTTACCTGTAGTGCTGTTTATTAGTCTGGATTGTTTTGGTGTGAGTTGCCAAGTCTTGGAGATATCGGCTGTAGAGATGTCTGCCTTTTCTTTAATATAATGGAATTAGACGGCACTCAGCTTGTTGTGCTCAAAGTGCCAAAAAAATACATGTGAAAAACTCAACAGCAATGTCTTTTTCCAGAAATCATGACCCAGTTACTCAAGATAATCCACAGACCTTGTTGTGAGCAGTTTCATGTGGGAACTCCCACCATCCGTATCACTGCGCAGAAGGAAGTGTGCATCTACTCATGGACGAGAGGCTCGTGCTGGTGACAGTGCAAGATGTAAACAATAATGGTGTCCTCCTCAACTGAGCTGTAACATTACCTAGCTCAGGTGAGCAAGCAGTGACCTCTAGTTCCATTGCTTTGGAGAGGAGGCAGACCCCTCTATGGCCGATATCTTCAATACTCTGCAACTCACACCAAAACAACCTTGATCGATAAATTACACGAGGAAAAATATGTTGATTTTGGATGAACTGTCTCTTTGAGCTTATATCCAAGTACTGATGGTGCTCTGCTCATCACACTCCATAAAACATAACTTGAGATTGTGTGCTTCAAACCATGCATGAAATTTAATCACTACATTTCTGTGTTTTGCATACACTCTGTATGTACTGTAAGTTAATAATTGTCTGCTGCATATTTGCCATGTTCTTTGCCTGCTGCTGCACAACAGATGGATGGTCTGGTTAACATTTATCCATCCCAGTTCATGAGATGGTGTTTCCCCGTTGGCTGGCGGAGGTGCTTTGTTGGGATCAGCCACACGATGGTTGGTGTCTGGCCCACACTTGGTAGATTCTTAATGGCTGGTGTTGAGATCTGAATCTCATGTTTTGTCACTCCCCGATCTCTGCTATGCTGAGCTTGTGGTTTCCGTTTGGGGGAGATGAGGTCAGGGCCAAGATGCCAAATATCAGCTGTCTATACGTATTCAGTGTATGCTGGCTGAACTGAACTAGCAATAATGAATGGAGTTAGCTGACTGTCAATTTTACATCCTTATCTTCTAAGCACATATTGTTATATTGCCATATTGCTATTGTTGGTGCTTCAGATGGGTATTTTGAGGATAAGGAACTATGTTGTTAGCATTTTTTTTAACCAATTCTGGTCCCACTTTTGTGGATATTCTCTCACAGAGTTCATAAACTGAAATATTTACTGCATAAATATTTATTTTATAAATTAGTGTTGTTTACATGTATGGTAGAATTTTTGGTTTGGAAGTCCAGTGCAGTATTGAGGGTGCAGCTCATGAATTATTGAGCACAGATTGAACTTTGATTGACAGCGAGGTCACATCTTTATGATAACTCATCCTTCATGGTAAAGATCGAGGCTCATCTCTTAATTGTTTATTTTGGTTTGTTGATTCTCTTGAGGAAACAGACTTGGACTTTCAAGTAGATTAATTAATTCTCAAGGATTATAGAGTTGTCTCCCAGAACTTGTTTGCTGTTGCTCTTTCTAATTATCCTTTTCTCATCACAGTTCGCACTTCCTCTCCTCTTTAAATACCCAACAGGATAGGCCTCCAGATAATTAGATGGAAAGCTAGCGAACTGTGGCCTATTGACCAATTAGGGTATTGTATGGCTTATTCTTTGAAACTTAAATTCACAGTGGTGCTGCTGGTCAATTGAACATACCCTGATATTAACTCTAAAATCACACAGTGTGTTACATTTTAAACATTATAGTGTTTCTATGTCATTCTGACATAGAGATGTTCATATACAAGCTTATTTCTCTTCTATTCTATCTTTTGAGAAAGACTAACTTTTTCAGCTTCAGTGGTCCAGCTGAATACCTACAGACACTGTGACCTCTCCGTGTCACCTCACATGTATTATGTTTGTTCATGATATTCAGTCCTAGAGTTAGTGGTCTGAATTGGGGTGTGTGTTGGGGGTTTGGGGGACGAAAGCTACTGCCCTTTTTGCCTGGGTGAGAGTGCCCTTTTCAAATGGCAAATCAAAACATTTTTCCTTATTCGTTGGCCGCATGTGTCATCCAGCTGAAATAAGGGAAATATCATGAATCATACCAATTTCAGCCAAAACGTTTTGTTTTACTTGATATTCAAATGTGGTTGTAAAGCTTCCTTGTCATGAGCTAAGTTTCTGTATTCCACATATTGAGGTCAAAGTTAAGGAAACCTTCTTTTGTGTCTTCCGCAACCATGAGTGGACAGAGAGGCATTCAGACAAAGGTCACCAGTCAATACGGCTACCAGCTAATCTGTTGCTGTGGAAAGTTGAACACATAAACACAAAACGTCTTTTGCTTTGTTTTAGTCTGCCTTGTCATGTGTAATATCCAAAAACTTCCAAATACTACGACTCCAGCACCGACTTGCATGTGGTTCTACCCCGAGGTTCTCTCAGTGTAGGTCACGCTAGACTCCCCATCAAAGGTAGCACAACCTTCCCAGGTGTGTGAATCACCTCAGCTGACTTCTCTTATTGTGAGAGGAGCAGCTGCATGGTACTCTGAACCCCTCACTTTGTATTGCTCAGAGTGAAGCCGGATCCTCTGCAGAGGAACCTGACCTCGAATGATTCTATCTGCAGCTCCTTTCACTACCCAGAGGCTGTAGCCATAGGGGCTAGACTTGTAAGTTTGCAGCAGCCACAGTGAGGAGGGCAGGAGGACACTGTGAGGTCATGTGGTCACATTGAATGCGGTAATTAATTAATCTACACTATATGCATCATTGAACTCCCTCAGGACTGCTGCTTCCCACTTATCCTCATTTGGAGCATCATTTGCATGTGTCAAGTTCAACTTTTTAGATTGTATAAGAGAGGCAGGGAGGGATCATTACACTGCTGTAAAGAGCTGGGCTCAGAGGACGCAGCTGATATAAAATGTGATAGGACGTTATGATATTAAGAACAGATTGACAACATCATAGACAGTCTGACAAATGACTGGGAGTGATGTCTATTCATCCATTTTCTAAATCAGTGGCTCTCAATCTTTTTTGTGTCAAGGACCCCTAAACTGATACACATTAGGGCAAAGACTCTCATTTCATAAGATTTCACTTCAGGACCCTTCATCTTAAATGATTTTGGTTGATAGATATAATTAAGACAAGAATTCTAGAGTTGTTGACTACAGTTGAGAAGATAACTGTGGAGGAGGTGACACATATGATCAGAATACTCACTCTTATGACTTTTAAGGCTCATTTTTGATCAGCGTTACATATGTATACGGACATGGGCGGAGCCCTCTGTCAATACTGTGTGATCATGTCATATTTGTGGTGCATGTTTTCTCAAAGCTTATGGATACGGATGAAATGGAGGAGTACCACCAGAAATTGTGGGGCCAGTGTAGTGTAGTTCAAGCTAGACACAACCACAGGACACGATGAAGACATTTTCTAAAATGGCACTGTGGAACAAACTGGTAATATAGTGAAAAAATTCTCCATCCCCATGTTTTGATGTGAAGGTCTGTCTCATGGACCACTGCTGTCTCCAGCGCTGCCTCACTTAAAAGGTACATTGTTACGACCTCCTCTGCCATCATCATGTGTGTTGTTGTCAGAAACTATTGACTTTCCCCATTAGTGCCATCTGGTGGTTGTTTCCATGCTAACATAAAGTGAACGTGTGAACATAGGCTGTATATAAGGATGGGCGACATGACAACTCCCCAAATGTGAAGCTGAAACATCTCGATTGCCCCCTGGTGGCTGGCTGCAGTATAGATCAAAGCCCGGGTCAAAGCCACATCAAACTAAAAACTCAAAGTACATGTAAAATAAATTTTTCCCAAAGATGGTTTCCATCATTTGAGGTAGTTTTTATCACGCTGCTTTATGTTCAAGTGTTCATTTTTCTCGATAAGTTTGGATTTAATTACTTGTTTTTGCTTTACAGTGGGGATTTTACAACCTGATTGACAACTGTGTGAGCCAATTGGTTGGCTTGCATTCAGTGGTGCTGCTTACGATTGGTTGGATGGGTGTATGGTTGGGAAACTTGATATGTCACCAGAGCAAGATGGCAGCAGCTGTATCTGTAATATTTTAGCTTCACTTCTGTACAGTGTGGGTAAATGGAGATGCGTCATCCATCTTTTATATATAGTCTATGGCAGTGAAGGTTACAACATATGAAATGAACACATGTATTTTTCTACAGAAAGGACGTATAAATGAGCCCTTGCTCACACTGGGCGCACATCAGTAGTGAACTGAAAATAAACTACATTTTTCTGGAGACCCCTGAAACTCCCTTAAGGACCTTTGTTTGAGAACCACTATTCTAAACCACCTATGGGTAAATGTCACAGAGGACATCTAGAGGGCAGATGTGGAAAAAAGGCATAAAGACAAACTCAAGGGGGACAGACTGGGACATCAAACAAGTTGCTTTTAGCAAAAACTCTGTGGATAATAAAAGCCTCACTCATGAAACAGGATTATCACAGGGATTTGTCACTTTCTGTAATCATGTAAGCAGCTTAATCAGACTGTTGCCTCACTCACTGTGTTTACTGTGGTTTTATTAATGTTAACCAGTGACTAACAATTGTTTTTAATCACATCAGTGTTGTAAACTTGTACGTGTGTTTGCAAGGGCCCAGTATACTCTCAGTCTAATATTTTGAATAAACACCAACATTAGTTGTCATGATGGTAGAGGAATGTTATGGCTGACACATGCTGTGCTGAGGTCAAGTAGTAAAAGCATTTAAGTTGGGAAAAAAAATCAATAGCATGCAGGACATAATTGACCACCATGAGTGTGTTTTACTGCAGTTAGAATCTGTAAAGCCTGACAGAAAGCATTTAACACACTGTTATTGGACAGGTAATCAATAAGACGGCTAGCTTTAATACTTTTGGGTATTTTACAAAAGACGGAGAGTTTGACATCCGCTGGGACTTAGAAAGATGTTGCACAGCTGATTGATGATTATAGAAGTGATGAGTTCACTCATTTACTTATTGGTCTGGACATTTGTAGGGTGACATTTCTGAGTGAGCTCACATTCACAGTGAGGTTTTGGCTGCTGAGAGGCGTTTAGGGCTCAGTTAAGTTCCTCAGGGCTTAATTCAGCTGAACATCTGTGATATTAGCCACTCATTTGATGACTCTGGTGACTGCCAAGTTGTATAAATGCTTTTTTTGGCAGTGGTCAGATAATTGTCAACATCCCAGCTGCTTCTGCCATCAGTGTCTCACTTATGTAGAACCAACAGCAACTCCTGAGTATAACCATAGAGCTGCTACAGAAAGGTTAAAAGCCAACTTTCTGTCCTGTGTCAAAGCACAAGTGTTGTTTGATGCCCTCTATGCCTTAGACAACACAATAAGAGCAAGGAGCAAAACTGGGTGAAGTAAAAGGGTGACCAAAATAAGCCCCTGTGGTGCTAAATTATGTGCAACACTCCAATGGCTACAGTAGAAGCCATTGACGAAAAATCTTGTTGAGGAATTGGACATTAGGAGGTGCCTTTATGACAATTTGGGATGCGAGATTCCTGGTTAATGTTGTGAATTCTTTATCTTCTTGGTTTTTAAGTTCAGCACCTTGGATGTCCCAATCAGGTTGTCTATGGCTACGATCCAAATCCAACCTGGAACTCTATATTGACCAGTAAATAGCTGTAGACTCAATATGGTACACCTTATTTCAAGAGCCAAATGATCCAAATACCGAAGGTCCTGCTTCAGTACTATGAACATAATGACCTTAAATTATTGATCTAATAGAGTAAGTTTGAGTGAAATAATGTTATTCTCAAAAAATGATAAATCAGTTTGACAGAAAATGTAGCAATACAAGAATGTCTGATGTTGCAAAAACAACAGTGTTCATGTCCCAAAAGTGGACAGATGTGTAAATCATTTGCCTTTGATTTGACATTTTGGGAATCAAGCTGTTTCCTCTTGCTGAGGGTTGGATGAGAATATCAATACCCCTCTCATATCTGTCTGTTAAGTATAAGGCAACACATTGGCAGCTGATTAGCCTACCTTAGCACAAAGACTGAAACAAAAATGCTAAAACAAGCAGGGACCTCCTGAAGTCTAGCAAGAAGACCATAAAAGAAGGAAAGGACATGACATCAGTAACAGCATTCGAATTTTGCAGTAGAGCCAGAATTTGGTGCCACTTTTATTGGAGTTAACGGGGTGGGCACGGCAAATCAATGTTTCAACTCTGACTGTTAATTCCTTCCACCAGATTGAAAAAACACACATTATATGATGTTGACTGACATTTTTTATCGAATGGTCATGTTTGTTTTCCTTGTTATTGGTCTCCAAACAGACCATGGCTCTATTCGGCAGCTGCGTGTTGAGTCCCTGTTGGGACCAAAAAAAAGGTACATTGTGATACATGACCAAATGAGGCAGGTCCGAGCTGTTATATCTGACCAGACTGCAATTTTAACCAAATAAATGTTTAATTAGCTCTGACTTTTATTCTTGCTGGACATAATGATATTATCTGTCAACTTGGTAAATATCCACCAAACTAGGACTTGACTATAAGCTATAATTTCTTGCAGTTTGCCTCAGTGATTTACATTCATACTAATGTTAGCCATTTAATGATAGCCTATGTTACACACACAAATCATAACAACGTGACAATACTACCTACCTGCTAACAGCAGTGTTAGCTGTCTTGGATCCAACAGGGGCTTGAGATGCAGCTGCTCTGTTTAGAGACCAACAATAAGGAAAACGAACTCACACATTTAGCTAAAAATGTCAGTCAACACCACTTAATGTGTTTTTTAATTAAGTGGAACGTTTTTTCTGTCAAAGGTGAAAGGACAAATTTATGATGGGTTATAGTGTGATTTGCTCTACCTGCCCCATTGAGTCCAGTAGAACTGACACCAATCTCTGGCTCCAATGCAATATTCTAACACTGACACTGACACATGATCTTCCCTTCTTCAGTAGTTTCCTTGAAGTCTAGTCATCAACCAGTGGAGACTCCAGGAAGTGACTGTGCCTGTCCACAAAAAAATTCCCAGTGCAAATGGATTAACTGAACAAGATATAATATCTTAATTGGTGACCTTGTAGAGCTATTCCTTGAAGTGCTCCTGTCTGTGACCAAAGTCTATCCCTGTAATGGTTTTAGTAGCAAACCATAACAGTACACAGACACTGCAGGAATAACAAATTTAAATGCAGTGAATGTTTTGCAGATGCAGTAGAGTTAGACTTTGTGCTCGACATGTGATTAAGAGGCATTATGTCTCCAAGAAGCATGTTTAGGTAATGTAAAGTAGTTATATACCAGTTTTATTTTCTGTTCCTGAAAGTTTGACTATGCTTTACTTTTTAAGACATAGGTGGCTGTTTGAGAACTACGCATACGAAATTTATTGTGCAAGCAAGCGCATGGACTTGAGCTGTGTGCATTTTACTGTAGGAGCAATGCAGCAAAGGGCCCTTACACAACAAAAAGACATTTGAGGCAAATGACAGTGGAGCATACCTTCCTTTATACAACCATTATTTGGATAACCTTTAATGCTCATTAGTTTGAGCCTGTCTGAATTATTCTCTCAGCCTGGGCATAATGAGGCACAGTAACTTGTCAAATACAAAAAAAGTCCACCCAAAACTTTGGAAATTACTCTTTTTCCCTACCTTGTTATTTCCTCTTGACCCAGAAACTATATATACTACAGAAATCTCTGGAGTGTGTTCAAGTGTTTCTCCCTCAAACAGTAAATTTCACTTGAAATGTGGCCAGGAAAGCCCACTTAAATACCATGCTGTTTAGAAAGCAAATGAATGGATGTATAATGGGAAAACTTTTTTTTTTTAAATGACTGTATGTATGTATTTTGTCAGTGGAGCTGACATCACCTGCTATGTTCAGAGCAGCAGTACTGCGCTGCTGAGAGGCTACTGTCAGCTCAAGTCAATGTATTTTTTTGTAACATTCAGTTTTGGGTTTGATTCAGTTCTGTGACAGCTGTCATCCGTTCCACCCCCACCACAGACTGCTGAGACAAGATATGTACATAGAACATAATGCAAACTGAATAATTGAAGAGGGACAAAACTTGTGTGAGCTGGAAAAGAAAGTTTCCTCCCATTCTTTATCAAAACGTAGAATGTTAACCTGTATCTCCTGTCTCACCTGGAAGTGAGACAGGAGTCCTTAGGACAGGGGTGTCCAAACTTTTTTGAATGGGGGCCAGCTGCTTCTTGCATCATCTTACTATATAATGACGAAAACTCTGTTTGTGTGTTTGTGTGTCTGTTCCATGCTTTTCTCCTCACTGTCTTGGTCAATCCATGTGAAATTTGGCACAGTGGTAGAGGGTCATGGGAGGATGCGAATGAAGCAATATTACATCAATTGGCCAAAGGGGGGCGCTATAGCAACCGATTGAAATTGCAAACTTTGAATGGGCATATCT
>NC_065529.1:17424606-17436329 GCF_006386435.1 Epinephelus moara
AACACTACTAAAATAACTGAAAAGGAAAGGCTGCATTGTTTGTTAAATGCCAACAATGTCTTGTGGTGTTAATCTTTTTTTTATTTATTAGGGGAGCAAAGCACAAGTGTGTGGAGTCTTGCTGCTATTTTAATTTCATTGTTAGACATTTTAAAGATTTCTTGTGTTTCTATTTATTAAGGGGCCAAAGCAGCCAAAGCAAACCAGCTATATTTTTTATTTAATGTCAATGTTCAAGACATCCCTAGTGGCGGGTCATATTTCTTATATTTTGAAAGTCAACCCAAGGGCCGTTTAAAATTGGCCACGATTGGCCCACAGGCCAGACTTTGGACATGCTTGCCTTTAGGATATAGCTAGTCCGCGTAATGCCTGATTATATGATGTTTTTGTAGAAATCTGACAGAGTTGACAAAAATCTAGGACACATCTTTAAAGGGCCAATATTTTCATAAAAAATATATTTTAAATGATTATAGCAGTGCATTTTTACACAAATGTTTAAAAACTTAAAACAGATCCAAGTACATCTAAATTCCTTGGAAATACTGTTTCACCCCAAAAATGACATTAGTGTATTGATGTGTTACAAGGTTTTGGCAGGATATAATTTAATCCATTTCTCAAAAAAGGGTGAAATGTCTTAGATAGATGAGTGTTATAACTCTGTCATCATTCTGAATGTTGAGCATCTTTTACTGATTGTAATGACCTTTGCAGACTTTGGACACCAATCACTTCTGTGTGTCTGTTTCCTCATTATCTACGCTTTATTTTGATGGAGATGCTAAAATCAAGAGCATTATTACTGTATTATTATCTAAAAGAAGTTGAAGTTATTCATAGAGATATAAACTCCCGTCCTTTGTGTGGATTCAAAGATTATATGACTTTTTTAAGGCTTCATTCAGTTCTTGATATTTTTCTATACATCATACATCATTTTACTGTCTAACATTTTTTTTTAAGTACTACTGTATTTAATTTACGTGCCTGTGTGTCTTGTGTTCTTTATTGTGTTTTTGTTGTGTTGTACCGTATACTCAGGGGATACCTCATATTGTCGTCGTTTTGCACTGCAGCACAGTCACAATAAAGTCTATTTTCTCTAATGTGTTATATCCTAAATGTCTTACACCTAAATGGAAAAGTGCCAAAAACGTAGATAAAAAGAATTACAAACATTACAAAAAGCGTTTGGTGGCTACATTCCTACATGGTGATTTAGCATCTTAACCCTAATTTCATGCTTATTAAAGCAGAAGTTAATGTTGGTATGTTACCTTTGTCTGTCCAGACAAATTTTGATTGTTTCTGACGAAAGCATTCAAGACCAAGTTTTTTGTCAACCAGTAAGGGTACAGTAATCCTCTAAATTACATTGACTCCTACATAATGCAGCATCCTGTATCAGCTCTTCTGATGTCAGCCCAGACGCCAGAAAAAAATGGTCACATTATACATTTCTGCAACCCCAATTACATCCACCTCCTCTCCTGCTCACCCTATAGGGACTTCCTAGCTCTTCATATTACTTTGTTGCCAGTGGCATTTCAAACTGACTGCGTCTGGCGGTGTTATGAACTGATACCGCCCAGCCCATCCTGGGAAAGGTGCCTTTTGCATCTGTATCTGACACTGAAATCATTGACAAAAGGGGTTGGGTTTTGAGGAAATTTACCTCCATTAAGGATGAAAGTAAATGATGGAACTAAGAGAACACACATATGTACAGATTTCTATAACCTGCAACTTATATTTCAGGAATATAAATGTGTTGAAAGTGATGAATAACGTGAATGTTGCTGAATAATGAGCACATGGCACTCAGCCTCTCTCAGCAAATCAGCAATCAACAGCCTGACTCTACTTTTAAAATTAACCTCATCGTTGCTGCATTTAGGAACACACTATATTAGAACAGTGATCAGTGAAATTAAAGTATAACGCTCGAAGAACTTTTATAAAAGTAGTTATTTTTTAATTTCCAGTTAAGGCAATCCAATACAAAGCATTTCACAACCCACCATATGACAATAATCATGTACAATAAAAACCCATTTGAAGAAAGTAGAGAGTCATGCAAATCAGAAAACTCAAGAGATATAAACAACAAAGAGAAGTTGTGGGAATAAACAAAAAAAAGAATATTAAAAAAAAGTGTTAACTGTAACATGCTAATTCAGCTACAGTTTTTAACCACTGGTGAGACAAAAAATGTTTGTAGAACCAGGCACGAGAGAGAAGAACAGTCCACAGAGCTTTACTGCCATGTTTGGCAACTGACATGCATGTAATCTGGTTGGGCTAGTTCCTATTTTACAGATGGCGGCATTCTTCGACGCACCACAAGAAAACATGCAGTCGATTCATCATACTAATAAATCAGGGCATTAAGAGGTCACCATAGACGACAGGAGCGATGGCTTTTCATACAAACTCCAAAAATAAATAAATATCTTCAATACAGTAATATTCCTAAAAATATATCAAACATATACAATGAGCACTCCTCGCGAGGATAAAGTGCTGTTGGGATCAAACCAGCTGTTCGTACACTTTACATTCTGTTAGAAGTCCACGCTTATCTTTTCACTGTTAACTGTTTCCTCTCTCACACCACAGTGATTTACAAGCAAATAGCTGTTTGCCAAATAATTTTCTCTCCACCTACCCAGAGCCATACTTATCCAACTGAGCTGCTTTTCAGCACAGGACTAAATGAGATGCAGTGACTGCCTTTCACATTATTAAGGCCTTTAGTTTGCTACATTAGACATTTGAATAGACCTTTTTCAGCTCAGATTAATTCTGCCTCTGCCGCACTTTGTTGGTTCATAAGGAAAGGGCACCTTTTACAGGCTATTATACCCATTGTAGCACTGTTTTGTTTACTCTCTACACCAATGAGGGGTGCATGAAGGTTATGGAAGTAAATAAAACCAAGTGAAATTGGAGCAATAGTACTTAGAGAAGAGCAATGGCTGTGGTGAAAGATTTGCAAAGATGGAAAAAGTAAGATTTAGAAGCAGTTTATGTCCACGTAATGCCAAAAAACAAAGGACAAAAATTAGATACAGCCATGCTGACAGCTCTCTGGGGCTGCACTGAGTCAAAGCATTGCTTTGGGCTAAATGCTAACATCAACATGCTCACAATAATGATGCTAACATGCTGATGTTTTAATGTTAATCATGTTCACCATCTTACCTTTGCACATTAGCATGCTAACATTTGCTTTATTTGGTCATAAATATAAGTATAGGACAAATTTGAAATTCTGATAATGATGCTACAAGAGAAGTCAGGGATTGGGATACATCCTCTGAGGAATACGTCTGAGCCCAGATTTCAAGGCAATCCATCCAATAGTTCAAAAAGTCAATAAACTAAGTAAATGAAGACTCTCCATCATGTAGAAATACCTTCTTTTTAATGCAGCATGTATGACTGCCTTCAATTTTTAGTCTGTCTACTGCCTGATTTATTTATTTTTTTTATTAGGGTGTCCTGTTCCTTAAGTAGAAAAGCTGATGATATGGCCAGTGTACCTGAGCTGCAATAATTGGTTGATTGATCAATTTGTCGATCAACAGAAAATTAATTTGCAACTTAATAATAAGCAAAAATGTCACTGTTTCATGCATCTTAAAGGTGAGGATTTGATGCTTTTCCTCATCAAACATAAAAATAAACAAAATAGTTTGGGATTTTTGTTCCTATACCTTTCGAAGACGTCACTTTCGCTATTTTCTTAAGTTTTATTGGCCAAAGAATTGATCGTTTAATCAAGAAAATAGTGTACCATGTCAATATAAACATGAGAAACAAGACAAACTGGACAGAAAAATTGTTACCGCAACTTGAGCAGAAAATACTATGTAATTTGTCAGATGGCAGGCGTGATGAGAGAGAAGATTTGAGTCTTACACTGCTTTGTGTACTTTCATCAAAAACTCCTTGTGGTTGTTATGATCCTACTTATGTACCCTTAATGATCAAAACGCCTCTACATGGATCATTTTCCTTAAATCTCATTTCTACAGTATGATCTCTGCATGTTTGTAAGGCAACACATCATAGGACCATCAGGGCTTATTGTTGCATCATTGTGCAAGGACACATCTCAAATGACAAGCTTTGTTACTGATGCTGTAAAATTGGATTTTCTACGTAGATTCCTGTTTGTTTTTGTTTCTTCACACTAGACCGACGTCACAGATGGTAGGAGGCTATAGAAAGCCGAACTAAGATTAGAACAAAAGGATCCCTCTTTACCCTGTGGTACAGACAGATTGTTAATGTGTTTACACATGAGAGAATTACTTACGTACTGAATGTAATGAACATAAATCCTAAAGCTCCGGAGACCACTTGAGGATCCCACCAGAGACTTGTAATACACTGCTGCAAGGATCAGGCTGTATAAAATGTAAATCTCCATGGAGGAACGCCGGCTGTGATTGCACCGACTTTAAGTGAGAAGTCTATGACGCTGGAGGTTATGTGGCTGCTGATGCGTGGCCTCTCATGGCTTATGAAGTCTCTGGGTTGCAGACGTGGCATATTTTGGATCATATCAGGGCTGGATTAACTGGTAGTTGGGCCCTGGGGTAAAACTGAGATTTGGCCCCAGTGAATCATCGTGCCTCCTTTGGTTGCCCCAAATTATTCTGCAACATAAACCCATCAGTGGGTGGGTGTTATGTTTCCCTGATGTTTGCTGTATGTCCCTTATTGATTTGTAATGTGTACACATCAATTTATGCATCAACTGAAATGGGTGAGCTACGAGAAAAAGATTTTGACTAGGGATGTCAGTTACGTTTAATTTTGCTTTTAAAAGCCCCAAACCTTTTCACCTGTAGCTAAGTGGTTAATTTTCATGACAAAATAGAGCCATTTTCCTTTTAGTTTGGCCCTCTGTTGACTCAGTTAGCTTTAGCACCGCATTTCAAAGCGCTATCCATTTGGAGTTGGTGAAATGTTTGTGTTGTAATGGTTTTATTTCTGTTGGCTTTGCTGACAGACATTCAGCTAACATGTGGAAACATAGTGCCCACTGCCCACACTCTAGTCTCCACTGGTTAGCTAACTTTGGCCTTGGTCACTCTGCACTGTGCAACACGAGCTGATAGCATCGCTGCAGAAACATGGTGACCACCCTCCGGTGTCTCTCCCCATGTCACCCCCGTGAGTAGACAGCATCATTTTGAGCCGTAAAACCCCTTACCATTGTTAACTACTGTATGTTAGCACCAGTAGCCATACTGATACTGCTAACGTGCTAAAGGGGATTTGCAGTTCAATATTAAAACAGTTACTCATGGGGGCGACCTTGGAGAGAGTCTGGAGGGTGGGCATGCAATGTTTTTGCAGTAACACTGTCCTGCCATCATTGGTCAGGATGGCGTTACCAGCAGTAATCGCCAAATGAGTGCCGTCGTGAGCTATCGCCCATACGACTCAAGTGGTGCACAGCAGGGGAGCCAAGGCTAGGTAACCAGCGTAGTGTGAATACCTCATCAGCTTTGTTATTAATTCAGTACAGCACAGTGCCAGTACTACTACTAAACTGAAGAGTAGCAAAATTCACCTACTGATCGACATGTAACCGGTCAAAATATTCTTGGCAGCTTACTTAAACAGTTAATGTTTGACACCCCTAATTTTGACTCAGTGCCTCTCTGCAAGAACTGGTAATAGCCATAAGACCCTTATTGTCCTTGGATATTATGCTTTAGTGGTGTATATTACCTAAAAGTGGTATTAGTCAGACTAGAGCAAAGTAATATGTTGTATTTACTGTGTGTTACAAAACCACTACATTTTAAAAGAAACTCATGATTAATTTGTTAACGTTCCTCTTGTGCAACGTTGTCCGTTGTGATGGCAATTCATCCTTATTGAATGAGAACCATAAACCAGCCTGAGACACATTTTCAGCATTGTATGTTAAATTGCAGCTGCAGTACAAAGATTTTTGAGTTGCATGAATAAATAAAATAAATTGAATGGCAGCTATCAAAATGATTAAATGTGATTAACCTGATAGCATCGTCATAATCTTGTCCTTGGTACAGAGACAGGTTGTGCTTTTTATATGCCGTATGAAAATAATTGGTGACCACTTCAAAACAGATCTATCAAATGTCCATGCCACTCTGAATAACACTGGAGAATAAATATACTGGAATATGGAGATTTAACTTCTCATACAACATGCTCTTATAAACATTTACCTAACAAAGAAGAGAGGAGGTGAAACCTCATGGTACGAAAAGCCTGAATAATGTTTGTAACGTAATAAAGTGTAAACTACACACCTGTAGTTTTTCCTCCATCATAACTGATGCATTAGAAGATATGGAGACAATCCCCAAATATAAAAACTACTTGCAGAAGGTAAAATGTGCCTAAAAAATATCACTGCATTAGGCCACCAATGACTGACGAGCAAGGCTTAGGTCAAAGTTCACGTCCCGATACACTTAGAGAAACAACCACAGACAGGCACAAGTTTTAACCACAACATGACCTCTTTGAACCAACCTGCTGTCAAATTAGATGTGAAACAGTCACTGCCTCAGTGTCGATTTAAAAGGCGTTCACCAACGAGTCCTGGAAAGTTTGAGCCTCTCTTTAAGAGAAATCATCCAAATGAACATATCACAGAAAAACAAACCAAGAAAAAAATGCTGCTCCGATAGTCACTGGGAGGATACGGCACAAAATTCAACACCCATTTCCTGGTGCGTCAGCTCCTGTTTGCACCAAAAAACAGGAGGCAGAGTTCCCACTGGACTCTGTGTGGCTGCTGCATGCTGTCAGTCTTCAGTGAAAAGCCAAGAGGAGGGCATCAGATCTGTGTGTGGTGGTGGTGTGTGTGTCCGGGTGGTGTGTAGGGAGGTGGCGCCGGATTGGGTTTGATCCCCCGGCTCTTCATGTAAGAGATGAACTGGTCTGGGATCTCTGCTAGCACGTCTTTAGCGAGCCGAGCCATGCTTAACACGTGGTTGCCTGTCCGGTCCATGTAATCTCTGAAGGGAACAAACTGGGGAGGAAGACAAGAAAGTTGAATATCAATATGCTTACACACAACAGTAACTGAGATGACCTGAGAACATACGATTTCCTCTGTCAAGTAAATTCCATCTAGAGAATTTGGACTACTGTTGTAGTGATTCATGAAAAGCTCTACATACTTTTGAAAATGTACACAAGTAGGTTTTGGGAGCACGGTGGTACTGAATGGAGAAATCCAGAGGGCTCATGTTTAAGCCCCTGCGTTAGTCAACATTTGCCAGATCCTGCAAGCTTTAGGATGCTGATTTGTCACTAATCCTTTGCTCTGGCTCCCCTCAGGAGTGAGAGGAAATAAAATGAGCCCATAAAATAACTCTGAATTTTTATGTCTTTTGTATTATTTGTCACAGCACATCAAGGTTTCCCTCAAGAAATAGTTTTGCAAAAGTAGTGAGCCACCTAAACCCTGACATCTCCGCTATAAAACTCTAAACATTGTCCTTTACCAACTATTCAGTCACATAACTCTTTGGTTTTGACACTACAGAAACAGAGAAATTACACCTCAGTGGCCCTGTGAATGAGACACATGCGGTTTCCTACAGTGACAGATAATATCAAACTTATTAGTGTACTGGTCTCCATGGGAATTCACAGAAAGCACACAGATGTCCTAATCTGTTACAGTTGCCACTGCCAACAGATGGTGTTTTGTCAGAAACAGGCATTTAATGTACCAGCACAACTGAGGCAACAGCATGAATGTAAAATGCAAATGTTAAAATATGACACAGAACGTACTGTAAATCACTGGAAACACTTCACTTACTGGAAGAGAATATTTGAATGTTTCTCTGATGCCTTTGAGAAGAACTGGGAACCTAACCCCCTACTTGCTGTCTTAGGTGCCACGAGTGTTCGACCTTTGGCAGACAAGTATGAAACTTGGCCGTTTCATTTGGTGTGGTTGTGGCAAGGAAACTTATTCTACTTATGTGGAAGTCAGACTGTGCCCAACTTATGATATGTGGATAAGAGAGCTGATGAATTTACTGTATTTAGAAAGGTTAAGGTTTTCTAATAAGAATATGACTCAAATACTTGTCAGAATTTGGAATATACCCCCTATCGCTGTGTATATGTATCTTATTTTACTAGTAATATTGAAGTCCTAGGACTTGTTTTCTGCCTGTGAGGATATTTGTGACTGAGTTGTTAAAATTATGTACTGAGCATTTTTTTTTTTATATTTAAAATCCTGATGTAATGGTTGAAAAAAAAAATGGGAACACTGACTACATACACAAAATATTCTGGTTTTTGCACTTAGTCCGAAAAGATAACATTCCGAGTAAGCTGTTTACATGGCTAATGAAAAAAATATTCCACTAATATTCCTGTTTGCGGCAGCACAGCAGTGCAATGGTTAGCATTGTCACCTCACAGCAAGAGGGTTTCTGGTTCAAACCCAGGGTGGGGGCGTCAGCAAGACATGCAGGTTAATTGGTGACTCTAAATTGCCCGTAGGTGTGAATGTGAGTGTGAATGGGTGTCTGTCTCTATGTGTCAGCTCTGCGATAGTCTGGCGACCTGTCCAGGGTGTGCCCTGCCTCTCGCCCAATGTCAGCGACCTACTGAATTCCCGTTTGCATGCAGCTGTGCATACACTACATGTTGTTTATCATGTGAAAATATGCAAACTCAGCCTCGTTCTTTCTCTCCTCTAACCATCTTCTTGAAAAAGTCAGGTTGCAATATTTGCACATATCCTAAAATCTGTCTTTCAGTAGATGAGTTTCTTCCTCTGACCAGAAATATGGGCATATCTTTTGGGAATGCGTCTCTACCACAGCCTTGCAAACTGTTGGCGAGTTGGTTTGTGTCCAACTCATCCATGACAACGCACAGAGCTGACCACAAACTGCCACAAACTGCAGTAAAAACCCCAAATGAGATGCCTACTCAGAATGTCCAAAAAATATCGACATACCCCACGTCTTAATCGGAGGATCTTACATTTGGAAAAAAGCCTAATTCAAAACATCCAAACAAATTATGCTAATTACATGACCTGCACCGAGTACAGAATGTTGTCATAATCAGAATAATAGCGAAATATAAGTGTGCATGCAGTCACTGTTGCCTGTAAACAGTGATCTGTATCTGGTGGCCAAAGACTACATGCTGGATAAATGTTTATAGACAGTATATTCTGTTATCTGGACACAGTTGCAGTCGAAATTTTAGAGTCATTTCTGGAATTCAGTGAACTTGGTTGTCAGTTCCTGGTTTTGATCTGCAGTGAATACGGTCAAGGTCTCTTTCACACTGTAAAGGGCAGTCACCTGAACGATGTCTCTCTCTGCCAGTTTCCCTCGGGACGAGATCCTGATGTCATCGCCATCCAGCTCCACCATAGCTGTAAAACACAAGTTCACACACACATGCATGGATGCATACGAACACACAGTGTGGGAGCATAGCAGAGACAGTTGCCTGTAGGTCAGGGACAAGGTTTATATGCACTACTGATGTACAGGTTGAGATATTAATACAGAATCTTTTTGCTTTAGCATTAGTAAAGAAGAGAGGGCGTAGAGCTACACAGCTGCAATCTGTCTTTATTCCATGTCTAATCAACTAATAAGTCTTTTATTATAGTCTCTGTGCAATTTAAAATCGTCTGTACTAAACACTGCAAACCCAGTAATTAACCTCAGCCAATTCTTCTACAGTTTTGCCTGCATCCACCCACGCCTTCCCTTCTCCACTGACACAAATTAGTTTGTACAGAGATTTTCTCTCGGGTGTTTCTCTGAATTGGTGCCAGAGAGGTTAGCGCTGGCTGTAACAATAATAGACTGTGAGTTGTATAAATTAAAATGTCAATTATTGACCCATGTTTTAACTGAGTTGATTTATGTAGATGGTACAAAAAATGACAGAATGTAACACTGCTGTTCTAGAAGATGTCTTGTGACATCTTGTGTGTGCCTGCCGTCACAAAATTACCAGATTACCTAATAATTTTGTTCATGCAGCAGTTAAATAAATGTCACTGTACCGTCAAACTCAGCCTGACCAACTCCAACTATGATGATGGACATGGGAAGCTTGGCACCCTGCAGAGAAATCAAAAAGGACATATCTTAACAAATATGTTCACACTTCTTTTATTCAAAGAGAGGAGAGAAGCTTGTTCGCATCACTGCTGACCTGAAGCGCTCATTACGGTATATCAGACATCCTGGCCGTTACATGCTCACCCACTTTGGTTACAACCACACTAATGTTCTGTATCACCCTTTAACTAGCTATATGACCTTTAAGTAAAGACAGGGCCTCCGGAGAGAAATAGAGCATGAGTTGGAGTCGGAGAAAGACAGCCTAACAGGGAGATGCTTCAACAGAAACTTGTTTTTGTCTCTGCTTTTCTTATCCCAGATGTTCAATGTGCCTGAATCCAATTTGCTGTCGTACGAATGCTCCCCGGCTCTTATCTTGGGGTGACACACACTGTATTTACCCACTGAATGCTGGTTATCAGGCCGGGGAGTGGAGATTAAATTGACAACACTAATGGCGTCCCCTGAGAGATGGGGCCAGCAGGTCAGCAGTATCGGTACTAAAGCTGTTTTCACAGCTTAAAAAAAAAAGTCAAATTTATCCCCAGATTTCCCAGCTTAGATCGACAAAATGCTGACCTGCAAAAAGAGATGAATTTTGACATTACACACTCTTAAAAAGCTGGTTAAGGCGAAAAGGAGGCATTTGTTCACAGGAAGGAAAAAATAGCGTTGGCAGATAGACTCCATGATAAGGTCTTATATGGCAGGTGTGTCATGGTGGCATTTGTGAGCTGGGAGAGGAAGGAGAGGGAGGAGGCGCCTGCTTATATCAGTACAGCGACCATCCTCAGTTACCCGCCCAGCCACTCCCAAGCCACACCTCAAGTCAGGTAACTCTGCTGTTAGGCTATGAACACCTGCCTCCTCTATGTTGGCAGATAGGACATGGGCGAAACTTAAAGATCGAAAAACACGTCAAATAAATTTTTCCCAAAAACAGTTTCTGTCATTTTAGGTAGTTATCACACTGATGAAAGTTTAGGAGCTCAAGTTTGGTTTTATTAGTTATTTGATTCTATAAAAAGGTTTGATATCATGACTGACAGCTATGTGTGCCAATTGGTGGTGCTGCTTGGTTGGATGAATGTATGGGTGGGAAATAAGTACCACAGAGATTGCTACTGCGCAGACTCTTTGGCTTAACGTTTGTACAGTGGGAGGAAGTGGAGACACATTGGACCAAAGGGGTGGTCTTTGTCTGACTTCATGTATAACAGTTGTTAAAATAATTTTAACTAGTCCAATCCCATTGGTAGCTTTGTCATCTTCTACCTATGCCAATCCTCAATGCCTATGTGCAGTTTCACATAGATTGACCACGTCAGTGAGTAGAAAAACGTGGACAGACAGAATGACTGACTGACTGACAGAATGACACACTGACAGTTTCCGTAATTATGTACAGCATACCATACCATGACTTAGTCATACCAAAAATTAGAAAACAAAAAAACATTCGGCCACAGGGGGAGCCACAGTGATCGGTCGCATTTTAGCCATTTTTAAGCATTTTTCTGTTGTTATAGCGCCACCCAGTTGCCAATTAGAGTTAAATTTCTCCAGTCACCT
>NC_065529.1:17439276-17461927 GCF_006386435.1 Epinephelus moara
TTTCTGCTGCTGGTTGAAATCTGTAGGCTGCTCGCACAGCGTGCTGAATGATTTAAGCCTATTTTGCTCGCTCAAAACTATTTTTAGTCGCAAATGCGAGTGCCATGATGGACGGATCGCCACACTGCCGACATTTTACTCGGCCCGTCACGGCACGCTGTTTGATTGCGTTATCAAAACACGCCGCTATTATTCGGCCTTGCTTTTAACTTATTCCACCGAATACCGAATGTGTGTTTTTTTGCAATATTCGGCCGAATATATTCGGTTACCGAATATTCGGTGCATCCCTAATTAAATGCAACTAAAGTAACAAGTGCTTGAGTCACAGCTATGACAGGTCATGTTATCGTCTGCTGTAATTTCCAGTTAGATGGCAACATAAATGCTCAACACAAAAGCTGCTATTATGAGTTTTTTTTTCCGCGGCCACATATTTTCACAANGTGTTTTTTTGCAATATTCGGCCGAATATATTCGGTTACCGAATATTCGGTGCATCCCTAATTAAATGCAACTAAAGTAACAAGTGCTTGAGTCACAGCTATGACAGGTCATGTTATCGTCTGCTGTAATTTCCAGTTAGATGGCAACATAAATGCTCAACACAAAAGCTGCTATTATGAGTTTTTTTTTCCGCGGCCACATATTTTCACAAAGCAGCTCTAACAAGTGTGGTTTTATCTCTGGCACGAGACAAATGAGCCGTGGCAATCAGGCAACCTCTTTTGCCACGGGGGTGAGAGCAGTTTCTGTCGACACCACCTTAGTCGAAGCACATCAGCGCGATTATCAGTGTTCAACACAACTCCTGTCAGTGCCTGTCCGCCCACTCACATGCACACACAAACACTCACACTCGCGGATACATACACACACATCAAACGCCACCAAAAATAACCTGGCAATCCACCGTGCCCCACTTTTGCCATTCTCCTGTCACTGTGACTGGCAGTGGAGAACCAGTCTAATGAGACAACAAAACAAAGCGTCAATCAACACTCATTACCCCGACAGCTCACTACTTCATGTGCTGCTTAAGCCCAAATGTCATGCATGTGCACGCTTTGATGGGTGTGTGCTCTCGCATATGCAGCCACACACATGCACGCACGGACAGGTTTATGGATATAGGTTTGGAGAGGTGACTGTCCTGCCAGCACAGGGGTCACCTGAGTCACTGGACCATCTCTCATGGGCTGTCTCAGAGCTCAGCTCAGAGAAAAGCTTAAGGCAGCAGATTGAGGACACTTAAAAACCAGCTGAGTGCAGATAGGAAGTAGCATGGAGAGTAGCACAACCAGTTGTAGAATAGAATGTCAGAAATAATCAGCTACTGTCATGAACAGTCCTCTGTCCTTCACATGTTGACAGTCTTTGTTGGAAAGAACATAAAGGCAGGGCTCCTACAGGTCTGTGAAAGTTTCTGAATTTGAGAAAATGTTACTGGATTTCAAAGTTTTTGATCACATAAATAGGCACGGGTCATTAAAGTGCTTTAATTTGCATATTTTGTGCAATAATAGAAATCCTCCATCTCTATCGCTCAACATGCACAACATTACTTTGCTGCGTGTTAAAGAGATCACATAGTCCATCATCACTGTAACACAGCACAAGTGTTCACACACTAAAGCCTCTTGCTCTTTTAAATTGTTGTATGTGAGCTTTTATAAAGCCTGCTAGTCCTCATACAAAAATTCCAGTGTTTTAACAGTAATTAACCTTGTTGCAAGTCTCAAACTATGCCATGTTGGGGCCTTCAGTTTAATGGAAATGGGCCTGGGAAGTCCTTGAAAAGTCCCTAATTTTGATGTTTAAAAAATGTGTGGGAACACTGTGAAGGATTTAATGAAAATAAGAGCTTTTAATGTTTCAGAACACTTGTTAATGCTATCACACACTACACTATTCAGGCGCACATTGAATTTGCCCATGATAATCTAAAATTGTGGGTTTCTTTACTTGTGCTGCTTTAATAACTTACTTCAATAACTTTAATCTTGAATAAGTTTAATTACATTCGTGCACTGGAGAGCACATACCTCTGCCAAGGCAGCACAGTTCTTTCAATTGTTGTTTATAGAGCAGAAAATCTTAGATATGCTGCTAATTAACGGGATGAAATAGAAGAAAAAACATTTTGGTGGAGTTAACAACCTTCATTAAACAGAAACTGCCAATTAAGGTACTGTATTTCAGCACACACATGTCCAGAGGGCCCTGCATTAGGGAAGCCTAATCTTGTTCATTTTGGCAAATGTCTGTGAAAGACAGTAATGTAGTATGTGAAAAGATGTAGCCACTGTTTTAAACGCAGCTCCTCTATAATTAATGCAACTTTAGCTTCAGTAACTTTGCACAGTATCATGTAGCTATCAAGCAATGCTGTAAAATTTCCTTTTACAGCACTGCTGCTCCAGACTAACTTTTTCCACCAGTACCACTGCGGCTACTGCGGCCCTACTGAGAATTTTAGGAGCACCAACATAAAATTTAGGAGCACCACTTAAATCTACATGCAATGCAACACAATCATTTTTTCCATCTTAACTAGGAATGATGAGGAAGATGGTAGTGCATGTACATGCAGTGGCTCAGTGCTCTATGCATTAGTGCTCTTTTGTTAGTTTACTGGTGGTTTACTTTTAAATTCCTTGGCATACACATTTCAGAGGACCTCTCATGGACAACAAACACCAGGGCGCTAGTCAAGAAGGCACAAAAGCAGCTACACTTCCTGAGGACGCTCAGGAAGGTAAACCTGTCACAACAGCTTCTGGTGTCATTCTACCACTGCTCCATTGAGAGTTTCCCCACGTACGGCATCCTTGTGTGGTGTGGTAGCTACTGTGCAGCAGATAAAAAGCCTCTGCAGAGAATCATAAAAACTGCACAGAACATCAAACAACAACAGCTACCTGCCCTGGATGACATCTTCACCTCTTGCAGAAACTACATAAAATCCTGAAAGACCCCTTCCATCCTTCTCATCACCTGTTTGAACTGTTGCCTTCCATAAAACATGACAGGTCCATCAAAACACGCACCACAAGATCCAGTGTCTACCCCAAAGCCATTACCATACTGAACTTTGAACTGAAGCAAACTCACTAAAACACATTACGGTTCTTTTTCTTCAGTGCAATAACTTATTTTATGTGCAATAATATGCATGAGCACTTTTTTTTATCCCATTTTAACTGCAAACATTGGCAATGAGTGTATGGAGTGTATCTACAAATGTGCAGCATATGAGGGGAATGGAGGCATTTATTTGTTCATTTTTATTACTATTTTATTACTATTTATTATTTACTTTTATATATGAGTCCCGTCCCTGAGCGCACCTGAATTTCATTGTAGATTTGTATAATGACAATAAAAAAATCTGAATCTGAACTGTATCACTGATACGTGCTTTGGTAGTAAACCGAAAATTTACAGAAATTACAATGTTCTGTTTTATTTAAAGGAAAACGTTACAAACCCAAAGCTACTTAGCTCTGATGTTTGCTGGTGTTGCTGGGAACACACCTGGACTTACCCATGTTTATACTATTTAGATGCAGCATTTCAAGGTGCCTAAATGTGGAAGTGTCCAAATATGATATGAGTAAAATGTGTCAATATCTGTACTTGTGATGGAGGAAAATTCTTGTCTGGGTAACTATGTTCAATCTCTTACTCTTTTCATCAAAAATGACCTGAAGCTTAATTATGAATCTGTTTTGCGAATAATTTTCTAATGAACAATAAATATAACAACTTCTGGTCAACCCATATCAATTTCAGGTTAAAAACTACAAGTTACGATTAGACTCCACCCACTTCACATTTAAATCTCACCTGTTCATAGTCTAAGCCCCGCCCATTCCAAGTTTAGATACAGATCATTTAGTTGGGTAAACACAGTCACAGATGGAGATAATGGTGTACTCGCTTATTCCTATTTGAAATGATATACAATGATGAGAATATAAAATAGGGGGTATATCTGCAAGTCACACTGGTGCTCATGGTTATAAAATTTTGTCTGTCTCCAAAAACAGTCGCAAAATGTGACTAGAAACATTTAAGACTCAGTCGAAGAAGGATTTTGCAGCTAACTTATAGAGCTAATGTTAGCTTAATTAGCCAGCTGCTGACAATTGATTAAATCTGCAGACAGTTGTCATTTCAATTCAGGTTGGCAGTTGTAAATGAGAAGCTGCTTTTGTCTACCACTGTCTGAAATCAGTGACTGTTTCAAAAATAACAAAAGAAATTCAGTGCTAAATCTGCCACCATGTAAATGTAAACTACATGTGTGTTGTGCAAGAATGGAAAGCTTGACAGGTATAGCAACAATAACTAAGTGGGCAGGGCTTGGCAAATGGGAAATTATTGTATTATATGCCCAAGTTTATTACTTTGAGGAAATTGAAAATGTAGAATCATGACAGGATCATGGCATACCTACGAACTGTTACCACTGGACCTTGGATCCTGCACACTGAATAGTTTATACAGAGCAAAGGGCTGTGGAGCCTGTCTTGAGTCATGAGTCGCTTTTACACTGCCTCTTCAAGGTGGGAATTTCAAGATGTTATGCTGATAGAGTCATGGGCAGCAAGGGTGTGATGTTTTGATGATGTGTTATGCATACAATCAACTGTAATTTAAAAATGGAGCTGATAGCAGTTAGCAGCTAACTCAAAGAGGAAGAATAGTGGCCAAAAATGTTTGCAAATTAGGAAAGTCCGGAGACTCCTTAGCCTCGATGTTGCATGTGTTATATGTCACACTAGAGGCTGATGCTGTTGTGTTAAACATCACACCCGCAACGCCTCTTTTGATTCCACAATGCTGGTATGTTGTCTAACATGACACACTGGAGCGCAATGATGCCGCCATCATTTGGTTCTGTGAAAAAAATGCAAATGCGGCATTAAGAATGGACTTGGAGGTCTGTACAGTACTTGCTGCTGTTCTGTTTATATAGAAATGTTTTAATTTTCTCGGTTTCACATCACCTGGTGTCCCGTTACCTCTTACACAAAAAAAGTTCTGCATCAAATGAACGGGGGTGAAATGGTTGTGAAGTGAAGTACTTTTGGTGGGCCCTGGCACTGATAAAGAGATGAAGCACACAGCACTGACAGATAACAAGGAGATGTGAAAAGAAAGAAATCAAAGGCAGCAGAGGATTTTGTCACAGACTGAATGTGGTGACAGAAGAAGATGAAGAGATTTAGATCTCCGAGAGGGTAAAAGATGGAGAGAGACAACACAAGTCTTTGTATTTGTGAGCGAGGGCTCCAGAGAGAGGAAGAGAATGAGGCAGCAGAGGGAGCCGAGCCGTGAGCAGAGGAGGGGGATGCTGAGTGATTGACAGGTGTGTTTCTGTACTATGGCAGCTTCTGTTGTGACTGATAAACCCCCTTTTGTTCCACCACATGGGTCTATATTACTGAAAACATGGCGGACACATGAGCAAACATCGACCAAATCACAGAGAAACACCTGCATGCACAGATGCATATCCACTCCAGATGTTACCACTCAACATACAGAGAGGAGGAGTGGACATTCAGGGCTCCTCTCACTTCCTCTCGCTCTTTCTTGAAAATACCTTCCAGCATGAATAAGTATAACCTCAGCAGCGTGTCCTCCCTCGCCCAGGATCCGTGGAGAGTTAAAGGGAAAGCGGTGGAAGCATCAGTCAGAGTGGAGGCAGTGAGATAGAGCAGCAGGCAAGATCTTAAAAGGAAGGTGTGGCTGTTCTAATGTTTTGACTAACAGTCGCAAATTCCCTTTAAATCCAGTCTGCTGGGTGTTCTGTGCCTGCGGCGGGCTGAGGAGGAGGAGGAGGCAGTGGAGAAAAGAGGAAGAGGCCGAGGAAGAGGAAAGGAAGCCAGCCAACTACTATTTAAAGCTGGGAGGAAAAAAAGATTTAGGGCAGGTTTTGGGGAAAGCTCAGAGGAATAAAGCACAATGATGTGTTTTTTATTGACAGAGGCAGGTACATCATTTCAAGTGTGGTGTCTTATAAATATGTTGACTACTTTTTTGTAAGAAAGGGAACACATTTGTACCTTAAGGACAGAGGACTTATTCACAGCAAGAACACAATCATGTGTTGAGCTACTTTGGTATGGCTGTCAGGTAAATCATTAGTTTATGGACTTATCTTGAATTAACAGAAGAAAACGTCAGTTATGTGAAGCCATTATGCCACTTCCTTTTGCTTTACAGATTGCAGAACAACTGCTACTGTCACATGCCTCCTGCTTTGTTTGAATCGGAATGACAACTACAATGAACATCTGGGCTTCATATTTTTGTCTGCGAGAGAGAAAGCTTAACAACGATGCAGCATCCACATACTCTAACTGAAAAATGAATTGATTAATAATAACTAGTCCATACCCATTGAGTGCACAGTTGCCCACGTACAGTTTCACATGGTGTGTGTTTATGTGTATATCATTGTAAAATGATTGTCTTTTGGTGGTGGACTGATCATCTAACAAAACTAACCTAATTAATATGTCACCTAACTCTGTAGTAAAGTGCAGTTGGCATTTTTCACTATTTCTTGACTTTTAATTCACTTTTAATTAATCAATTACTTGAAAAAAAATTACACATTTGTTAACCCAAAATACGCTGTTTTTTAACTTAACCAAGTAGTTGTGTTGCCTTAATCTAAATGTGACTGTCTGAAAACCCAGGAGGCAGCTTCACCAACATTAAAGGGTGCGTCTCATAGAGACACCAAATATTTCAATATTTGACAACCTGGTATAGGGCTGTCAACGAATATTCTAAATTCGAATTTAAATTCGAATTTGAAAAAAAAATGGACCTTCGAATGTGAAAATTGATATTCGATTGTGGAGAGAAAAAAAAACACCACCGCAGCTGTCCTCTTTGCGAGTGTGCGTTGGCCTGGGCCGCTGCACTGAACGCACTGCACACACCGCCCGCAGAAGTGCTGCTGGTCGACAAGAGGTTCTGCTCTCAGCTGTTGTCTCCATCACCCCCCGGCTTGACACATTCGCTCGCGGCTCGCGCAGAAAATAGACCAGACGCTGAAACGGAGCTGCGCAGCGCGGCGCAGCCGGTGTGGATGACACAATCGGTTAACATGGGCGGTGTGGCCATGGGTCAGAGAGGGGGGGGCGAGCGAGATGTCCGCGGTCGTTTATAACGTAACGTTATAGATAATTGTTTTATGTGTTTTAATGTGTAGGTATGTAAATGTTTTCAAAGACGTTTATGTTGAAATAAAAATACCTACAGGTAGTTATGTTTCCTTGTATTAATACATTTACAAGTATGTTTCCTTGTATTAGTTTGCCCTCTTGTGGACATAATGCGGAAAAAAAAATATTCGAATGGTTCGAACCTATGAGTTATTTTTAGAAGGAATATTCGAACGTCATTTTTGAGCAATTTTGACAGCCCTAACCTGGTATGACAACCTGTTTGGTTGCCAGGCAACCAGCAGAGGTGTTACCTTTGGACAGAGGTGAGCTAGCTGTTTTTTCCCGTGTCAGTGTTTATGCTAAGATAAGCTAACAGTCTGTAGTTTCATATTTATCCTACAGATTTGAGAGTGGTATCAAATGAGTATTTATCTCAAAATGTTCATCTTTCACTTCAAACGTACTTCCTTTAAGTTCATACCAGATGAAACTTTGCATATCTAGTCTTAGCCAATATAGTGCAGTAAAGCGCTGTCTCCCCCCTTTCCCATTCTTACATTTACAATGGCTTCTTTGGTCTGGGCCATGTCAGAGATGACGCCATCTGTGATGATGAGGAGCACGAAGTACTGAGAGCCATCCTGCACCGCAGCTGCATACCTACACACACACACACACACACACACACACACACACACACACACAGAAATAAGCTGTAAAATCTCTTTAATACAAGAACAAATCTGCCTTGGGGATTTATTGACAGACTAATCGAAACACTGATGTAGAAAATAAATCCATGACAATACATGTCTTATCATACGCTCTCACCACAGACAAATTCAATAAAAATGTTCTTTGTTTTTTCTGTACTTCAGTTAACACTCATTAAAATGCCTCACAAATAGGTTAATCAGCCCAAACAATCAGGTTTAAAACAAAGCCGGCTCACTGTGTTTGATTCACAGATTAACACCTTTGTGTAAAATATCTCCCTACTTGAGTTCACCTATTGAAATGCTAAATACCCTTACTGGCTGTGCATTCTTGCAGCTACAGTATGGCTCCCTGCTGCAGTGTTAAAAGCGAGACTCCATTTTTTATCAGAATGACATTTTTAATTACAGCAGAGCGTTGGCGTTATCAGATGGAGAATTGTTTGGATATGGCTCAACGAATGAGATAGTGAGGGTAGCGATGACAGCGAGAGGTGGAGGTGGGTGTTGGGGACACAAGAATCCACTCAGATCATGTCACAGTTTGCATAGTGTTATGATATGTGATATGCCAGTATATGTTAATGGCCACAGGTCCATTTGTTCCATCAGCTGAAGCCGCCACTGTGATAGCTGTCAGCTAATCTAAATTCATTTTCAAGCATGTTGCATCCTGTTTGTGGAGTCTGGCAGGACAGACGCAGGAAATCAAAGTCAACTAAGGCCAGCAGTTGAAAATGGTGATGTTATTTTGATAATTGGATTCTTATAGAAAATCATAATCTTGATAATCTGTTTGCGAACACTGTGGCACAAAAGACTAAATATTTCTGAATTGTTGATCATAAACAGATCAATTTTCAGCAAGTCTGTTGGAAAAGCATTAAACAATGTCTCCTGCTCTCTGCTTATAAACACTGAAAAGAAAATTGTGGGAGCATCTATGCAGGTTTCATGATTTTATAATTGTGTTTTTGGTATTTGAATAGAAAAATGAATAATGTAAAAATGTGAAAATGGAACAAAAATGACAAAGTCCAAACCATCACCATATAAAATCCAAACTTGCATTTTGAAATTGCTTGGTCCTGCTTTAGACCAATTCATATTCATGAAAGCACGGGTGAAAATAGACTTTGCAGGACTCTTGCTGTTGGTATAATAGTAAACGTGACAAATGGAAGGGAGTGATAGACTTGTGCAGTCTTGTCATTGTTGCTTTGCCACTTTAATAGGAGCAAAAGCAATTCACCAGATGCATTGCTCTCTCACCTGGCAACATGGTTCACCACAGGAGCGAAATTTGTCGGCCCGTACAGCTGCACTGTCTTCAGGCTCTGGTGGTATGCCTCTAAGATGCCCTCAATACCATTGCAGTACGGATTTTCCATGTTTCCATTCTTAAAAGGAGAGAAAGGGTGAAAATCAATTTCAAGGACTTGATGAATGCATTTATCAAACAAAGAAATATTTTTCAATGCACGTTGGATGTGATTTAGTTGTTTCCTGTTACTGGGTCATGCACTCATTCCATAAATTAGAATGAACACAGTAAATCAGAAAGACGATTCAGTGGTATGATGTAGGAAGTTGGTGATAAAAAGCATGAAATAGCCTTGATAAAAATCTATTGAACTGCTTAATCAGAGGTGAAATAAGGAGACTTCACCAGTGGAAACTCATGCGACACCCGTCCGTCAGGGGGCAGTTTGGCTCCAAAGCCCAAAGCGGGGAACATCTTGTCACTGTCGTAGTCCTGAATGATCTCCCCGACAGCCTTCAGGGCCATGGCGTAGGCGTTGAGCTGGTAGGGGTTCATGTAGTGCAGCGAGGTGGACTGGGAGGGGTTACCTGTCGCCCAATCAATCAAACTCGAGGTCATTGTGGGTAATGAGGGACAAAGATGTCACTTCTAGAATGCAAGGTGCTGTTTTTGTGCAATGACATGACATAAAAAACAATTTTGTTTGCTGCAGCCATGGATCACAATTAACATCAACCCTGTCAGACATATTCCGCCCTCAGAGATGATGAATCAAAAGTTTAAATTCAGAAGTTTGTGACACAATCAAGGCCAGTCCATTAACAAACAGTGGGAGGAAAGCCACCGTGAGAATGGAATACTTCCATTAATTAATGGAGCGTTTAAAAAGCTTGTCAATAACTGTGACCTTCTCGAATATCCGCTCTGAAATAACACACCATGAAGTCATTTAGTGTTAACAGCCAGCTGGGACATTCTGAGTTGTATTTTAGAAAATATTGCACTCAGTGAGGTTGTAGGTGACATGTGCTCAGGTGCTCAGCTTCTGATGAGTTGCACCTGCTGTCTGATAGCAGAAATCCTGCTGAGGGCTCACAAGATGCAACACAAGTGAGTCCAGAGTGTAACAAGAAATTGTATGTCACCTTGACCAACATTATGGCTGGAAATCAAGTTTGGAGTGCTTGCCAAGCCCCACCCCCCTTAGTTACTGTTGCTAAGCCTGTCAAGATTTCTGTTCCTCCACAGCACTGATACAGTTTGTTGACCTTAGGCGTTTCAGCAACAATGTAGTGCTCCAACTCTTTCATTTTGTGTTTTAACTCCCTGTCTGCACCAGAAGCTGTGAATATGTAGTTATGTAAATTAATATCTGCTACTTGTGACAATCTTACGCCTACATTTGTGCAAACTTCTGTCCTGCTTTGTAATATATAACATACAGCATGAAACACTGGCAGCAGCAGCACTCTAAGAAACCCTATTTACAATAACAAAAATTAAATGCAACACTTTTGTTTTGGCTCCCATTTTTTACAAGTTAAAGTTAAAGATCTAAGACTTGAAATCGGTGTTAGCAAGCACTTTTCCTTTCCCAAGTTAATCTATTCACCTGACAGGTGTGGCATATCAAGATGCTGATTTGATCGCATCATTACTATACAGGTGTGCCTTGGGATGGTCAATAAAAGGCCACTCTTAAATGTGCAGTTTTATCTTGTAAACAGACATTTATTGGGATTTGACATAACTAGGACTACAGAAATGTCCAAAGAATCAGTCAGTATCAGGTGTGACACCATTGGCCTCACATAGTGCGACACATCCCCTTCACATAAAGTGGAATGTTGGCTCAATTCTCTTCTTCAATGGCTGTGTGAAGTTTCTGGATATTGACAGGAATTGGAACATGCTGTCGTACCAGAGCATCCTAAACATGCTCAATGTGTGACATGTCTGGTTAGTATGCAGGCCGTGCAACAACTGGGATGTTTTCAGCTTCCGAGAATTGTGTACAGATCTTTGCAACATGTGGCTGTGCATTATCATGCTGCAACATGAAGTCATGGCGGCGGGTCTCAGGATTAGGTCGCTTTCTGTGCACTCAAACTGCCATCAATAAAATCCACCTGTGTTCATTTTTCGTAGCTTTTGTCAGCCCATAGCATAGACCCACTGCCAACCTGTGGCACTCTGTTCACAGCACTGACAATAGCAAACTGTTCGCCCTCACAATTCCAGGCACAGCATCTGCCATCTGCCCGGTACTGTGTAAACCAAAGTTAATCTGAGAAGAGAACACTTCTCCAAAGTGCCAGACAACATTGTAGGTGAGCAGGTGCCCACTCAGGTTGGTTACGATGACGAACTACTGTCAGGTCAAGGCCCTGGTAAGGACGACGAGCATGCAGATGAGCTTCTCTGAGACAGTTTCTGATGGTTTGTGCAGAAATTGTTTAGTTGTGCAAAACAACTATTGCATCAACTGTTCAGGTCGCTGGTCTCTGACTAGATGAAGATGAGGAAGCTAGATATGGAGATCCTGAGCTGGTGTGGCTACACTTGGTTGACTGGTTGGATGTACTGCCAAACTGACAGACACGACATTAGAAATGGCTTACATTCGTGAAATGAACATTTGGCTATTTTCAGTTAATCAGTTATTTATTGGGACCATCCCAAGGCTCACCTGTGTCGTAATGATGTTGTTTAATGAGCATCTTAATATGCATGCCACACCTGTCAGGTCGATGGAAAAAGAAGTGCTCAATGACAGATTTTTCCAAATTTGTGACCAAATTTAAGAGAAATAAGTCTTTTGTGTGCATAAAAAAAAGTCTAAAAGATCCTTTTCTTTAAACCTGTGACAAATGGGAGCAAAAACAAAAGTGTTGTGTTCATTTTTTAAGTACCTACGTTTTCCTCTTACCACAGACCTGTGGAATAATCCAAAGCTTGACGGACCTGCTATGCATAGTTACGGTTGCTAAGCTGTTATTATTGCTGTTCCGGGGATGGGTTTAGCAACAATCAATTACGAAATGGTAAATTAAAATTTTCCTCTAATAACTGTGATTCACACTGAAGAGCTCTTCCTTGCGGATACATCTTTTGGAGCGTTGTGTTCAGGCATTATTAATGGCATAAGTAGTGTAATTAGACTTAAGTGTAGTCTTTTCATGTCACGCTGAGGGTTTTTACCCCATTTGCTTCATTTTATTTTTTGCCAAAATACCTGCTGTAGCCTTTATTTAGCATGTATTGACAGAGCATTTAGGAGGACAAGATATCCAGGAAAGGCTATCACTTACAGTGACAATGTGTGTACAGTATGTGCACCCGCACCGTCTGCTTGTCTGTCTGTTTGATTGATTCTGATATCGGACATGCCACAGTCAAAGAGCACTGCTATCTATTCTTGCTCGCCCCTCCACACACACACTTTGCCGTTAGTATCACTCACCATTAGATGCTGTGAAATCGATGGCCACAGTGAAATTGATCTGCGTCCTGGAAGGGGGATGGAGAGGAGGACATGGGGGAAAATATCAACGACAGAGACTCGGCAGCAATAACAACAAGCCAGGCCACATTAAATTCCAGTGCTCTCGCACCCAGTCACACACAGACACATACACACACATTGTCTGATAAGAGAAAAGATATCTAAAACGAAGGAACATCCTACACAAAACATGGCAATTCTTTTTTATGATGATATTGCTACAAAGGGATCAACATTGCCGTTAGTTTTTTTAGTTTTCCTCTGCATTAAGACACATATCTGTCTGACTCTCACCTCGGTGAGAAGGCGTAGCAGGAGGTGCGGAGGAGCCCTTGAGACGCTTAGCTGGGTAACAAGCAATTGATGGAGCACTTAAGAGCAAATCATAATCCAATTTTCCCTGCTGATGAGGCACTCGTCTCTTCTTGCTAATTTACGACAATGAGACGAGGCCTCTGGGGGCCCGAACGACAGCCTCTCATTATCTACGAGAGCCACCAGGGAGCGAGGTGAAAGAATGATAATAAAGTGAATGCGTTAAAGATTCACATTAACCTTTCAGTTTGGGGTGGGGACGGAGAATATGCCACAGCCTGACCTCGCCAACCTTAGCATTAATTAAACTTGATTGTATCAAGTTGTGAATGTGTTGCTATGCATCGGATGGCAGGTATGCATAGTGTACATCTGCACCTTCGACTGTGGTTCTTCTTCTCAGTTGAAAATTCAGGTTTTAGGTGTGGATTTCCCGTCCATTCTATGTATGTGTGTGTGTGTTTGAGTGTGTGTGGGCCTTTGAGCTTTTTTTTTTTTTTTTAAATACTGACATTTAGCCCAGACATCTTTTGCAGACTCTTGTCACTCTGCTGAACCCTTGTAAAATGAGCCTCCTTGACACTTCAAACGACACTGCAGTCTTGTCTGTTCTGTCTTTCCTACCATCTCATTTTGTTCCTTATTCCCTCTCCTTTCTAACACAACTACAATGCAGCAACAGTTATTTTACTTTTTCCCTGTGGGCAAAATATCAACTTTGCTGTATTTTTTTTTTACCAACATGTCTTTACACCAACTATCACACACAGCTTTTCCTCTTCTAGTTTTTCTCTCTTACAACACTACTTCATCCTAATTCAGATTCTACGATGGTAAACGCTAATGTTGTTCAAATTATTAACCTGATATGAGTGCACTGAACCATAATCAGCCAAGAGATATGACCTCTATCATTATAGTCCAAGCATATTATGTGCTCTCATTCCTTGGTACTGAGATGTCCCAGCGCTACTCACTTGAAAAGAGGGGAAAAATCAATAGTCTGACGACATTTAATTTCACCTCAGTCTACACTTTATTTAAATAGCCAAATTATTCTTGCCCTTTATGATTAGAGTGGTTGTCAAATAAGACATAAAAGCTGCCTGGGTTCACTCCACATCGTGATGAAAGGTGTAACGCCAAATATTACAGAAAAGTGCTTCAACAGCTGATGTAGAAAGATTTTTACAAGTGCTGCTTCTCCATTTTTCAAGAGCTGGGACAGTTTAAGTGACACACTTCCCTAACTTTCATCCTCTTTCTAAAGAGGTCCACATTTGCAAGAACCAACTCTCTAACGTGTCATTCAGTAAGTGCCAGAGTAATGTTAGGGGGCAGACTGATGGGGGGTGATATTTTTGAAGTGAGGCCACTAAACCTTAAGTTTATTGTATCATAGATCAGCCAAAGCCAGGAACTGTCAGTGGAATCTGTCACACTTGTCAGCTCTGCCACAGCCCATAAAGACCGTGATAGCCTACCCGCTGTGATGGGACAGTAGAGATCAAAGCGCAGCCCCAACCTGCCCGAAAGGCACACTTCACCTGAGACATACTTGATATTCACATGTCAACCTCCAGCTCTAAAGCTAAATTGAGGTCGAAGGGCTGGTACCCACTGTGAAGTCGGTTTGGCCTTGGCTAGCTTATTTAAAATATATTTGGCACTTGAATACAACAGACAGGACCTACTGTGAATTTATTAATCTGATTAACAAAGTTAGGTAGTTAAGGTGCCACTATATGAAAGATAAGGGCATTGAAATATATGCATTTTATTACAATTTTAATGAAGACTCTACAGATATACTTCTCATTATAAGTAATTTATCATCAAGATGACTCTCTATAATCATTTTCATGTGTCATTACTCCTTTACAAGATCTTTAAAAAAAAACAAAAAAAAAACTTCATTCTTATTTCAGTACTGCTGCTTTGGCCATTATTGCTAATAATATGTGGTCAGATTTGTCTTTTCACATAAAATAAAATTTTCATTTTAAAAATTGCTCAAATGACGATGTGACTAATGTGAAAAGGGACACGCTATGTAATGACAGACCCATGGATAATTATCACTGAACTTTGCGTTTTAGCATGCTCAGCTCATTGTTTAGGTTTTACAGCCTGTAATAATACTTTTATTTCAGCCTCACCTCTTACGTTAGCGAACATCCCAGCAAAAGCTTTTTTTTTTGTCCAGTAAAAGCTGTGATAAAGCCAGTGTGTGCTACCTGCTTCGCACCAAATGGCACGCAGACAAGTCAGTAACTACCTGGTGAACATTTAACAGCCAAAGAACCAGATATATTTCCTGGGATTTGGTAGAGAGCAAAATTGAGCCAAAAGGAGAGGGAAAGCTGGACTTAAATTTGCCAAGTGGACAGACATGACTCCAATACTAATATGCTCAGTGTCTTTTGAACATGTTAGCCATAACAACTTTTTAAAGCAGGAGCCTTCAATGCTTTTCAGGCCAATGACCCTTTTGCTTAAAGAAAGATGGAGCAGAGACCCCCAACTACATACGGTATACAGTTGCACTTGAGATAATTCTCTGAATATTTTCATGTCTTAAATAGCTCATGTTTGCCTAGCTGCTGAGCTGGCAGCACTTTGGCTTGGTGCATTAGCCTCACCCTCTGCACTTTTCGTGCAAGAGACTGACACACCGTCCACCTCACTGAGGTGGACGGTGTGTCAGTCTCTTGCACGAAAAGTTACATTACAATTCATTGTGTCTCACAAGAGTGTCCGTACACTTGGAATAATAATACAGCTAATTGGCCATTAAGTTTCAACAGTACGTTAATGTTAGCTTACTAGATCACCTTGCCTTTTTTGATGGATAGACCAATTTATCTGTGCTGTAATATGTTGGATTCATGTTATTGCGTATTTTCAGATATATTTTATTTCTGAGGAAAAAAAATTAAAAGTAAATTAAAACTTGAATTATCAAACATTTATTTGCCTCCTCTCCCACATTAACTCTGAGCACCCTTGTGGGTACGTGGACCCCCTGTTGAAGGCCTTGGTTTTAAGGTAATAATATATCAGTGTTATGTTGACAACATGTTGCACTGCCCCCAAGTGGCCAAAAAAACCAAACAAACAATGAATGCAGGCTTTAGGAAATAGATGCGATCTTCAGTGCCCCATGGAATGAACACCTCAACTTCCTAGATGTAAAAATGAACCTTAAATGGTGACTTCATGTGAACATAACATTTAAAAGTTGTTTTAATCAGTACTAGCCCTCTTTTTGTCAAATCAAAAACGATTTCTCTCTTTAACTGATTTTCCATTGGCTAATACATTAAATCACTCAGTATGTCATTGTGTTGTGTTTAACCATGTTTGTTTCGACAGGAGTTGCAGTCATTCAAGGACGTAAAGAAGTTTCATGGGCTTTTTTTAAGTATGCACAGTCTTTCCCACTCACCCTCCTTTGATGTAATCTAAGAATGTGAACTCTGACTCCACTGAGAACGAGAGCAGGGTCACCTGGAATTAAGACAAGGAGAAACATTTAATTAAACATGACGGTAATGATCTTTTCCTCCTAAGTACAGAAAAACCTCCACATCTTGTTGTGGCTCAGCACTTGACACTTCAGTCAAAGATGTGAGCCGGCTGGTTTCTCACAACTGATTCATTTACATTGCCAAAGGACAAGTTTGAAGAGAGGCTGAGATCCATTTGTATGCATTACATGCACATGCCCACACTGCTGGGTAAGTTGTGTGAAAATTGGTGTCTCAATTGGTCGTTGGTGTCGCCCACTCTGATCTCTCAGATCCTGTGTCCTTCAAACTCAGTGCCTTCATATTTCATTTTGTCCCGCTTATGTAGGCTACTGCAAGTACTACCCAAAGTACATCTTGCATAACCACCTACAGCACCATACACTATGGTATATAATGGACACTGTGTTTGTGTACAGGGAATGCACATAAACACACTAGAGGATGTCAGTTTTGGTTAATTTTGCTTACGCTGGCCTGAAACCCATTTAACATTACAAGTTAAATGATGTGAAATACAAGAGGCCTTTCCTTTTGGTTCCATTAATTTTGAGCTTTAGTGCTGCATTTCAAAGCGCTATCCATTTAAAGGTGGTAAAATTTTAATGTATTGCGATGGAAATGTCTCGCCTTTCTTTAAATTTTCTGTTGGCTTTGCTGACAGACAGCCTGCTAGCCACATACACATGCAGAAACATAGCAGCCACTGCCCATTCACTGGTCTCCACTGGTGAGCTAGCCTTGGCTGCTCTGCACTGGTTTAGGTGAGAGCTAAGTTAGCTAAGGCTAAGGCTAGCAGCCAAGGCTAGTGATGGCTGACCAGTGGAGACCAGAGGATGGGCACTTGGCTATGTTTGTGCATGTTAACGCAGCTAGCCAGCTGTCCATCTCCCAACAGATCTGGGTGATGTGCAGTGCAGTAAACTGAAGAGTAGCAAAATTAATCCCCCGACCGATATGTGTAACCAGTCAAAACAGTTGACAGTTAACATCCCTAATACACACAGATTGAGCAGGACACAATGTCAAGCTCAGCTGATATCCCAGCTACATCAGCTGATCTCAAACAGCCAATCAACTGATGGATCAGCTGATTGATGGAAGGGAGTCAGCTGATAGATCACATGATTCCTTTCTATGCAATCAATTGGCGAATCTCATTCAGGGCCCTATTTAAATTGCTCTGGCCTGCCTACTGTTGCTGCGTCCTCTGTAAGCTGCTTTGCAACCTGCCTCCACCCCAGCTCCTCCTTTTCATGCTGTGTCTGACTTATCAATGTCATTTCTGTTTGTCATTGATGCTGGCTGTGGTCTGTTCCTGGGGGGTCTTTGCTGCTGCTCTCCCTGCCTTAGGCTTTCCATATAGGCACATGAAAGGGCCGGGAGGTATGCTCTCTCCGCCTCAGGCTTTCCATGTTTGCGTGTGGAAGGGCGGAGTGGTGTGCTCTCTCTCTCTCTCTCTCTCTCTCTCTCTCTCTTTTTACCAGATGTCTTAATTAATTGGTGTGTGATACAAGAATTAATGAGGAAATCTATTTTTTTTCCCACAACAGCACAGATTGGCATTGTCTTCCAAGGAGCCAACACAGAGGGAATTATTTAACAGAAGAGAAGTAAGTGTGTGAAGCAGAAAAAAAGAGGCACAGTGCCAATCCTGGTTTGTTGCTGGTGTCATACTCACTGTCCCAGAGTTGACATATTTCTTTTTCTTCATTTTCTTCTTGGTATTAATCACCTAGAAAAAAACCAAAATGTACAAGTAAAAATATTTTGCCCATAATTTAGGCAAAAAGAACTTGCTTTGAATCAATATCATGGCTCTAAAGTAAAAATATTGACAATATTTAAAACATTATTTCATATAAAGGAGATTATAATCACAGACATGTACATAACAAACCTAGGCCCACATATTTTTTTTTATAAAAAATGCAAAAATACGGTATTTAAATTGTTGCTTTAAACAGCCAAATTTGGTTACGGAATCTTACATTACCCATAATCAACCTAATAATAAAACAGACGTGTGAAAACAATTTAAAAATTCTGTCTTAAAAAAAAATCTGCGAGAAAAATCTGTTTTCTTAAGCTAGGCTCTTCAGCTGTAAACATTTTATTCAGACTTCGAAAAATCAGTCAACCTTTAATCCATCCAACCGAAATATTGCATTACTACCGTATAATTATAAAACTCACATATAATTTCTTCTTTGCTGGATTTGGCTTGCAACTATGTATTTTTACACACATTAAAATAGAATTTCCATTATCTCACCTTCTTTTACACACATTCACACCCTGTAGTTTTACAACAAATGTAATGAAGGCGTGTATGTGGGCAGTATGAGATTTGTGCAGTTTGTCCATCCAAGTGAAGAGAGGAAATTAGGGACGGTGAGAAAGGATGTGTGTGCATGAAGCAACCTGATGTGTATAAGTAGAGAGTGTAGCTTATGTTAGATCACTTACAAACACTTATCTTGAGTATCTTATACACTTCAGTGACACTATTATACAGGGAAAGTTTGGAAATTCAAACAAATCTGAAACTACAAAGAAACTGATGGATGCGACAGGCTTTAGCAGCGAGACTTAACATTTACTGTACCGGTATTCTGCCGGCTCCAGAGCAAGAGAGAAATGTCAATCCGGACACCAAAGAAGTCTCAGCTCATTACCTCGATCCTCTATGGCTGCGAGGCATGAAAGTGACAGCCCCTAATTTAACATGGAGGGATGGCAATTTGTCTGACACACCGAACAATCTGCTGATGCAAAAACTAAAGGGCCTTTCAGTCTCACTGGGAGGTGGAGAGGAATCAAGAGTAGCTTATAATGGAGCTGACATCCAAAAGACAGGTATTTGTCCTTTAGTTGGAGGCCACCAAACCACAGAAGCCAGAAGGTACTGACATGTCCTCCTTTATGGTCAGATTCTGACTTTCAAAAGTTTTTTTTAATTAAACAATTTCTTTGTATAAGGGTTAATGTTTTTATGGTGGCCTTAATACTTATAATCTTACAACAAAAGCATGTCCACATAAATTAACATAATATAATCTGCTCTGGATGAAACAAGTAGTGATTTCAAAACACAGGACACACACATGTCATTTTCAGGCCCTGCATTGCCCTTGGATTCTGCAAAATGAGTCGGATTTGTAATTTGCATACAGAGCTGTATTGTGTGCTATAAAGGGACACATTAAGCTATCCCATGAGAAGTGCTGAGAAATAGCTATCATAATTCTAAATCCCTGGATTGTTTTCCTATTAATCCTGTTTCATGCTGCTGCTAATAGCTCCGTTTCTATGTGTGTCAGCATCCAGGTGATTATAGTGGCAAAATAAATCTAATAATAACAAATGAAGAACTTTGGCAGAAGAAATATTTAATTGGATGTATAACTGCTCGGGGAAGGCTGGGGAGACATGCACAAATACTGTGCCATACACATGCCCTTTAAGAAATGAATTAGGAATATATGGGATAACTTTTTCGACATGTTTTTTTTTTTGTAGCTCTTGAATAAATGCATCGGTTTGCCGCAGGAGCAGAAGATGGAAAGGAATGTGCTAGAGTAATGGAAAACAGTGCAACAGTGATGTCAGAGATAGAAATGTCACTCGTGTCAGAAATGGGATCGAAGACGTCCGGCGTAGAGGGATTCCAGATCTCAGGAGCCAACAGACACGTTGTTGAACTGTGAAAACACTGGAATTACCCACCTCGTACACATTGAACTGACTCTGCCCTCGAGCTAGCTCTCGGTAGCTGGTCGTAAAATCCCTGACTCTGCCCTCGAGCTAGCTCTCGGTAGCTGGTCGTAAAATCCCCGATGAAGTCATGGCTGGGAAAAGGGATGAAAGGAGAGAAACACCAGCGAGTAAGAAAAAAATGTCAGGTAATAACAGGACAGGGAATGATTGGTTTCTCGGGTGAACAGTTCTGAAAACTGTCACCTTAAACTTGGCTGCTAATATTTTATAACTGAAGATTGCCTTCACACTCACCTGCCATCTCTATCCCAATCGTACACCTCCACTTTGATCGTTCTTGAGAAAAACAAAAACAGACGTGCACACAATCAGGTTAGAGTTTTAGGATCTTGCGCACAAGACTAGTCAGTGTGGAAATTGATGTCTGCTGTGCAAGTTGAAGGATTGTTTACTGCTGCCAAGCTATCTTGTTATTCTGTGCTCGGCACAGAAGAGAGAAGTTCTCTTATTTTGGCATCAAACCATGTTTACATTCAGTGTTTCTCACCAAACCACATTGTGTATATCCTTGAGGTCTAACAAATGTTGTTAGTGCATCTCCTTCCTCATAAAACATTTGCAAAGCAGGTTTAAAAAAACATTTTCTGTTGTACGTTGTTTATTTTTACTTGTTAGCAGTCTTCACCTCCTTTCTTGGCACATTGCTACGTTTGTTGCCGTGTTCCTGCCACCATCTGTCAGTTAGCGGAATAGTGTGAAAACTACAGCAGGATGTGGAGTTGCCCGTGTGCTTGCTTGCACGATAAAGAGATGCAGATGTAAAAACATTGCCCCTTTGAAATGCTCCAGGACATTCGTTGATGCGCTACAAACAAAACCATTATCCGCAAAGGCCTTGTCTTCTGCAAAACAAGACCACGTGATTCAAATCGGTAAAAAACACTGAATAAAACAGTTTCACATTACAAATCAGTGTTTTTCCAACACAGTTAGGCATGTCACGGAGGAGCTGCTAACTATGGTGGCTATTGCAAAAACGCAAACAGCCCTCTCTAGAGCCAGCATTTGGTTTGCCCAATCTGGGCTACTGTAGAAACATAGCGGTGCAGCATGGTGGACTCTGCGGATGAGGACCTGCTCCCCATGTAAATATAAATGTCTCATTCTAAGGTAACAAGGTAACAACGATTCTTATTTCAGGTGATTATTAGACTAAAGAAAACATGCTTATATTATATTCCATTTCTGACAGTATATCCCCCCAAATCCTACACACTGGACCTATTGAAAGGTACTTGGTACTTGATACCTTTAATGTATAGACCGAAATAACTCACTACTAGGTAGTCCAGTTAACAATACCTGCAATTTGATCTCAGGTGGGCCAGACCAGTGAACCCATTGCATAATAATTGCTTTTTTTAGTTTAAAGACATACATTCTGAAAATGTTCATCCATTTACAAAACAGATGAACAGCCTGCATTATCATCAAAAAATATGATAAATTGATAAAAATATATAAATTCAACAGTATGTCTCAGTTTTTCCACATTCAGTCAGTCTGCTACTCACTTTCATTACATGTGCATCTTTTTCATAATTTCCACTAAAGCAGAAGCTGTTGAAGAAGCAGGTTAAATCATCCCCTGCCTTACAGACCATTTACAATCTGAAGTTTTGTGCAGCAGGGCTCCACTAATTTTATTTTAAGATAGAAGTCTGATACAGATTCTTTTGTACTGCAGCTGCTTGTTGACAATATGTTTCACAATGTTCAATATCTTTAAACTAGTCCATACCCATTGAGTGCACAGTTGCCCATGTACAGTTTCACATGGTGTGTGTTTGGGATACAGGTCATAGGAAATTGCAGATTAAATAGTCAACTGAACCCATTAAGAAGAGCAATGTATTCAGACAGAGTTTTTCTGAATTTGATAGAACGATTGCTTTATTGAAAGTACAGTAGATTGACCACATCAGTGAGTAGAAAAACGTGGGACAGACCGAATGATTGACTGACAGAATGACACACTGACAGCTTCCATGATTATGTACAGCATACCATACCATGACTTAGTCATACCAAAAATTAGAAAACAAAAAAACATTCGGCCACAGGGGGAGCCACAGCAATCGGTTGCATTTTAGCCATTTCTAAGCATTTTTCTGTTGTTATAGCGCCACCCAGTTGCCAATTAGAGTTACATTTCTCCAGTCACCTTGAGGCATCCTGTTCTACATATCTACCCAGTTTAGTAAAAATCGATATGGCGGTTAGGCCTAGATAAGAAATTAGCTCTCTAGCACCCCCATTTTGTTTGATGGGGTCAATAATGGAGGGGTCCCCTCAGATTATGTGTGGTCATATGCCTACAAAGTTGCGTGGTGATCAGTGAAACCCTT
>NC_065529.1:17461950-17514654 GCF_006386435.1 Epinephelus moara
TTGGTTACTATAGCGCCCCCCTTTGGCCAATTGATGTAATATTGCTTCATTTGCATCCTCCCATGACCCTCTACCACTGTGCCAAATTTCACATGGATTGACCAAGTCAGTGAGGAGAAAAACGTGGAACAGAGACACACACACACACACACACACACACACACACACACAGACAGAGTTTTCGTCATTATATAGTAAGATATGACCACAGTAAGTATTAATCTGTATTCTGGTCAGGGTGGAAAAGCCTCTGAAGCAGTATTTTACATGAAGTTTCTAGTATCTAGTGGGCCGGTTCTGGCCCCTGGGCCATATGTCTAACGTCCCTGTTCTAAAGTGTGGCTGTGCTACAAGCCTGTGGCATCTGATAGAAATAAAAGCATAACATGCAGAAGGATTCTTTCAAATGAAGTAGCCTTCTCTATCTGTATCACATTAAGGGTACTGTATTGGTACTGGTGTCGTAGTTTTTGACACGATACGCAGCCGTACTTATGGGATGTTTTTTCAACCATGATACCAACATGAAACCGAGCATTTAGGGAATACATCACACCACACTGGGGAAAGATCACCACTCTGCTCAGCAATACCTTCATTAGCCTCATTAAGGCTTTGCAATTAACAAGGACAGGAGACAGCGGCCACAGGTGTGTGCTCCTGTTTCATGTCAGTCCTTTGAGCCTTGGAGTTTTCAGTGCTAAATAAATAAGGCTCATCATCATTATTGAGTGCGACAAGGAGAGAGAAACATTGATGGTGTTTATTTATGTATTTAGTTTGAGTTTGTTAATCGTTCTGGTGTGTTGATGACTGAGTGATTCAGTGGATCTTAAGTAATTGTAGGTCTCTCAAAAAACGTATCTATTTTTAAACATTATACTGAGTACTTTGATATCATTTCATTCAAGTAATTGTGTTGAAATGGCGCCAAGGAAACCCTAAAATCAATTAAAACGGATGTCACTTTGTTCTAAAACTGGGATGCTTGCCAGCTTTAGAACGAGGCTGAGCAGCTGGCTGCACGTTGCAAGAGAAAAAGTCAACTTGTATAAAACACTCCCTCCAAAAAATCCGTAACTTCCAAACTGCAGCACATGTTAACTTCCAACATTCAAAAGAACATGACAAAAAAGACACTCTGATGCCATTTTACACAAATGCAGCAGAAACAATGTCCCTGCAGAGCGTTACAGAGAAAAAAAACATATTTTTTTGGCACCTGAGTCACATTGATCGCACCCCCGTGTCTCCCCTCTCCTCCCCATTTCGTCTTACACAAGTACTGACACCAGCCCAGATCCAAAGAGAATAGAAGCAAGCAGCACATCAGAGACTCTTTTTCCTGTCACTGAGGAATTGAAAGATGCCTGAAATAAGCCCAACTTCCTCTCTGCCACCTGGCCCCTGTCGTTCTGTGGTGACAGTTTGTTCTTTTGAGGTTATCTTCAAGGCTGTGAGAGAGAAAATGTTCACCTAGGTAGTGGAAACATGATGCTTCTCTTCTAGCAGGGAAGAGGCAAGTGAGATGCAGAGAGATACAGCAGAAACAGATAAAGTAAGACATCCCTTCCCTTGACCAATCCATGCGCAGTGCTAAGTGCAAGTGGTTACGCAAAGTAACAGGAAGCTGACATCATACCAGCTCAAAGCATTTTCCATTATTTCTATTCCAAATCCTAACAGAGAGCTGCATCAAAGCACTCCAGTGCTCAGATCCTTGAGTGGCCCCTTCACACTCTCAGAACAATATACACTCCAAAACTAATCTGCTGCAGATATCCTCAGCTACTATTCTAAGGCATCTTTAATGAACATGACTCATCTTCCGTAATGGAGGAGCAAATAATTGAAGGGAAAAAAACGGAGACTGCATTTGACACTGAACAATTCTTCAGCTCCAATTACACAGATCCGTCTGTGATCTTTTGCCAGGGATGGAAATAGACTTCGCTTGAGTCACCTGGGCTGGCACATTAATGAGAGAGTTGATTCTTTTGATGTTTTTAATGAATTATCAGCATAAAAATATATATCTTAGGTGCCACCTACACAGAAAAAAGCTCAGTATACAAGGGGGTATGAAGGATGTGTATATACAGTAGAGAAATGGAGGGAATAAATTTAAATTTCTACAACTTGGAAGCACCTTCAATTTCCCTCCTCTCTCTTCACGCTCCCACATCCTCTTCCTCTTGACTTACTCATCTGGAACAGGGTCTTTGAAATATTGGATTTCTGTTTTTTTTCTCCTGTACCAATGCAAATATACTTGCCTTTGCTGCCTGTGATCAGTTATTCCCCTCTACTTCATTTCTCCTCCTGTTCTCCACCCCCATCGCTTTTCCTAGTTACTCTCCTCATCTTTGCCAAAATGTAGTCTTCCAAAGCAGATTGTATGTATGTATACATATGGAGAGATGGATTTTGCTCGCTGTCACCAGAGACTCAACGGGATCCTGCCAGTTGAAGGACAGTCTGCCTAATCACTGCACCACCCAGTCGCCAGCCAAAACAGTTTGAAGGTGTTTTTATCCATGTCTGTGTGTTTGTAAGATATTCTGAAAGGTTACCAACGGATCTGACTAAAATATGGTCGACAGATAGCCTTTGGCTATGATTCAGATGTGGGATTTTTGGGTGTTGTTTCCTAGCAATAACAAGCAACACTTTACAGATAACAGATTTTATGCAGCAACAGTTGTGCACAGTCCAGTCGCCTTCAGCCTTTATTCAGCGTGGCTGTGCATTGTTATAGATGTTGTCTTTGCAGCAGAAGATTTCAAATTTTTATATTTGACAAAATCACAAATCCTGTTCTTTGTAATAGTGGGGTTGTTGGGGATGCACTGGTGCCATTTTTCCTGATGTAATACCAGTACAAAAACAAATTATACTGGCCGATTCTAGGCACCGAGCCAATACCAGTGCTTTCTATTAATTTTCCAATCTAAATTCTATATCCTACTGCACCTTCCAGTGTAAAACAGTTGGGGGTCATTTCATATGCAAGGTAACATGAGGCTGTAATTACACTTTCCTTATTACTTTATTAGAAAGCATGTGCATACGCCATTATTCTTAATAGGAATTGTATTGTTCTTCATGGTTTGTAACATTGTCTTTTTATAGTACATAAAGATTTTTAACTGGGATAGAACTCATAATCATCCTTGGGCAAAAGAGGTTTCTGTATTTTTTTTCCTTTTCTGATTTAAATTATATATTTAGGAACAATTTAGGTCCCTTTGTGCCCAGTTAAGAACTGGTACCCTTCCTCTGGCTATTGAGGTGAGCAGATATAAATGTATCCCGGAGGAGCAACGTATATGTGTTCTTTGTGATCTTGATGTTGTTGAAGATGAATATCATTTTCTGTTTCATTGCCCTTTATACTGTGATTTACAAAACCATCTGTTGTGGAATTCAGTGGAAAAATCCTGATTTATTTTGGTTGTCCGAAGGTGAGATGTTGCGTTGGCTTTTTGATGAGGAGACCTTTGCCTTGGCAAGATTTATAGAAAATGCTTGGCACTTAAGACAGAGAACGTTGTACCCAACATAATAATATGTTTCTGTTAAGGAATTTGGCTGTTCTGAAATGTTTGCTTTTCCTTTTGTGGACTTTTTGTTATTGATCTGTCATGTAGCCATCCAGGCTGTTGTTCTGTTTAGTGTCTTGTAAGCCCATATGGGCTGGGCACCACTTGGTGCACGACACTTAAATAAATAAAGTCAATCAATCAATCAATGTTAAACAACTGTATTTAATTTGAATTGGTCACATCTGGGCAGTACCTGATCTGCTTAATAACATCAGGTATGCCTCCGGTACCAATGTATTGGATCAATTGATCTCATAGAACTTCTGTACACCGGCTATTGTGTTTAAGAAATGTGAAATTTAGAAACAAAAGTTTTATAAAACTTATAAAGCAGTCAGAGCGACACCATACCTATATCATAACCTGCAATAAAAAGTTGGCTTATTTTCCAAGTTGAGGCTTTTCCTTCCACTTAAAGCACTTTTAACCTCATACAAGTTTTTATCTGAGCCTCATATAAGTTACTGTGATGTTATATTGTGCAGTACCTTTTCTACTTATCTTGTGAAATCACAGATTCTACAAAAGAAAGTTATACAGCCATACGCTCCCACTGACCCTCCTTTCCACAGCCACAGTCTCCTCAAGCTCACTGAATGTAATATCTTTCGCAAAGCTTGTATAATGCTGCATGTATACTCAACAACAGACCTTGTGACCTTATTCGGATTTACTTTCTCTCGCATACATATAAGGCTAAGAAAAAGCATCTTATAAAGGGTAAAAAATAAATAGATAAAAAAAAAGTAAAACTTGAATATAGCAGCAGTTACTAGGAAAAATAGGTTAAAACTTGAATACCCTAAATGACTAGGGACATCTAAGTCAGTTACCCTACTCCATTTAAATTGTACTGTTATTTCCAACCAGTTCCTACGACTGGTGTGTGGACAATCAAGCTCTTTGTCCGTAAATAAATGCTACAACTCCTAAAGACCTACACCAAGCTCTTCTGTCTTGCTTGGCACCTGCTGATTAAAGAGAAGGGAATTAACCCTGAAGTTAGCGAGCGATGTTAGCCTCCCATTGGAACCTGACCTAGCTCACTTATTAAGATGGACTGTTAAGGAGGACCAGCTATTCCCAGTGGCTACTGTTACATGCACATCAATACTGCCCTATTATTACGAACATTACAATATTCAGAATTTCATACGGGTCATGTAAACAGCATATTCCATTTAAATATTGAGAATGTAGGTATGTGGGATATGCCAATATTATTCAGGTTTTAATAGCTAGGGGGTGCGAGTGCGCATGCGCCAAGGCCTCTACTGTAGCCTGGAGTTTGTTTAATAGTGAGGGGGAGTCGATAATGGCGGACAATTTAGTCTCAAAGAAATCAAAGAATGCGCCACTATGGCAACACTTTGGCTTTGAGCCAGAAGGAGGAGGCAACCCTTGTTTGCACTGATTGAGTAAGCTGCAAAATTTATTTGTAAGGAATAAAAGAAACAACTTGTTACTGTCACTCTGTTGTCCTAAGGTCGTTTTTTTTATTTTAAATGAGTCAATTACGCCCCCAAGTGGAGAAAATCCGGCATTACCGACTTAATGCGTTTTTTTTTTTTTTTTTACAAAAACCAGACCGTTGTTTTTTTTTTTCTCATACCGACCCAACCCTAGCTCTGTGCGTTGCCATGGATATGTTGTACACAAATCATCTCGCCAACTGTTTGCAATGCTGGTGAAGAAATGCATTCAGAAAAACCCATATTTCTGGTCGAAAGAAGAAACACACTATTTTAATCATTATGCAAGACTTGGATATCAGATGGTTTTCGAATATAAGTGAATATCACAACACAGACTTTTTCGAGAAGGTTGTCTGAAGGAAGGACAGAGGGCGGCTGAACTCGAATGGTCCAACAAGTCTGCCGTCGTTAGGAAACTGTGACAAAATCCTATTTTGTTGCCAAGAAGCAAAATGACAATTGCTGTTGTACTTTTCCATGTTTTGACATAATAAACGACATTTTTAGGGACTGTTATCAGAGTATGCACACAGGGATGTTAGTTGGATTTGATTTTCAGTAGCCATGTGAACAGTTTAGTAGGTATATTTTCTTTTTCAGAATAAGGGCAAAAACCAGACGATTTTGTGCATGTAAACTCATTGTAGTGACAATCTCAGCCACTCCTACATAGATACTTGAGAAATGTTGTGCTGCTTAGTCTCTCCTGAGTTAGGGAAATAATTACTGGTTCCAACTCAAAGCTAAGTTGTTAATACTGTAACTATCACATAGCATTAGATTATTGTCATTGGGTTGGGTTTTATTTATTAGGTGAATCTATTGATAGTGTTTTGTATTTATCTATATTTGTGTTAAGAGTTAGACATCATATATTCAATTTTAAGTGATTAGCCTTTGCATTAAAAACAACAACAACAAAAAAATATTTCATTGACAATTGTTTGTGCTTGATTTTTTATTTGGTTTAGGCACTGGTGCCACTTTAATAGTATCATTTTAGCATTGGAAAAAAACAAATGATACCCAACCCTAATAATACATGCACTTTTGTCACCCTTAAATCTAGACAGCGTGTCAGTATCCAAACTGAAACTGAAAGTTTTTACAAATGTATCATAAAGTCTAACTTTTTGTAAGACTTGGCTGCACGTCTTTGTTTTTGTAGTCGCGCTTTACAGCAGGCACAAAAAAACTAAAAATGCAACACCACACTGGCCTCAAAAAAACCTGTGAACGGAGAGGGCAGACAGTCAGCCCAAATGAAGTGCAGCTGTCAGTGAGATCTTTAAAGTCAGTTCCATCCACATCCCACAGGGACTTTCATTGTTTTAGGATACAAGAGACTGTCACTGAAAGAGACCGTGGAGCTGAAATACAAAGTTTATTTTTCCATCTCTAACTTCAGAGTTTGAGAGTTCCTTTAAAAGAGTTCCATAGATACAGTCTGAAGTGCATCGTCTCCCACATAATAAAAAGGGTAAAATCAAAAATGGATCACATTTAAAAACCTATCAGAGTAAAAGGCACTTTGTTCCAGTAGGGGGACTAGAGTGCAGCACTACAGTACAGTCAGGTATATATATATATATATATATATATATATATATATATATACTGCTGCTTATTTGTCAGGCTCGAGAGAAAAAGTCATGCAGTTGAAGGGTGCATCGTCTCCTTTAGAAGAGACACTGCATCGTCCTCCCTTTGTTCCTTTAGACATGTCAGTTTGTAGAGCAGAGTGCCCCTATTGGAGACGCCCTTTGTTGAACTCAAGCCGACTTCTCCTTTTTGCCCTTTGGTGCATCTAATGAGAGGAACAAGTCCAAACTACGGCACTGATCTAATTAGAGCAAAGTAAATCAGCAGTAGGTCATCCACTGACATACTTGAGTGGGCTACCAGTCTCAACAGTTCGAGGTGCTTTCATGCCGTCTCCAACATGTGGACTGAGAGACAGGAAACGCAGATAACAAGCTACAGTCAATGCCTCTCCACTCAGATACAACAGCAACAAACAATGCCTCTGATACAAGTAATCTGCATCTTGTGTAACTCTTACTATTTATAATTTAGCAGGTCCTTTTTGATCAAACGCTGAGCGCTCAGACTCAGTTACAGTGTTTCCAGAAGCTCATATAAAGAAAGGAAGACAACACGCCTCCTTCATGTTACCGCTTCTATCCACTTGCTTAAATGAGAATTTTCAATTTGCAAAAACTGAATGGAAACGTTTGAAATTTCTTTTTCAATGGTTTAACAGCACCCAATTGGAGAATAAGCAACGTCAGATACTTATTCTGATGCCTCCAACTCCTTGAGGAAGCTTAATTTATGTTGATTAAATCCAGAGGCTGTGTGAATTTTTGACTGAATCCAAATGTCCAGACTCCCCTGCTTCCCCTGTGAGTGTTGAGGATTCTTTAAATCCGCAATTTATTTGCTTGAGTCCACAAGGGCCCTCAAATGGACGTTCTGCAGACTCCCAGAATGACTTTGCTGAATTTTGATTTGTTTTTTGTCAGAAGTTAACAGGCAGTGATTGTTTTTTGTCCATCTATGACGTACGGATTCTCTGTTCAAGGTTTAATGTAAATATGTCATGAGTGCAAACCTCTCGTTTATGAGTAAATGCACGCTTACTTTTGCACAATGATACGTTGCCAGGTTTAGTTAGGGAGAAGAATAACGTTCTTATATGAAACTGCTCACAACAAGGTCTGTGGATTATCTTGAGTAACTTGGTCATGATTTCTAGAAAGAGACATTGCTGTTTTGTGTTTCAAATGTATTTTTTTTGACACTTTGAGCACCACAAGCTGAGTGCCATCTAGTTCCATTATATTAGAGAGAAGGCAGACATCTCTACAGCTGATATCTCCAGCACTCAGCAAGTCTCATCAAAACAATCAAGACTGATAAATAACTAGGGATTCACTGATTAATCGGCCACACATCTGTATCAGCTGACATCTGCCTTGTTGACTGCCATGGGCCTATCAGCAAATAAGATAACATTCACTGATGGTAGAGGCCGATGATTTTCTGTTGTTTCACATCAATTTGCGCAGGCTAAAAAGCAGGGCTCAAGACTAATGGCGGCATGTTGTCCTGGGGGTAGTAGAAAATCTGTTTGGGATGATCAGAGAGATCTTCCTGGAACGTCATCGGGACAAAAGGATGAAGAAACTCCATTGCATCAATGCGTCAGGGGAGGCACCCCCTTGTTTCGCTGATGACGCTACATTTTGAACAACAAATCTGTGTTGATATTGGCAGAAAGAAAGCTAGTTATTGTTAGCTGTTAGCCACCAGTGGCCAGAACTAACAGCTGACGGAGGTTGCGTTGAGTTACGTTATGATGTGTTCAAGCACTATTCAGTAAAACTGAGTATTGGGCAAAGGTAAATTTTAATGTCCTCGTGATGTGTTAAAATGTAATCTTGTAAAATGTGGCTTTCGGTGAGAAACTTAAAATAAATACAGTTGTTTTATGGAGAAATTTGTTGATGTTGTCACAGCAGTATTAAATAGATATTAGAGAGGGAAGGAGGATATATATAGGGTTGTTTCATAAATGTGAAGGATTGACTTTGTGCTTCATCATAGGTAGTGTAATGAAGGACTGAAACACTTTAAAACACTTTATTTTTATAATAAGGACTTCTTTGTCTTCCTGGCACAAAGGGGGGAATAAATAACAACAAAAATATAATAAAACGGCAAAAAGTATCACTATCGGCCATTTTGAATATCGGTGTCGGCCCAGAATTTCACAATGGGTGCATCCCCATAAATAGCACTACAGGTAAGAGGAAAATATGTGTTTTTGATTTTTGGAGGAACTGTCCCTTTAAGCCTTTGATGAGAACTCTGTGGATCCTGCAGTGGACCAAAAGGAAACAGCAATATTGGTCAGCCTGTGTTAAATGTCTCGTTCATAGAGGTGTAGGACATTCGACCAGGACTGCCAGGCTCTATTCAAGGCAACTGTGGCTGAGCATTTCTTTTGATTTACAAACTAATTCTTAACAACTGAATGGATGTGATCACTAATTGTTTAAACATAGAGTTTTGATACATGTAATAGAAATTGGTCTGAAATGATTTCATTGATTATTATTATTATTTATTTTTTTTTTTTAAATTTTGTAGGAAATGGGCACCACATTAGCAGCTGTCAATTCACTGGAAGCTTTCTCTCAGTTGATAGATGTAAACAGTAATTAAACAGATCAAAAGAAATGACAGCCTCAAGAGCCACGTCTCTAGCATGAATACAACTTGAATGATAAGGTAACATCACGTAGGTTGAAAAATAACCCTCCCACCCCCAGTCTTAGAAATATGAACACGAAAAACCACAAAGTTTATTCCTCACCCACGCATAGGGATATAACCTGTTTATAGCACTGTCTTGGTGATATTTCAAGACTTGCAGAATTTCAGGCTGTTTCAGCTCGTGGCTTGTCACATTTTATTATACTCTAGGTGTGGGCATGTGCGTGTGCATGTTTCATGGCATAGGAACGAAGAACTTTTGATGGCCAGCTCAGTCCCTTGTGTATGATTGGCTCTGACAGGGTAGTGACCCCTTCTCAAGCTCATGTGTGATTGGCTGCCTCGCACAAATTCACCTGATATTTCCCAAGTATCAAATACTTCCTGAGGCAACCCCCCTCGGTAGCTTTGTTCCCGTCTGTCTGTTTGGGATTTATCTCAGTTTTCTGAGCACACATGGGGTTCTCAGCATTCTCAGTAATTAGAGTTTGACTGCATACAAAGAAGACAGGACAGACACCTTTTGTGAGGGAGAGACGAGAATAGACGGAGAGGCAGAAAAAAGATACAGTATGCCACATGAAATATTTCTCCCCCCACAAAAGTAATCTGTCACTCCTTTTCCATCTTCCCTCACAGCTCCTTCATGATTTAGCTTGTTTTCTTCCCGGCACTGTCTTTTAAATTAGAAGCAGGCAGATAAGCTGGGAGAAAAATGAATTTATATCCCCTCTGACACAACATGTCAACATTAATTATGTGCCAACTGGGAAGAGCAACCCATCATTATTTTAGATATTTAGTCAGTATTGTGATCCACTGTTTTCTAGGCCTGAAGTGTAAAAGCACAGCAATGATGAATAGATCAAATTATACTTAGAGTATTCTTATCTTATTCCTTCATATCAACTTTCCTAATATCATTTATTCTGTGTGGATAACATTCAACTGACTGTTAATGGCAAGCTTTCGGTTTTTGCAGTTTACAATGATAACGTGCTTGAAATAAGAACTATCACAAGCAGATAGTATCAACTGCCAGTAAGTCGGATCATAAGGCGGTCTGTCTCCAGCTGACTTTTTAATGTGTCCAACTGACTCATTTGAAAAGGACAATGTTGTGAATGGTTTTTAAAGATGTACTTGATGGCTACACACCTGATATAATGCTAAAGCTACAGGCTATGTTCACATTACAAAATTTCAGAGTATTGCGGACATAGAAATCCCATTTTTCGTACCAATCAAATGTGGGCCACTTTCATATGTGGTCCTAAATCTGATACATATCCATTCACTGGTTATACGACTGCAGTGAGAACGGTGATATTGGAATTCACATGTTTTCCCATACATCCATGGTTTTTCCACATTATACTTTATTGCACAGCAGCAGATTGCTCATCATGCAATGATGGAGCCCTTACTACAGAAGGCTGCCATAGCATTAGGCTGCCCCAATCGCCAGCTGATAGAGCCCGACTGCCAGACGTTTTCTGACGGGGCAGCTTGCCTACATGCTGAGACAATGTTGTTATGAGGCGCCAACAGAGATATTAATCTAACCCTGGACATCCGAAAGTTTTGGAGGAATTTTTCCACCGTGAAACCGTCCACATTGTGGGCCTACCACTCCTGACTCCTCTCCCGGCTGCACACACCTCTTTCTCTGCACAACTACCAGCAGTGCTAATAAAGCCAGTGGACTGAAAGCCTATTCATAAGATAGCCAGTTGTCCATATTGCTCTGAAGCGCCATTTCTCCAAAAACACTCTGCACACTCTCCCAAACGAAGCACATGGCTAATTATTATGCAGAATGACATCATCAGACCTTCCTACCATGGTGATCATTCGGGAGATGAACACTTTTACCGCTGTCATTTATTTTGCTCCCAAATGCCTGTTTCATGAATGTGACATTTTTTGTTGTTCTATCGAACGTGAGTGACGTTATTCATTGCATTTGATGCATTTCAGGGCAGAGATCCATTCACTCTGATGTCAGATATGGGTCACTTTAAGCATGAATGTTAGCAGTCTAGGCAGCAAGATCAGATCTTTCGCTTACACTCATTAGTAGCACCCAGGACCGGACAGAGGACGCAGTAGGTGTGCTTGCCATGAACAAGACTTATTTTTCAACATACCCTGTAACCTGTAACCCCACAGAATAATGTAGCCGAATACTCCATGGCCTTGGAAGTAGCGCTTGGTTTGCCAGCTAATTAGCCAGACATGCTGATATTTGCAGGTTACCTTAGCACATTCATTCCTTGAACTTTTGCTATGGTGTTTTGGGGTTTGCAAATGCTTTAGTAAACCCCTGTTTTGGGCAAGGGTTTAGTAAACAATCTGATCATTCTGATGGGACATGCTTGTACCTCAACTCGCAAGCTACAGGACTCAAAGGATCCGCTGCCAATGCTCTGGTGCCAGACAACACAGGCCATCCCCAGAGTTCCTGTGTCCATACCTTGATGGGTCAGAGGCCCCACCATGGCTTGGCCTTGGCTTTGACCTGTATGTTCCATGGATGCTCAATCAAATCGATGCCTTGAGCTCTTTGTCAAGTACCTCAGGCCACTGTTGACCAGTTTTTGTGGTGTGGCACTACGCACTGTCCTGCTGGGTGGTCCACTGCCATCATAGAATACCATTGACATGAGGGGGTGTTCTCGGTCTTTAACAGTGTTTAGGTGGGTGGTGTGTGTCAAGTGGCATCCACATGAATGTCAGGACCCAAGGTTTCCCAGTAGAACATTGCATTGTAACGAGATCAGTGTTATTTACTTCACCTGCTAGTGGTTTTGATGTTGTGGCTGATCAGTATATATCACTCAGATTATATCTCAGGAGAATAGCACTGATAACAGTAACACAGCAGGAAGGTCACTGGAGATTAGAAAGGCTCATTGTGCCTGTTCCATGCTACTCTAGCAAAGATCAATATACAGAGGCACACAGCAGCAGAAATTATGTGACAATAGAAAGAACAGGAGGCTTAACACTACACCATGTTGAACTGGTATTGATTTCTGCTGGTTTAACTCATCAGCACTAAGGGTGTAATGTCCACCATCAGTAAGCAATTTGTCAGTCAGAGAGATTTTGATTAGAGCCATGAAGGCACTCAATAGATTGAGCCAACAGAAATCAATGAAGGAAGACGATGTCAGTGAGGTCAATATTGTCAACTATTCAAAGTGTGTGTGCAAGTGTTTCTGTGTTTGTGTGTGGAATAAGGCAGAGATAGAGGGGATAAATGGTGCCAAGAGTAACAGTGAGAGGATAAACAGCAGCCGTGGGGATCAGACAGTGTCAAGAAGAGGGGGAGATTGCACTGTACCTGTCGTAGTCTCCGTTGCAGAGCGCTCGTACTGGGATAGTGAAAGGCTGCCACACTGGATTTAATGTGTTCTTCACCACCTCTGTTTTATGGCAGATAGTAAACCTAGGGGAAGAGAAGGAGGACAGAAGCAGAGACAGAAATATTATTTGTTGATTACAAACGCCAGGGAGAGAGATAAATATGCAAATAAGGGGAGGGGCATGTAACGGAAGAGACGGAGGTAACAGGAAAGACTGTGAAATCCTACAGTGGCACGAGAGATGCTTTAAATAAAGCTGTACCCAGCTTTGTTTACCACTTGGCCTGACTCCCAGCTATATTGTGTTTCAGACCACAGAGAATAAATTGATATTTCAGTCTGGCTATTAAACCATTTCCCTTGACCAAGAGTGTGACAATGATATGCAAATGGCCTTCTCTGATATCTGCAATGCTTCGCAGAGCAGAGCCACATAAATTCCTATCACATACCCCTCAAATATCCTCTCGAAAAGCAACAAGGCGTATCACACTTTTTTTTCTTAACCCAAAGCCTTGGATTACTTGTGCTTCACTAAGTGCCTCAAGCCTTTTAAAACCCTGTTAGTCCTTTTGCTGCACAGGCCTCTAATTTGTACCCCCCTCTGGCACCAACAACCGATACTTCTAGCACATCTGCAGGGATCCATTTCCCACCCTGTTATGTATCCAAAAAAAAAAAAAAAAAACCTGAGAAAAGCTGGAAGACAGCTAATGAAGCACTTGCTAAAGCATCTTCGGCTAGATTGGGCTGACGCTGCCACAACTGCACAGCCCCTTGGGAGGATGAACAGCACTCTGGGAAGGCGTGAGGAGATAGGGGAGTGCTGTTCACCCCTACGTGAATTGCCTCAGAAAGTGACAGCGGCTTCACTATTGATGGAAAATGTAGATTGTGTTTTTTTCCTTTGCTTTTATGTTTTTCTACATTAATTGCCTCTCATTCCTATTTGTCCTCCTGGAGTCATTTATGTAAGGTATTGTCATGGGAATTGTGGTTATGTTGTGAACAGGATACTTGCTTCTGTATGCAGCCTCTTAACTTGTGCATGCTTCAGTAACCACTGCAGCTCTTCTCTTCACATATATTCTCATCCCTCTCTGCTGTATCTCCTCTAATGTTCCCTCTGTTTATGCCTCTTTCTCTTCCCCAGATGGTTTCCATCTGAATTCTTTATTATGTTACTGTAACCTTTATGATATTGTACTTCAAAACTAATTTTTTAAAGCAGATTTTCCAGGCTCGCATATGAGTTAATTTATCCTGCTATAAGAAAAGCAAGCTAATATCTGACTGTTTCCTTACCGTGGACTTTGGAGAGCTTGTAACACAAAATTCAGCATCTGTTGTTTTAAGTGTGGTTTTTGAGAGCAGTTACTTCACTGTGCCAGGACTGCATCTCAGTGCAATATGTTTGTCTCAGGGGAGCTTCCTCGTCCACTGACAGCACCAGTACTTGCACCAACCTATTTCCAAACACTAGGAATGACAAAACAAAATCACATCAAGCACTTACGTTCCATCCTCGTTGCTCCTGTAGAAGACCATGAAAGGGTCCGACTTGCCAAAGAAGTCCTTCTTGTCCAGCTTGTTGGCACAGAACTGCATAGTGGCGCTGTCCTGCAGGTATGCATAGAGATGTGGGGAGAGAAGTATGAGATAGGATGCCGGGGGGAAGGGCATAAGTTCTTCATGATTAAAGAATGGCAGGTATTATTTATGTGGCCTATGCTTTCCTTCCTGTACGTCTTCTCTTTTATCTTCACAGCTTACAATGGGACAGGACAAGATAATGAATGCCTCATGAATACATTAGTCTGTTTGTACCTACAGTATGTGTGTATACATGCGTGTTTACCCTAATTTATATTTCTTGGCCTACTGTGAAGATCTTATTTTTCCAATGAGATACAGAGAAGCTTTTTCATGACTTTTTTATTAGATTTACATTAGAGCGACAAGTACATTAGGGCAAATAGGTTAGCTCTAGGTAAGCATGTGTGCACACTGATCCACTCCTACAAAGACTGCAATAATAGCCGCAGTAGCAGATCTGTGAGGCTGTGATTATTGTGACAGAAAAGCAGCAGTTAGATTAAAATCAGAAAATGTTGCTTTTTAAAATATTTTTACTAGGGTTGGGCGAAACAGCATAGTATCATGATATTTTTGTGTGGCAAAATCATATCGCCACGATGTGCTAAGTATTGATTTTTTTCATTACATAAATTATTAATGAATGAATGAATTAATTAATTTATTTATTTATTTATTTCGGTCTTACATCTCAAAATATGCATAGTTCGTTCACAGTAATATGTACATATTGACCGGAAAGGTGTAGGCTGAAGCTGAAGCTTATTTAGCCCACCCTCTTTACACACACGCACACATACTCAAAAAACAAATAAAAACAAAAAAACCCCAAAACAAACAAACAAACAAACAAAAAAATTAATATTACAAATACAAATTAAACTATAGGTAGCCTACTTGAATAATAAAATCAATAGCTTTTTCAGTCCATTACACACATTTTGAAGTGACTGAAGTGAGATGAACAGACTGAAAACATATCTTATTATATAATACAAATCTTGACAAAGTTTTCCTTTGGGGTCATAATTTACAGTTGAAAAAACGTAATGGATCCTAATATATTGCATTATATTTTATCACAATACTTATCATGTTGCAACACATTTAAAATGCAATAATATTGTATTGTGGAGCCTCTGGTGATTCCCACCCTTAACCTTTACTACTAACAGAGCAAAGCATTTACTGTGAAACCTGATGGTGGGACTGGAGGCCGTGTTGTCACCTAAATCTGTCTGCGCAGGTGACATCTCAGAATCCCATTGTTTTACCTGCAGATATTTCTAATGTTCTCAACTTTAGTGAGTATTCAATATTAAGACAGCCTCAACTGCAAGCCCAGTTGTACTTTCACCAATGGTAACAAGTACAGCTCAATAAAGGTTCAGGTTGAGTAGTATTTCAATTGTCCTTTTATACCAATGTGAATGAAGTGATGGACCTGCAAATGGTAAATGGACCTGCATTTGTATAGCGCCTTTCTAGTCATCCGACCACTCAAAGCACTTTTTACACTACGAGTCACATTCACCCATTCACACACACATTCATATACTGGTGGCCGAAGCTACCATACAAGGTAGGAGGCATCATCGGGAACAATTTGGGGTTCAGTATCTTGCTCAAGGATACTTCAACATGCAGACTGGAGGAGCCGGGGATCTTCCCATTAGTGGACGACCCGCTTCACCTCTGAGCCACAGCCGCCCAGTGGGGTAACTATGATTTTAATTTAGCACAAGCTGATGTGGAGTATTCAAAGTTCAAACATGATTAAATAGAACAGCTAATGAATGTTCACTGCCATTATTTTAATCTTTTTAATGTCAACATGTCGCATCACAGCCACCATGTATCATCATCTAATGGCTGGGGGCAATTGCTGTGCAATTCGTTTGTGTGTTTGTGGTTGTAACAATCATACTCAATGTCCGGTACTTGCTCAAACACCCCATACAATTACAGATAGTGTACATCCCGTACAGATAGAGACTTCGAGAACTGTTTACTTAATCACATTATACAATGTTAATATTTTTGGAAAAATACTTTTCACTTATTTGTAGGAGGATGTGGGCGTAGACTTGTGACTCCATTTCTTAAGTCTGTGTTGTGTGAATGTCACTGGCCTCCAATCTGTGAACTACTGGCAATCAGCCTGCCATACATTCTAGCTTTATCTATAAACACAGCCTAATGGTGTGTGTGTTCCAGTATGTAGGCACTGTAATCCCTTAACATAGTTTTGTATCCACCCACCTGCGGTCCTGCTAACATTAGTGCCAGCTGCTTACCAGCTCTTATTCTAGCATGAGTAATGGTCATCAAGCTAACCTCTTCTGATACCTGTCACAGCATCTGGAAATCATCACATACTTCAAGAATACTTCAGCCTCACATCAAACATCAAACACAAAGCACAGTTTCTGCTTTGGGCTTTTTTGTGTTTTTCGAATATGTTTTGAGGGCTGCTGTACTTTTTGTTTTAGCAAAATAACACAATGATTCACTTCATATTCTCCTCAGTTTACTGTAGAACGATATCCAGAACTTTAGGGTTTCATTTATATAAAATATAATTTAGTTAGATATAAATTATAGCTGAAGTTTTTGCTTCAGAAGTTACTAAGCAAAGAATTTTAAGATGAATCCATCATATTGTTAAAAACCTAGGGATTAGCCTGCCTCTAAATTAAGGTTGCAAATGATATTAATCACATACTTTCTGTAATTTATCATGATTAATCCCCATTATATCCTCATTCATTCATTCATTCATTCATCTTCTAACCGCTTCATCCTCTTGAGGGTCGCGGGGGGGCTGGAGCCTATCCCAGCTGACATCGGACAAGAGGCAGGGCCCCATTATATCATCCACTAAAATTATATTCTAGATATATTTGTATGACTTAGCCTTGAAAATTTTTCTTTTTGCCATACCTATTTATTAGTGGTAAAAAAAAAGTTTATTTACGGTACATTTTCCTTTTGAATACATTTTTAACTAATGGTTACGGATCATACAGCAAATATCGTGTTCCAACAATTAAGTATTACACGCCAATAACTCTGGGGGACTTATGATGGACACTTTTTTTTTTAAAGGGATGAAAATCAGCCGAACCAGAGAAATCCTCTTTCCTCCCCACCCAGTCTTCTTCCTCATCAAAGCCGGGTGCCTACATTACCCACAATACATGTCAACCAGCACCAGTTTGGTCAGAAATGTGGATGTGTTGTGTGGTGCTAATGTAGCCCCGGGCAGGCTGCAGAGGTCTAATAAGCTCTCTTATTTTTAACTCCACAAACCCCATTTTTTCATTTCCAAACTTGTAGTCTTCAGCCCTGACTCAAGTAACATTAATTAGACTAAAACAAAGCTATCCGCTCCACAGCAGCTCCTCATTACTGTGTGTTTTCCTTTGGAAACAGCATTTTGCTTCTCTGCTGTTCAGAAATTGCCCTTTATGCGACCAGATTTAATCAGAGTGTGTCCTTCAATATCATCACCTGGACTCCCAAACGAAATGATTGCAGTATTAAACGGCCGTCGTGTTTTTACAATTAATGACTAGATTTGGATTGTACCATCATCACTGGCTTGGCAACAATCAATCAGTTCACATTCTTTATGCACAGTGGTATTTATGAAGAATTAACAGTGTCTGAGGGTGAACCAAGGCTAACTAACAAAACAACATAAAAACATTTTATTTACCTTGAATAAATCAAAGACCAGCAGCAGATCCTGGGAGATTAATTCTCACTGCACACCAATTTTTACATCCCCCACCCTCTCTCTCTCTCTAACACACACACTCACACACAAATAAGCCTGAATGTGCATTTTCTCCACCAGTTGTTTATCATGAAATGTAGCGCTTATACCAACCCCAAATATAAATCACTTTGCTGCTGTTGAGGTGTGTACTGCTTGTTTACTATTACCCCTCCCTGCTCTGGGCTCTCCTTTTGTGGTGGCAGTGCAGGGAAGGGACCTCGACTTATCTGTGGCGTATTGGCTGTGGCTAATCTCTGAAACACAGTGGGTTCATTACAGTATGTTCAGACGCTATAACAGTAGATTGTTGCTGCTGTCAGGGCTGGAGGCCTTACACTGGGCAGCCATGGTGCCACTAATGATAGCTTAATAGCTTTTTAATGTTGCAGCTTGCACCTTGTGTTCTGGCTGCGTGCCGAGAGGCAAATCAGCAAAAGAATGTGTGCGAGGTTGCAAGTGTGACAGACTGTGCGAGAGTGAGAGCAGGAGTGTTTCTCTGCACATATGCCAATGCCCATTTTAATTCCTGTATGCATCTTGCCACAGCGTCCTCTCTGTGTCTTTATCACACACAGCCAGGCACAGTGCTGCACACACACTTCCCTCTGACACACTCATGATCACATCCACTCCACTCCGGCAGCGAGAGGAACTTTATCTGTATTCCTGCTCTCACCCCGAGGACACACACACACTCCACATGTCTGCCATTTGACACATCCCTCCTACACAGAAGTCTCACTCTGTTTCATTCTCTTTAAAACACTCCTTTAATCCTCCTGGGGAATGCTAGCAGCCACGACTGACACACAGGCAGTTGAATGCTTATGTCATCTGAATATGTGACAGTAGAAATATCTGCTGTAGCAACAGATTTCATTTACGTCGCTCTCTGTTTTCTGTCCCTGCAGCGTGTTTGTGTGTTTTCTATTTTCAACAAGTACCCAACTTCAACAAGTACTCACTGTGACATTTTAGTCTCTGTACACATGAAAGCAGTGTTCAAGTTTAAAATCCAGTCCTTGGATTGCAGCACACATAGATTTTAAATAAGATGCATATTGTGAAGAATGTTTGTCCTTGCATCTAATAAAGTGTTTAAACAAACAGCCCAGCCCAGCAGTTTTCTGCGTGGCTCAACTATCCAAGGACTGAGATTTACATCACTCCCAAGGCTGAGTGTGCCAGATTCAGTGCAGTAAAGTAAGATTGCAGCCCTTTAGTTAAGCCACATATTAAAAATTTATTATTTTTCCTGTCTGATGTCCCACTGCACCCTGCCTGCACACTATGTGCATGCCTGTATATGCATACAGTATATTCAAGCTCACTATCAGGCACCCACATGCACATGTGCATAATGTAAAGATATGATATAAAGATGGACAGTGAGAACAGTGATGAATCCTACAATAGAGAGTGCATCCATGCAGTTTAAGGACCAAGTTCATTAGTAACTGTATGCCAGTTTGTCAGTTATGTCACAACAGTAACAGTAAACGGAGCCGCTAATTCAAATTAATGGATGCTGATAAATGTTAAATCACTTAGCAAGTGTGCAGCAAGGGCTCTCAGGGATTTACCCACTACAACAGATCAAAGGCAAGCTCAGTGGTAACATTATGGCAAGTTTTTGCATCAGCCGAGTGTCCCTGAAGGAGCGTTTTAGATTCTGCAACCTCACTGTTTTTGTTTATCTAGCGTTCCCTGAGTGAAATGGAGTTTAACTTGTGTGGCCACATAGACCATGTCACTGTTAAAGTGGAAGTAGAAGATAGAAGTTTTGGGCTTTAAGTTATTATGAAGTAAATGTTGATTGCACAATATAATGGTTATAGAATAATGAAACCATCTGCATTTAGATTGGTACCCTGCAGCCTCATTTTCACTATGCAGCTCTGTCAGTCACCAAGATCGATCTCCCAAGAAAATGAAGGTTCTATTTATGATACAAAGAAAGTGTGTCAACAATTGTGCAACCAAAAAAGGAAGACGATAGCGCTTTTGTTATCCTCAATAGTCATTAGTATCTATCCCCAGTTACAGAAGAGTATCAACGTAAGTTCTTTGCAGTTACAATCTCCAGTAGTGGAAATGACGGACAGTGGAACAACCAAAGTAACCGTGGGAAACAAAATGCAGTGTGCCCTGTGTTGTCGGTAGTTACTGCACTCTGAGGAAAACAGAAAGTGACCTGGTTGTCTCTGCGATGGTAACAATTATACCACTTGGAAACTTTTAGAAGGAGGAAGTTGAAAAGTTGTCAGTTTATACTTTAAGCACAGCATATTTATTCTAATTGGAAAAAAGGTTTTCAGGATGTGTTTAATTTTCAGGAGGAGAATAAAAACCATTTAATTGGGTATAATAACATGATAAGTTAAACTACAATTTCCTGAACAAAACCCATTACTAAATTAATTGCCGTTTCCATCTGTGTTTAACAATTAAAGTCAACCGTAAATCCGCATCATACTCTCATAACAATATATCATTTTGATAAGTGACAACATTATAAAAGCTCAATTAGTGCTGCTTCTTACACCCAACTGGGCCAAAATGGATTAAAGCAACCGATCCACCGATACTGTCATTCATATCACTTCAACATAACAAAGAGTTATTAACAGTAAACACAAGGGATCACTGGGTTTGCTCTACAGGAACTAAATGAACTTCCTTGTCTTTGCCCACAAAGTAAACGCAGGTTTTGGTATTTGAAGCAGCAGAATTTGGCAACGTTGCTGCACTGAGTCAGCGAGAGGGAGGACACACCAGGAAATCTCTGCGGGGCTAATGGGCACATAAAAGCATTTATGGTGATGGAATGTGTTGGAGATATTAAATATTCATCTGCTCCTGCCTCATTAAGGTTCTGTTGCACGAACACACACTCCTGCAAAGGTCTGTGATCAACAGCCATTTGCTAATATGGAGAGAATCAGAGTATCAATATTTAAAGAGGGGGGCCAGGCTAGGTAGAGACACATTCACACCCTCAGGGGAGTAATGAAGGAGTGTTTGTGACAGCCAGGAGAGAGAGAGAGTGTGTGTGTGTGTGTGTGTGTGTTACTGCAGAAAGAGTTATAGATGCACTAATTAAGACAGAAGAAATAGGGAGCAGGTAATAAAAGTGTAGCATAAGTACCAAACCAGTGCACTTACAATGGAATTAGATAGGCATGAATTAGTATGAGCCACTGTGCTTTTGTCTCTTGGGGTTAAATGTGGGGAAAAAAGATGTATGGCAAAGGCAAAAAGGGAGGCGGTAACTCAATTAAAGGACGAAGTAAAGAAGAGGGGGGAGCTGGACTTAACATGATAAGCAATGGCAAATGACTCCCTGCTGTTTGTATGGTGGCTCCCCGTGTGTTCAGTTAACACACGAGTACACACTCAGATTTACAATGTGTAGCATACAGTACATGGTCCTCAGTGATTATGCATTCTGTTACATGTGTGGCTCCACAGATAGATAATTCCTTGCCTGGGCGAGCTTCCCCTTTTCCTTGCTTGATTTAAAGCCACAGGATACGAAATCTGTGATTTATGTTGTCTTGTAGCATTTAATAAGGATTGCCAAACAGCGTACGTGAGTGGAATGGAGCATCAGCAATTCCTGCTACCCACTTCCCACCCGCATCCTCTAATCGCTCCACTCCCAGCTGCTCCAGGTTTTCTGTTTTCTACGTTTGATATTTTCTTCATCCCACTTGTTTCTCCGCTCACCCTAAAACAGAACCTGTTCCAGTTTGCTCTATAGCAAACGCTGTGAATGCTGCCTTTCAGATTTATTGCACAATGGGAAGTGAAATTTAGAGGCATCAAAGAAGGCAGTGAATGGAAGCGCAGGAAGTGAGGCGAGCAGACGTGGATCTGTCGTGTGAAGCAAATGAGAGTGTTTGATCAAATATGCGATCAAAAGTCAAAAAAGTAGACGGCCTTGAAGACAGAAGGGGAAAAAAATAAAAGGAGTTTCTTTTACACACAGAGTCAGACACTCAGTGGTGGAACATCTCCACTGGCTGTTGGTGGCCAGAAGATATGGACTCCAAAACAGTCCGGCAGTTAAATTTGTGCAAATAAAGCGAAAGGAAAAATCCTCTTGTACGTGTGATGGAGCTTTATCTCGGAGCGAGGGGGAACACAGAGATACGCTCCAGGCAAAATTGCAATGCTCTGCTCCCACACTGCTCTGCTCATACCCTGTTGCAAATATGTTAGCAGAAAAAATCCCTCATGGACCAGACTTAGATTGCTTTGCTAGAGCTGCAGCTCGACTGGGACCCCGTTGGTCCTATAGGATTCAGTAATGCAGTGTAATTATTATACTGTGGGCAGGAGCAGGCAGTCAGTATTTTCAGAGAATTTCATTTATGAAATTGAGATGCTGTTATCATCAGGCTTAACTGTAAGTTTGTATCTTCTATTGTAGTTGTCAAAAAACCTGCAGGTTGAGGGTTTACTGTCGCAGGGCTTTAATTTGAAAGGCTGCTCAACAGTGAAGCCCCCCCCAAAAATGTTGTATTTACACAGTGCTGTAACCACCCCCAGAAACCGGTTGCTTTGTGTGTTGATAGTGTTTCCAAGTGGGAGTTAATCAAATTTATGTAACTCAATATTTTGATAGTCAAAGTGTTTAGATGGCTGCCAAAACTTTTAATAACCAGCACATGGAGTTGGAGAAATGTTTCAATAAACTTACATTGATTACTTTACTGCACGCCTCATAAACTTGAAAAAATGAAGAAAACATCCCAATTACCAGTTCTGTTCCTCGAGCTCTCGTGGCATTCTGCCCATATGGTTCAGATGTATCAAAGCTGCTGTTGTCATTGTTGTTGTGGGAATCAGTTCATTCAAAATTATCAGAAATGTTTTCTTCCACCCTGCATTTCGTTGGTGAATCTGTTGTAACCTTTGGCATTGCACTGAGAAATAATTAAAATACAGTAAGTGTGTCACTTAGAGAGTGCAGGGTCATGCAATATGGAACACTTGCTGAAATATTCATATCCAGTTTGTATTCAGTTCACAGCAACCCGAGGTTTCCAGAAGTCACAATACCACATGCACGGTAGTATATGTAAAATTTGAGCTGTGCACGCACTAATGCATTCTACTTGATACAGAATATATGTTGTGCGGGGCCAGGCAGTTCTAGTGCACTGTTTGTATTTATACTGATGGAAAGTATGGCACCAACACTCATGTATAACCCAAGTAATTTTTGAAGGCTGCGATTATGTTACCAATGTGCTGACGAGAGTAAATAAGAAAGTAGTATAAAGAGGGAAGGTCAGTGTAAAGAGGCAGGTTCAGATGGTGGATGGGTCAAGCAATCACAGGACTTTCAACCTGGAGATTGGTGTACATGTCCTGTGTGAAACCAAGTGAACTTTTTGAGTTATTCTAATGTTTTAATGTTGCTACAGTAACATTAGCTGCTTTGTTTCAACAATGTTTGACTGATAAAATGTGCATGCAGGCTGAAATTCAACCTTACTGTTCTGTCAGGAGATGCAGTGACTTAAACCACCGGTGAGAAAGAAAAATAATAACGTTCCATGTAATCTGTTAAGCTAAAGTAGAAGAAAAAGTCTGCTAGCCGCTAGGCTAATTTATGCAATGTGAACATGCTTAAGCTAATGATGGGTGATTAGCAAAAAACAATTGTTTTGTCTGTGAACCTGAATTTGATACCTTTGTTAAACAATGTTGTTATTAATCCATGTTATATGGCTGTTGGGAGAAGTTTGCTTTCAGGGCTTTGAGCCAGACAGCCCTGAAGTTACATGAAAAAGAAGATCGTTTGGGTTAGAATGAAAAGATTTCTTCCAAAACGGTCTTTCTGTCAGAAAGCCCTGAAGGTTAACTTATTCCATGTGCTGTTTTATGTTTGTTAGTGGAGTCAGTTTAAATTAAACTTCACTGCACTGAAGCGGTTACAATTATCTGCATTATTTATGTGTTGTTTTTATCTTTTATGGCCAAAAGCAAAAAAGAAAAGGGTGGCAGCTTCTTCTGTAACAGACTGTGTTAAATGGGCAGATAATATCGTTTCATATCGATCACAGGCCCCTGAATCGCATCGAATCAAAATCGTATAATGGCAGACTTTGTAATATCGGCAAATTTTGTATTGTTCCCCAAAGAATCGATATAATATTGCATTGTGATGAAACTGTTGATTTGCACCCCTAGTATACCATCACCATGTTTCTTCTCCTAAACCTAACCTGTGTAACTTTACGTTAGGTATCTAACATTATGGTAAATACATAACATGACAACATCATTCTTGAAGCACAATTTGTTAGATATCATACAAACTGTTGTTTGTGCATTTAATTAAGATATTATACAAACTGTTGTATGAGGATACGTCAGCGGGGCTGCCAACTCACAGGTGGATCACACCAAATGATGCAATAAAACATAATTTTGGTGTAGGAAAAAAAAAATGGTGCATGTAATCTTAAAAGGTGCATGTACACAGAAATATTTATTTTTAGCGCTGCCATGTGGAATCTCGATTACCATGTGGGGAGTGCAAAAAATGGGAGTGCTGAGGACCACTGTAAGCAAGTTGAAAAAGGGCACAGTGACCTTGTTTTCTAGCAAAGCTAATTATTTGATGGTATCGGTTTTGCCATGACCTCAGTTTATTAACTTTAGCTGTTCTTCCTTTGCTCATTATTCTAATGATGCTCAACTCATCAAGTGAGACAAATTTGGAAAAGGTATCCAAAAAATAGCTTCTTCCTCTCAAGGCTTCATTACACTTTATAGTTTTATAATGTCTAAAGAATAAACTTGCCAACTCATATCAATAACGTGTCTAATAAAAGAGGCATTCATCTCTTTGTCATCAAAGGTTTCTAACATATTAAATACTGCTATACGTGACTTTTAAATACACACCAAAGTATATTTAAAAAGCATGGACCAGGGTTGTTTGATGCCAAGTCTCCATTCAAACCAATTTGTTTTTTCTAGAGAGCAGAGAAACACCAACTGCACACTTGCTGCATCACAAAGGAGGTCAACATTAGGCAGAGTTTCTCCAAAGAGCAAACACTGGGGTTGTCCAGTATTAGTTTTGACTGAAGGTTTAATAACGAGCCTGTACAAATGTATTATTTTTTCCTACTGCAGGGTATGTTAGCACACTTCCCTAGAGACCACATCACGAATAGAAACTGATGAATAATGTCGGTTCATGAATGCTAAATGCGTGTTAACCTCTTCAACCCAGTCAGACCCACCGGCGAGTCAGTCATTACTGTACAAATTCATGTTGTGCACACAGACGTTTGCATAACCCACAGAGAACTATACCTCAAATTCTAGTCAAGATTTTAGTGTTTCCAAAAAAAAGTGCAAAATTATGTACAAGGACTCTCACATTTGAATATTTTTCTCAATGTGAGAGTCGTATAGCTTCAGCGAGGTGTGGAAACAAAAGAAAATACAGAGTATGTTTCTGTTATTGCAGGATTTAGGGAAATATATATTGGCAGAGGTAGATTATAATTACTCTGTTTTCATTTGTTCAATATTTCCCTAAAAATAATAATTGTTGTGTTTTCGTTACCTTAAAGGGATGATTCTAGTTTGTGAACTGTATGAAATACTTATCTATAGTCAGTGTATCACGTACAGTAGACAGTGGTTGACGTGTTCCCTGTTTGCACACCAGAAGCTCAGCCATGCATTGCTGTGGATTAGAGTAACCAGCAAAACGTAGACCTACCTTAAAAGTTAATATTAGTCTAAGTGAATGCTATATACAATATTTTCACCACTTTACCTTGCCATTGGACAGCCCTTTCCTTTAGCACTACATATTCTCAACCATTACATTTTTCCGGGCTGTTGAAACAAACAAATAAAAGCAGCTGTGGCTCGTGACACTGAATATAGACACCAACACTCCACCTGCAAGACTGAGACAGCTCTCTCAAGAGGATTATGTTAAACCACCGCCAAATAAGCGAGAGAGGCGCTTGCTGAAGTGCACTGCTGTACCCAACCATCAGGTAAAATGACTCTGAATACCAACAAATATATGAAACGACTTGCCAAACAAGCAGTACAGTGTGAAGGGCTGGCATTCTCTGATTCAGAAAGACCCTGAGGTTGTGTAGTAACCAAGTCCCACTCATAGCAGCAGTTGCTCTCTGGGTTCATGAGCATGCATTTACAGTTCACAGTTAGCTTCTGCAATTTCTGGGCCTCCAGTTTCCACAGAAGTTTCCCCTTTCTCTCTCTTGCCCTGTTAAGTCTCCCTCCGCAAGCGTTCTCTTCTCTATACTCTGTTTTTTTTAAGGTATCCCTTTGTCACCATGACAAATGCCGTTACATTGTCGTTGTCATAATCAGTCCATTCTTTTAAAGCCTCCACGCCAGTGATACCTGTAGCTGGTGGCATTATGTTTTCGGGATCGACTGAATGTCCATCCCATTCTTGTGAACTTGATATCTCCAGAATGCCTGAAAGGAATTTCTTATCAAATTGAATAAACTGATTAGAATCTGGCGGTCGAAGGTCAAAGGCCAAGGTCAATGTGACCTCACAAAACATGTTTTTGGCCATAACTGAAGAATTCTTACCCTAATTATGACAAAATTTCACACAAATGTCTAAAAGGATAGCATCCACTTAGACTGATATTGATTTTTTCAGTAGACCTTTTTTTTTTTTTTAAAGTGGCTAAAATACATTTTTCTGTTAACCCTAACCCACAGCAATGCATAGCTGAGCTTCTGGGGTGCTGGTCCCGTCTGTTTCTACAAACAGGGAGTGTGCCGACCGCCATCTACTGTATGTTATATGTACAATGACTATATTAGTATCTCATCCAGCCCCATTTTTTTAAAAAAAAAAAAACAACCTAACTATCCCTTTAAGATGTAATATCTACATACAGAGTGGGTCCTCTTCCACAGAGTGTGTTAGAACAGACAAACCTAACACTCTATATCAGGCTGTTTGGGTTTTTGCGTTGGCCACCATAGTTCTCCTACACACTTGGCACACAGGAGAAGTTTCAGTTGTGCAGCTTCACTGCTAGATGCCACCACATCCTACATACTACACTTTTAAGCTGCTTAAGTTGAGGCCTCTTTGGGACAGTGGAAACGAGCTGTAAACACAACACTGACATGTTACCTCCTGAGATAATATGGCTGTTTTTTTTTTGTGTTTTTTTTTTAAGATTTTTTTTGGGGGGGCATTTTGCCTTTAATGGACAGGACAGGTAAGGGTGAAAGGGGGAGAGAGAGAAGGGGGAATGACATGCAGCAAAGGGCCACAGGCTGGATTTGAACCCGGGCCGCTGCGGCAACAGCCTTGTACATGGGGTGCCTGCTCTACCACTAAGCCACAGATGCCCCAATATGGCCGTTTTTTAGCAAATGTTCTCTTATTTACACATCCAGCAATTAATATTTGCATTAATCTGGAGTTTGAATAGCAAATAAGTCCATTATTCACTCTCTTTTTAGCTCTGTTTTTGTCTCCACCAACCTCTGAGGGAAAATTTCTGGCTCGTGAGCTGCTAAATGATGTGTGTATGCTGTGCAGCTTGTACCAGGCTTTCAGTGTTAACAGAGGTGTGTTTGTATGTAAAGTATCCTGACATGTGAGCAAGTTTGTGAAAGAGAAAGTAAGTGTGTGTATCTGTGTGAATGTGAATGCTCATCTGTGTGTATGTGTGTGTGTGTGTGTGTGTGTGTGTGTGTAGGTGGGTAGGTGTGTGTGTGTGTCACAAGCTACAAGGGACAGGGTCAGGCAGTGCTGAGTTTTAATTAACTGACGCTCGGTCTCACACTATCATCAGCCAGGCTGTTCTTATAGCTGAGAGCTGGTACACGCCGGGCGTGAAATAATCCTCTATTGATTCACTTCACTGTCTTTGTATCTGTGTCTGACTGTCTGACTATTTCTCTCTCTCCTTCTTACACATACAAACACACAAACCTTTTTTTCTCTACATATTATCACTGCTAGTTTGCTTTTTCATTTTCATTGTTGCATTTTTCCCTTTCTCCTTTACTCCCTCTCAATGTGAGAAGTCTCTTTGTGCCCTATGCTCTGTTGCACTTTCTCGCTTTTCAATATCCTCTTGTAATCTGCGTGCTGGGAGCCCAGTGAAGCATCCAAAGCTTTACACGACAGTGTTAGTTGAGGGGGACAGTCAGCACTCACCCCATCATGTTCCTGGGACATTTCATTAGACAGGAGGACACTCCGCAGAGTGTGAACAGCTGCCCTGTCTGTTATATTCTGAGAGGTGTGTATGTGTGTGTGTGTGTGTCTGGGTGTGATGGGCCCTGTGGGTAGTTATGTAAACAGATACTTGCTGCTGTGATACCTGAGTTTCAGCACAGATACCAATTACTGTTTTATCCGATACCTCACGTTGAAGAATGAATAAATATATAATACATGTTTTTTTTATCCTTTTAAAAGGTTTGTGCACCCTCGATTTCTGCCTGGCTCCTCCAAGCCAGAATGCTTTTTGTTAATGTGATGTGGGAAGGAGCTGGGGGCAAACTGTTGTGCAGAGGCTTGGCAACATACTGTAGTATGTGACACCAAGGGACACAGACAGATTGACCGTCACTATCACATCAGCCATTTTTAGCCAGCATGGATAGCAATGACTCCCACCAGGGCACTTTGCCACAGAAGGATTATACGAGGAGGAGGACCCACTATGTCTAGCTGTGGAGTCCATGGAGGTCCAAGAGAGGACAGGAGATGTCAGTGGATAGTGCAAATCTAGCATTGGTTCTCCTTAGCTTAGGTGATGATAGCGTAATTCGTCACTTATGGCCATTTTCAATGCAACTGTCATTATATTCTCTGTGGTAAAGACCGGGTCAGCCAGTGTTCAGCCTACTGTGCTTGACACTTGACACAGTCAGGGTAGAGAATGTGATATACCTCAGAGATTTGGCTATTTTGACATGATGACCTTTCAACTCCCAGGAGACGTAACAAGCTATTTTTGAGCAGCAAAAGCACAATATGTGAATTGTTGTAACATTACCTTTATTAACACAAGAATCTATGTGATTAAAAAACAAAAAAAGTTCCCAAAGTGAGTGAAACAAAGTCAACAGAAGTTCTCTTTGTCCATGGCCACGCGCCTGCACCTATTTGCCCCTTTAAGCCTCCATCCTGCCCAATCTACTTTGTTTGCAAAGTCTGTTTAACCAGGCTTCACTGACAGATGTTTGCCTGCTAATGTGTGTTTGGCAGGGGAGATTATTATGGCTTACTCACTCGACAATTGCTCAGCTCCTCTGCGGACAGGATGATAGTGCCACATTTCTTCCCTTGGATCCCTCTGTGGAGTAAAGAGAGAAAACAATAAGAGCTTAACAGAAATTAAAGGAAACACATCTTCTATTTGTCCACTCTTGGCTCTCAAGTGATCGTTAAAGGCCACTCCACTGTTTTCCAACTGTGAATTAGTCCCTTTGATTATACTCAACACTCATCCTGACATTTCTTGACATTTAAGGAAAGTCTCATATATTATATTAAAATATCTTAAATTAAAAGGATGCTCAGCCTGAGATACCTCAGAGGATCTTAGCTCTAACAGGTTGTTACATACTGTAACTTTTTTTTCTATGAAAGCTGATTAGCACCTCAATGTAATATGTTGTGCAAGTTCTATCCTATAATTCTGACTACCTTGTTCAAACAGATCTATCCCTAGTTTTATTGTAATTTGTCAGCAGTTTTAAATAGCAGGGCAAACATCCAGTACAATACATGTTTTTTTCATTATGATTAATACAGGCAATGAGCCTTTTGAGGAAGGTTTACCGATCCTTTAAGATGACAAATATGTTATATGATCAATTCATATTCATAAGTGAGGAGCTGTAGTGATGAGTTTTGTATGTACTGGTGAACCTATTTCAGTTTCCTCTGAGATCTCAGCGTATATTACTCGGTGTCTCACATAAAGAAAGCCATCAGTGCTCTAATTACCTCTGCTCTTGTCTTCATTATTATAAGAACTTTTACATTAAGTTGTGGTGACAAATCAATCCATCATCTCTTGGCTTGTTAAGAACACAGGAAGCAAAGCCTTTAAAGTTAGCTGAGAAAAGTGATCCAACCTCAAAACTCAGTTTATAAGCCTGTTACAGCAGCTTCTAGCATGTTTCAGAACATTTTCCTATTTGTACAAAGCCACTGATCTAATTTCTGACTGGACTCCACATTTTTGGTGATCATGCATTTCCTGCAAGATCCAAAAAGGCTTGAATACTTGGAAATCAAACAAACAAAGGCACTCTCTACTACTGTACATCTTATATAACCTTTTGCAAACCTCTTTTTTTCCTGCTGTTATGTGTTACTTTAAGCTCTTTGTATTTGCCTTTTGTACTGAGGAGGGTGAGGACTTTGCCATGACTTGCTTAAGGGCAAAATAACAGTGCCAGAAATCTTGACATCCCTTTCACAGTTTATCATCTCATGCAGGTTAGAGTTATTCACATCTGTTTTAATCAATTTTAATAAAAATCATTTTGATAACAAATTTTCAAAAGAAAAGAGATGAAAAGATTTGAGAATCAGAGAGGCCATCAAAAGCTCAGCCCCCGTCTCGCTTATCACACTGGACTCACACAGAGCACAGAAGGGGAAAGGCCAATTTATTTGAGGCCAGATTTTTTTACTTAACACTGTCATATTGTGTGGAGTACAACAAAAAATATGTTTGGCGTAATGTCTTAGTAATGTCTGTATGTAGTGTGTATGTGGGCCTGTGTTTGGAAGTGCTGGCAGCCTGTCAAATAAGACTAAATCTCCTCAGCCCTTAAGTCCGCTCAAGGTGACAGGTGGAATTGAACTGTAATGCCTATGAAATGGAATTTATATATTAGGGCATAAGATGTTATAAATGGAAACTGTGCTTGAAAAAAAAGGAAAAATGGAAAGAAATCACTTCTTCGGTGACAAAGTTACCTGTACCTGATCCAAAATTTCTTTTCACTGTTTGACATCTAAATCTGCCTAGAGTCAAAGCCATAACAAACTAACGTAACTGCCACCATACTTTCTACATGACTGAAAGAAAATCAGTCCATAACACCCAGTCACACCAGAAAGCTGGACGCCAGCCAACTGTGTTAAACAGTTAAAACTGCTCTCCTAGCTTCTTATATCTTTGCTGCAATGGGTTGTTTACTACTGCCTTATAGCATTTTATTTTAGGATAGTAAGTTCACCATGTCATTCAATAAAGGAGAAAAGAGCTATCCAACTCTCTAAACTGCCAACTGCTAACTGTCAAGCTGGCAAGCTCGTTAGGTTGGTCAAAAGCAGGACAAAAAGTTCACACAATCAGTTCAAAAGATACATGTATTTATCTGCACCACTGACTCTCATATCTGTCAGAAAACATTTCTCTTTGTGGAGCACTCTATATTTCAGCAGAAGAGTTGTGAAATTGAAGTGAATGGTGTAGTACAGCTGATAGAATAAGCTACAGTATGATAGCTTCCTCCATTTTGGATTCTCTGGCTCTCATTTCCTCAAAGACCAGCACTGTAGAGGCGGCCTGCGGTCAGTCAACGGCCTGAATTCACTCATTCATTTGCTATGCCCCCACAAGCAAATCCACAATGTTTGCAGCATTTCCATTGAAGGTATACTAGGATTATCCTAAAAAATATGTATGGACTCATACAAAGTAAATCCCTCTCAGTCAGCACTCATAACCCACTACAAGCATGTGGCAGTGTATTTTACTGCAGACACATTGCTCCCTGCAATATTTTCCTATTTTCCTCTTAAGCCCCTTTCCCACTGGACATAAACCCACTAACACCCACTGACCAACTGGCTCCTGTATTTAAAAGACAATGTTACACTCTGCATTCATTCCCGAGATGAATGACTCCGCAGTAGTCACAGGGTTTTATCAGCTCCACCTCTGATTAGCAGTAGACATCAGGGTGGATGTGCTAATCCTTGCACCTTTTCCAGTACAATGCAATGACACGCCGCCACAAAAAACTGTCCTCCTCTGTCCAAGTATCGCTCGACCATTGTTCAAAATTAGTCGGCACCAGGTTTGAAAGAGAGACTGAATAAGTTACAGATATTAAAAAAGAAAAAGAAGTAACCTCTGTAACATTTTCACTGGCGTCCATGCTGCTTTCTACTGTTTACTAACCTGTTTACCAGTGATGTCGCGATGCCAAATGAGACACACCAGAGGAATGTTTTTTTTAGATTAATATAAATATTTATAATAATATAAATATATAAGTATTTTTAGTGGGTTTCCCGCGTATAGTAAACTGCATATAGGTGCTATTTTTGGGAGGAAAAGAGGTATTATTTTGCCAGGGTTAGAACGTTTCTGGGCAAAGCTCGTGAAGTTGGGGCTTTATAAAAAAGTAGCAGATAGATGCAAGACAATAAGCAGCCAGCTTCCAAAAGGAAGCTATGAAAATTGCAGACACAGCATCAAAAAAACGCAAATATCGCGGGGCAAAACACCAAACAGATAAAGTTTGTTCCAAAACAAGAGCAATCTAGGGTTGGCTTTCACTTCCACTGTCACTGGCGATACAGTTTACAAACGGTAACCAACAATCTCAGCATAGTTTACCTTTATGAATTTATTTTGCCAAGAAATGCCATTGTCTTAAAAGACTTTATGACCATGCCTGTTCTTAGTCCAAACCTTGTCTCTTTATGAAGGAAAAATCTGGGACTCATTTTAGATTCTGGGTTGAAGTTTGATAAACAGTTCTTTTTCTGTTGGTACATCCAGCTTCAATCAGGACCATTCACGTGTGTGTCTGACTTGGGGAAAGTCATCAACACTTTCATATTCACCCAACCTTCATTAATGCAATTCTTTATACTTTGTATCACTCAGACCTTTTAGTTCTGTCTCCAGCTTGTTCACAATGCTGTGCCAAGGCTTTTAACATTATCAAGAAAGAGACCATATTACTCCAACTCTGTCCCTCCCTCACTGGCTTCCTCTTAGTTATAGGACTGAGTGGAAAAGTGTGGTTTTGTCTGCAGAGCATGTTCTCGCCCTGCTTACATTAGTGAACTCCTGTCGTCATACCACGCCGTCTCAGACTTGAGATTGTCTGACCGAAGACCTGTCTGTCGCTACAGTAGGTCTGGGTCTAAATGTGTCAGTGCCCACGAGCTTTAACTTTAACTGCGCCTGATTCTGTTTGACTGGAACTGCATCTGTTGTCTTCGGTTGGTTGGTCGTTAATCTGTGTGTGTGTGCGTTATGAACTTGTCATTGTAGTCTATTGTCATGATTCTATTGTCTTATGTGTGTGTGTGTGTACTGCAAAGCCTTTTGTATCAACCGTGTTGTTTGAATAGCTTTAGGGGTTATAAATTGTTTCCAGACTAAATCCATCCCACCTTTTTAGTCACCATGAGATCTGTGTAGAAAGTGCTCCCACTTGAGGCCTATGGGAGCCATTAAACAACATTAACAAAACATTGCTCATGTTTCGCCACAAAATGTATCACCTTTCATTTATCTGGCTGACATCAGTGTGTCAGATCTCCAAGACCATTAACTGCCCCACCAGAGGACTGTGAAGTTTAATGTGGTCTTTCTGCGTGTGTGTTAATTGCCTCATTCATCAGCGATGTGTCACAGTAAGAGGAATGTGCCTTATTAGTTTGAAAGTGTTCTATGTAGAGCGGCGCTGTTGTCATGGGTGGCCTGCACGGGCTTCCTTTCACAGTCCAAAGCAGTAGGGATGTTCCTAATTATTATTCCTAAGTATTAATTTCTTGTTTTAAGTAAATGTGTGAAATAAAACTAGTTGACTTGTCTAAGAGTAAGAAAACAAAATTGAGCACAATTGAATCTAAAAGGTTAGACATTAACTGAAAAACTATTATTAGAGCCATTTGAAAGTCATTAATCACATTTGTCAATATCCAAATCATATTTTAAATGTTCCCGAAATGTGTAACACTTTGCGCCATGCATTAAAAACATTTGAGCAATTTCACACAAGAGGAAGTGCTGTGGTACGGAATCATCAGCACGGCTGTGATTTGGTCGTAGGCACGAGACCACAGGCCAAGTGCTGAAGATAATCACAGCCGGGTCGTCCCGACTCATTTCCATTCAAAAACTCACTGACACACACATCCAGACATACACACATGGTAATTCTCTTATGCATGAGTGTGCACGCAAATTGACACACAGAGAAGACACAGAGAATTAAACTAATGGCAAGGAAGGGAAAGCCATTGACGATCAGAGCTGCTGGTTGGTCACGCATGTCAATCCAAGCTCCTCTCATTTTCCTCCGGGTATCTTTATAATGGTAAATTTAACCAATTATCTGGTCCTGACTAACAAAAGTAGGGAACATTTAATTGACTAGTTGACTAATTGCGCACATCCTGACAAAGTTAGGTGAACTGGGGCCTCTGAAGTGCACTCTCAATAATCAAATGCTGGTTTCAGACCAAAAGCACAAGATGGAGTAGTTTCTCAAAAAAATATTCACACTTGGGAATAATCTGCAAAGCTTACTTTCTTGTCCACCTCTGTGGAAATCTTTGGTTTCTCTCAAACCACAGCAGGTACAGACAAACACATACCAAAATACACTGTTAAAATGTCCAAATACACAGCAGGCAATGCAAACGGGCAGGTAGCAGCAGGAGTCACGGTTCAGTGTGAGTTCATTTTCATTTATTTGGAACAGACTATAGTACAAGTGTCAAAGACATACACAGTCATCCCTCTGGGGATTGAGGTAGCATTTTATCCACTGGCAACTTTGGTACTGCTGCTCTTGTCTCTTACTCAATTCTTTCACCCCTGCTGTTGTAGCTGAGCGGGAACCCACAGACGGGTCATCTGTTTCGGTGTTTTATCAGCGTTTGCCATAGTGTAACTGACTCACTCAATCAGCCTGTTGCATATGTTGCTATTGGCATACAGCTTACAGGCGGAACTTGTGCTCGTGAACTTTGGTTCTGCATTACTTGCATCACTCTACATATTGTGTATCCTGTTTGTGGCTGCATGTCCCAAACAACGACCCCTGTACTGTGACAGTTTGGTACGTATACATGAATCATTACAAGCCAATAAGATGCTAATACAAATTTTCCAACCTGGTATCCCCATCATTCCTGATCATTTCTACCATGCTTAAAATATTTTATTCAAGTTATCCAAGGACGCAGACAATGTACTTTCCCTTACAGATCTGTTACCATATAACGTCCTCTTCCCGTCAATCCCAGAGTCCCATTGGTCACTTGTTGTGGATGTGAGCATATCACAAAACCTGTGAACATAATCAGCTTAGTTATGCCCCAGTATTGCTCACCCAGCTGCTCAATAGAGTGCAGTGACTCTGGTTGGTCTTTCTGATGTGTCATCCACCTAAAAGCCTTGACTGTAGGGGTGTCCCCGACTAAGAATTTTCATAGTCAAATCTGATTTGACAGATATTTCCTTTAGCCGACTAATTGTCCAATCATGTTGTTTACCCCCCTCGTTGATTAATGAGCTCATTTGCGTCAGTTTCCGCTCCAGAGAAAAGAGCTAAAACACCCAAATAAACAAATGTAATTCTTCAGTTGGCATAATAAGATAATAATAATAAAAGGGTTATCATTTTATCTTTATCTTTATTCCTTTCACTTCATCAAGGTGCTGCAGCCTCATCCATAGCTTTAACAGGAGTCGTTTCTGACTCGTCAGAACTTGCCATTTCATTCACAAATAAACATCCAAAAACATCATCAAAAGGTTTAGAAACAGTTTTCCTTCTTTCTGACGTCAAGTTACTTCATTAATCAACTCAGGTTCATACAAGTTCATCCACAGGGACCGTGCATCACCGCTCTCAATTGTTTGGCCACGTCGGACAAAAAGTAGCCAAATAAAAAATCAGAGTCTATCAAGAAAACAATCAGCGGTGAAATTTGTTTCAAGACACTTCAGGGAAACGAATAATCCTTCAAAAAAGTTTGATTTGAGAGCACATACCTCCTCCAAAGTGTTTGTTTATGCACTCCGCCACTGTAAATCACCGTAGGCCTCGATACTGCTCTGATGGTCCTGCAGCGCACTCACTCACCTCAGCTTATTTGGATCGAGCAACTGGGTGATTTATTCATGCTTAGTAATGAGTATGCCTACTGATTAAATGCACGCGTCATTTTCAATTTTTTATTAACAGAAATTAGGCTGATGTTTGTATCAAAATAGGCTATATATCATGAATTACTAGAAAACAAATACATTCTATGTCAAATCAAGATGTTCAGCAGCAGTGAGCACCCCCATATAGTCAGAATGGTACGGTCTTGTTTCATAACCACATTTTGCGACGATTCAACGGCGAGACTGGCCGTCGAATCAGACTTCTCCGAATCGAATCACCAAATCATCGACTATTCGGGGTCACCCCTACTTGACTGCAACGTCTTTGAAGAAAATTGTTGCCAGCGAAGTAAATATAACCAAGGCAGCTACTTGTTTCTCCTAAATGTGTTTGGCAAACATAGTAGTGCAAAAATGTATAGCATAGGACACACTGTTAATGAAGGACACCCAAGATTTTAATTTGCCAGGTAGACGCTGTATGCTGTTGACAATTCAGCAACAAAGTTGCATTAACTACAGGTAAGATGTACTGTACACTCTAGGTAAGTGCTGGTATTTTCAGCTGCAATTTCTTGACAACTTACTGAAAAGATTGATGGACTTGACTTGATGGACTCGGCTTTGCACTCAACATGCTGAGGTCAAGAGACTGGTGAAAGTGTTCTCCAGCTGTGTGTATAAGTGCTTCCTGCTCTTTGTGCCAAGTTGTGTGTTTTTAAGAGGTAGATGGAGACCTTTGATCCATACAGTAAAAGACTTTCATTGATCTAAAGGTGGAGGAACCATCCTGGTTGCATGAGTGTTTTCTTTTCTCACCTACAATCTTGCACGTACACACATACTATAGACACAAGGCACCCCATCAGCCACTGACTCAAAAATACAGCTTTCAAAAGACAAAAGCCTCCACATCTACATCCCTGTCCACTGATTCCTTCCTTCACCTCCCGTAGCCGAATCAATTCCCTCTTGGTTCTTCTCAGAAATAGCCTGTTATCTTAAGGCCACTGAAAAGCAAAAACCAACAGACAAAAAGAGTTTGCTTTACACAAGTGAATCTGCGCTGTGTTGACAAGCTGTGGCTGCAGAGCAAAGCGGCTATAGCTATCTGATAAACAACACAGTGAGCAGCCACAGGGACTGGCTTTCACAAATAACCCCATGTTTTTTGGTCATTAGTTGGTTGAAAAAAAAAATTTCAACTTGTATGTGAAGAACAATTGGGTAAAGTGAATGGATGCTACTGATTAATTTTGCCACATGCTGTTCTAAAACACAAAAGTTCTAAGTAAAACATCTTGCTACTATTTTAATTGATCGATGATTTATAATGTCCTTTTTTAAATATGAGTATGTGTATAAATTGTAAGAAAATGGTGAAATATGACCATCAAAATTAATCTGAAGCCCAAGGTTACGTCTCTTTTTCCCCCAACCAATAGTTCCAAATAGAGTTGTTCTGATACCGATACCAGTGTCAGAAATACCCCTGATACTGCCTAAAATGCTGCAGCTGGCATCAATTCATACACAAGTCTATGCGCCAATCTGATACCAGGTTATTTATTGATAAACTTAAAAGTAGATGCACACACAGATAAAACAGCAGTTTTCCGGGATATCAATTCTTTTTCGTCACTCTAAAATGAACTGGCAACTATTGTTTTTGAGCAGGGTAGAAGAATTGATTTCCAGTAAACAATGTCGGCCGTGGCAATTTCTTTTACTAGAACGTCCCACTAGTAATCATCATTAATCATGTGGTTTTTATGACAGTCAAATTAGACAATAACATTCTATGGCATTCCTTCAGTGTATGTATTTGTTCGTGTTTTACAAAGGGTTTCACCTGAGCAATGCTACACAACAATGATAGCAATCATTTCACATCTATACAGGGTCAGAACTATACTGCTGTTCTTGAGGCAATGGTATTGAATACTCTGTATTGGCTGATGCTCAAGTGCAGAACATCTCTAGTTCAAAACTCAAAGATATCCAGTTAGCGCTGCAGCTAACAATTATTTTAATTGTTGATTAATCAGTCAGTTATTTTCTTTATCAACAGAAATGTCTTGTTTCGTCAATAAAATGTCAGCAAATGGTGAAAAATGTCAATCAATGTTTCCCAAAGCCTAAGGTGACTTCCTCAAATGTCTTGTTTCACCCACATCCCAAATATACTCAGTTTACTGTCATAGAGGAATAAAAAAACCCTGAAAATATTCACATTTAAGAAGCTGGAATCAGATCATTTTTCCTTTTTTTTTTTTTTTTTTTTTTTAAATTACTCAAACAGATTAATTGATTATCAAATTAGTTGGTGATTAATTTAATAGTTGACAACTAATTGAGTAATGGTTGCAGCTCTAATCACATAAGACAAAGTAGTGTTGAAAGTAGTCTGGAATTAAGTAATGTTTGCTATTTTTGCTTGAAAAATGACAAACAATAAGGCTAATTAATCATCAAAATATTTCAGTGGTGTTTTTTTTGTCTATTGACTAATTGTTCCAGTGTATATCTCTACAGGTGTATACTGTAGATCTGTGTGTAACCAGCCATCCTCGAGTTTATTCCCTCTCTTTATCCAAGGTTGTAAACAGCCATATTTTGTAAATATAATATTCAGAATTCTTCTGATGACTCACAGAAGGAAAACAAATCAGTTGGTGTTAAACTGCAATCTGTCTCCTGCTGGATTTCTTTTATGCCTGTGCCTGCATGCCAAAAATCCCACCCATCTCGTTGCTTAAGAAAATATTGGAAGAAGCTGAAAATGATGGAATAAGATCTCATTTGCACCTTGCTATTGATTTGCAACAGCAAAAACAGAGACTCAGACTTGATTTACAATTTGCTGCAGCTACGGAGACCTCCTGAGGGGGCCACCGAAGATACTGCTCCCTCATATTACCGAAAACCTGGAACAGTAATCTAATAAATGTGTCAGGCTGGCAGGAAGTTTTATTCTTTGAACTGCACCTGAAAGAAAGAATTTCTTTCTCTTTTTTGTCTTAGAAGAGTAAAAGCAGCAGTGCATGCATAATATAACCTATCCATTAACACAAGGCTTCAAAGACCCACAGGGTACACACGCCAGCGCTTTTGAACCTCCGATATTAAACAAAGGAGAGTTGTATATTGACAGAGTGCGCACACACACACACACACACACACACACACACACACACACACACACACACACACACACAGACATATTATCGCCCATAGGAACATGTAAACCCAGAAATTACACTTGCACCAAATCCCTCAAAGCATAAAGACCCACTGACATGTTGGCACATACACACACAAACCACACAGATACACACAGTTTTTGTTCACAGATTCTGTAATTACAGAAATCTTCAGGGAGTCAAAGACTAAAGCAAACTAATAAACCTGCTGTGAATAAGGAGCGGCTAAATTAATTTTGCCGAGGGGGATATGAGAAGGACAAGAAAAGGAGGGAGGATTGAAAGGATGGTAACCACTGGCTAATTTGGAAGCTACTCTCTGTACTCTCTCTGCAGCTTACAAAATGTGTTGCTGTATATCATTAAATTCCCAATTGTTTTAACCATTTTATTTATTCTGTGTTATGCTATGTCAGTATGTGACCACCACAAAGCAACATTATTTATTTGTGATATTTTTTCACCTGAAATGTCGTTGGATATGTCCTCGAATGTTTTTCTATCAAGCTCACTCACATTTGAAACCACACAGGAAACGTACTGGTTATAGTGAAACACAAACTTGTTTTGTTTTAACAAGTACTTTTTTCTTGTTATTGATGACTGGGTAGAACGTGCAGGAGGCAGGACATTGCACTGATTACACTGCGGTCACGAAGCAAGTTTGTAATTTGCTCTGCTCCTTGAATTGGTCTATTTTGGCATCAGCCCTTACCAACAGAGGTTCTCGAATGTTGTCGTTTTACTCCAGTTAGACATTTTCATTGCTGTCTTCGTGTAAATGACCCTTCTTCACCTTACAGATGTTTTTTTTTTCTGGTTTGGCACAAGCTGCATGATAGAAACGTCATCAACACACGCACTTGCTTGCTGTGAATTCTGCCAACAATGACCTACCCTATGCACACGTGGGCTCAATCGGACGTCTATTCAATGTCCAATCCAGCTGATTCAGACATTTGCGTTCACACATACAGCTCTTCTGGGTAATGTCTAGAAAATTTCATGTTTGCAGTGCATGTGTAAAAGAGGCTTGAGAGTCTCCAGCCATGCTAGCGGCTCTGTGAGGCTGAAGTTAAGACACAGTGGTGCTTTGAGCTAAATGCTAACGTCAGTATGCTAACATACTCACAGTTACAATGCTTAAATGTCAGTGCATCTTGGGTTAGCATGTTGGCATGCTAGTATTTGTGAATTAATCTAAAATACAAACTACAACGGAGGATGATGGGACTGTCATCAGTTTTGCAGGTACTGAGTCATAAACCCAAATATTGGACAAATGGAAATCGGAAATTTGAAACTACATACATACATACATACACATAGGACATTGTTAAAAGCGGCAATTATGATCCATATTTAGGTTTTTTGTTAGGCAGTGACCTCTAGTGGTTGTAGTAATTGCGATGCGAGCAAAGGAGGAAGAAGGACGACATAGGGTGGGAGTAGAGGGGGGTGAATGGGTCAAACAAAGATAGGACTTTGATTCAGGAGACTGGTGTTTGTGACCAAATATCAACATTGAGTTATTGTACCAACCTAATGTAGTATGCCACATGACCTATGCCAGATGAGATGCGTTTCCATGTTTAAAACTGTGACTGTTTATGGTCATCTACGAGCTATTTCTGTCATCCACCACTAGGGACACTAATTTAGGAAATGCTCCTATATGCTTCATATTAGAGGGAAGGAACATCCAACCTATGTGGTGGTATGGGTTGGAGGATTTGTTGGGAACTGACAATGGCGCTAGAAGAAAAGTTAGATGATCATCAATGTTACTACAGTTTATCCTGAGTGAGACATGAATGAACTAAATTATGTGGCAGTCCACCCAAAAGTTGTCCAAACTTTCACTAAAAACCTTAAATATAAACATCATGGTGGCGCCACAGAAAAACTCAGGGGGTCATAAAAGTCAGTGGGATTCATTTCCTGGAAGCCATAAATGTTTGTACAAGATTTTATCTCAGTTTTCATTGTTGTCTTCCGATAAAAGCATGCTTGACGTGGAACCTTTTACATTATCAAACTTCTGGATTACAGTTACAGTTAAATTTTCACTTTATTATATGAATGAATACACCTGGTACTGTCCCCAGCCAAACAAAGGTCGAAGTTGAAGCACAAAACACAGAGCACAAAAGCTTGTGTCAACGCCAAGGGCCATAGTACATAATCAGACTTCTTGAGAGTGACATTGTGCTGGAGGCTTTCCAGAAGAGCACTCTACCAAAGAGATCTACAGTAAAGAATAGCCCCTCATTGATTCACTCTGTGTAACAGCTCGACTGAGAGCCTGGGAAATTCACCCGTCATTAACAAAGAAAAATGAGAGGTTGCACTGAGAGAGAAGGGCGAAAAGGTTGAACAAAGAATCAAGCCTTTAAAGGACAGCAAGGCAAAACAGCTCTTGCTGTGCACAAGTTGCAAATGATATTAGAATACTGTCTGACAGATGTTTTTCTTGTAAGTGAAAAAAAGACAAGAGAGAGGGAAGGAGTTGGGTGCGTGTAACCAAAGAAAGAGACAGAAAAGCAGAAAAATCCTTCACACACCCAAATCAATAAGACTGTTGCTTTATTCAATTTTCAGTCTAAATTCAGCACAGATGTTTTGGCTGTGTCCTATTCAGTGTTTATCAGTGAATAAGGTATCATTTTCAATATCATTAGCCATTCAATGTGTCTGTATTTGTGAATGTATCTCTATACAGTATGTTAATTTACATTGTTTGTGACCACAGCCATCATATCTGTACATGACAGATGTACCAATAGGTGTACTAGGCACACAGAATAAAGTGACTGGACACAGTGAAGTGGGCATGTTGTGTATGTAAGAAACAAGCAGAATTTTTGGAGCTGAGGTTTTATAATTATTATTATGTATTGCCTGATAATTGTGATCTGTGGCACTTTTGTTGGATTACATTGGTTACCATTAATCACCAAAAGTATTCCGAGTTATTGTTTGTTGGCATTTCTATTTGGATTTATTTTAAGACAGTAAGATGGTTTGGTAAAGCCATTATACTGTAGTTTCCATTTTAGGGAATGCATCTGAAAATGATAGAAAATGAGCAAAAACCCAAATCACCTGAAATTTGTCATTTTTAAAGATGATGAGGGCACTATTTTCTGCTCTGGAGGAAAATAAAGGTTATCTGCCACCTTCTTCACTTCAGGCCAGCAACACTGAGCTCAGACATAATGAGGCTGTATTTCTTGTGTACTGCCTATGAATATGTCTCAGTTCCATTGTTGGACTGCAGTTTATCTACAAGGTGAATCAGTCTGTCTGTAACACAAACAGCTTTGGCCTAGATTACATCTCTGGACACCAGAATGTTCCTTGCTCCTGTACTATTTTATGAACTTCACATCGACACCTTACGTCAGAACTGTGCTATAGCAAATTGCCTGAGGGTACATCATGCTTCAATCTATTGGCATTTTCTGACAGTTTGAAAGCAACTTATCGAGTTAGTGCCTGACATATACCTCCCACTCCATCTTATCTCACGACAAAATGTTTACCACCTCAACTCCTGTCACACAAATGATTTTACATCTTGCCACTAAGCAGTTCAATTATTAACATTTGCAGATGACACTGCCCTTGTGGGCAGTCATTACGCATTATTAACAATAATGAGTTCTTGCTCAAGACCAGGCAGTTCACTTTACACCAGCTGAATTCTTGTGAGGGTATTCAGACAGTGATTCAATTCCTGTAGAAGCCTTGTGCTCATTTACGCCTGAAGAACAAGGGCCAGGTAAAGGTGCAGGATCACTCAACCATCTAATGTTGTTGCCATGGACTACAATGACCCCAAAGTCAAGAACATCTAACTAATCATGAAATAGGGAACCTTACTCTGTGGGTAATAGGGAGCTCAATATCACACAATTAGCATTAGTCCGGTTTAAAATCAGTGATAAAAAGTTGTACATTTGATGAATTGATTTCTTTATACTCCTGGGCATGTTATTTGCTGTAGGCTACCTACCAGTAAGGATCTGCAGAGTTTCAGATTGGATAAGGGTAAGTCAGGAACAACAGCCACTGACTTTACATGTATAGACAAGCATCTGTTGCAAGAACTCTCCTGAGGAGACCTGTGTATCAGATGAAGATTTCTCTGAACTGAAGCTTCATTGCAGAAGCTGGCATCTTTTCCACCCAATTCCCCAAAAGACTCACCATCCTACAGAATCATCTGGAAACAGCTGGTAGCTGACTAAGTATTGCACATCAAACTGCCCGTTCGCTCTGTGCTGTATGCAAGGCTCTGGTTGCCTCTGTAGATCGTCATATATGTTAAAATGTACAATAAATGCATGATTTTGTAACAAAACCTCAACTAAAAAGCATAGCCTTTAATGGAAAAGAAATTACACCGTGCAAACATTCAATTCAGTATGCTGCAAGTTGGTCAGTGATTGCAGCTGCACCAGTGTTTTTTTGGGTTTGTCTCATTGCAAGACTCCCACCCACAAGCCACCTAATCCATTCCACTGTGCAGCTTTTGTCTAAAATGGTGATCAAGAATAAAAGAGGGCAGAGCGTTTAGCCTCCTGGTGGCTTTTACCAATCTTCCGGCCACAAACCACACACTGTGACAGGCCTGAGTAGGAGGCAGGAAAACAAAAGCACCATGGGGGAGTGCTTGAGGGGGCCTATCAGAGATGGTGATTATTGGTTGCCATTAAAACGGACCAAATGCTCATCAGTATGTTTTAGGAAGCTTAAAGGTGAATGGGTGCTGAAAATGAGGCTGCAGCTCTAGAAGGCACTGACTGATGATGAACACTGCCTGCTGTTGTTAGAATATCAAAAAAACTACTTGTACCAACCTCATTTTATGGACTCTTATGCTTACCAATTTTTGCAAATTGCTTCACCTTGTAAAGAAAACAACACATTGAACACAGATGGTGTTTATGGTTATTGTTTTTGGAATGGGCAAAGGAAAGAAGTTATTATTCAGATATGTGCAACGTTTTTGGCAAACATTGTAAATGTCGAAAAACACAATACAGATAAACATAACTTTAAACAGCAATGGATAGAGCCATAAAATATATTAACGTGGCATTGAGCACAAAAAAAGTGGGATGTTGCTCATGGAAAACAGCTGACCGTAAAACAGGATGCATGTGTTTTAGAGGTTTGCTACAAATTCTGGATGAGGTTACAATACGGTTGACTCGACACAGCTTTCATCATCTGATCATTTCAGGATCGCATGTGGGTCCGAGCACTGTCAGCTCAGATTCTCTTTGACCAATCTAGTGAGTCAAACCACATGTGGACACTCACATTGTGCTTGGGATGATATAAAAGTCATGCTGTGCAGCCAAAAGTTTTTTAGACGAAGAACTTTACTTTAAATTCAAGTTGAGAACTCAAAGGTACCAAAAAAGTAACCGTCATTTTGGGGAAATATAAAAAGACACACAAGACATCTAAAATATTTCCATTTGATGAAATCGTGCAACTGTAAAACTTGACATCTTGGTTATGAATATTTCACAAAGCATTTAAGATTCATGGCTTCAGTGAAGTGTTGGAACTCATACTGTCATAAAGTAAAGAAACAGTGCTACATTTTAAGACATTTAAGGGTAAAATAAAGGGTAAAAGAGATAGAGAGGCAGAGCAGGGAAACATGACACATACACATTTAAACATACTATAGCCAAAGGAGGAGTATAATTCTGGCCCACTGAAGATGCCCACAGATACAGCGTCAGGGTTAAACACCTACTGAGTTGTAACATACTGTAGCCTCTGTTTAACTTACTGCAGGGGGGATTTTTTGATCACTCCAACCCATTATCCCTTGGTACTACATCCATATGTATACCAATGTTCAGTGCCTATGCAGGGACCAGTGTTCCCTATATGCAACAAAGTGAAAATAATGATTTGGGTGTGGTGGATTGGTGTGTAGCATATAAGCAGCAACTTCTGGGGCAAAAAAATGAAGTAAACATGAAGTGCCAAAAACTGCAGTTCCTTAAATGGCCACTTGAGGCTGGTTCCTGAAGCCACTCAGTCCCCATAGACCCCCATGTTAAAATGCCCAAATCCATAGCAGTAATAAATGTATTTACAGCCTGGTACAAAAACAGTGTTGGTCTCTATAGCTAATTTCCACCTTCATGACAACCATACAGGGGTGAATTTTTATGTAACTCACCCATTTACATTTTAGTAAGGCTGTAAGGTACGCATAATTAAGGGCAGGCCTCTTTGAGTGAGGCTATCTGCCAATAGTTATGATAAATAATAATGCATTTTATTTAAAGGCGCCTTTCAGAGCACTCAAGGACACCTTACAAGAAAAAAAACAACAAGCAGCAATGTATCCATGGATCATAAAATCAAACAATTCTGTAATATACAATAAAATCCTCAGAAGGTAATCATCAGTGCAGGTCACCATATGTGTCTCCATTAAATCACACCGAATATTCCAGCTTGAAAAGGTGTGCTTTCAGACAGGATTTGAAGGTGGAAAGGGAGTCAATATTGTGAATATCGTGGATGAGAGAGTTCCAGAGGCAGGGGTTAGAACGGCTGAAAGCTCTAGAACCCATGGTAGACAAGCGGGCAGATGGTGGTGTGAGTTGGATTGCAGAAGAGGATCTAAGAGTGCGGGAGGGTGTGTAGATATTGTCCTGGGCTTCTCAGTCAGATCCACCCCTTACTCCAAAATGAAGATCCGGATGAAGACTTGCATTTTACTGAACATAAAATAAATTTGAAGTTTCTGCAACCTTAATCAACCCACGCCGTACCTTAACGATACCACTGCCTCTTCCTAACCTTAATACCATATATATCAAAAACCCCATATAGTGATTATGGTTACCATGCTGACCATAGTTACAGTGATTAACCACTTACATGGATCAAAAGCTTGGAACAGAATCATTTCTACACAAATGTTGTGAATATAATTCACTTACAGCTGTCAAGTAGTCCACTTACTGTGACAGGAAAAAAAGAGTAATTTTCTCTGAATGAAAAAAGTCGCATGAATCTTATGAGAGACTGTCAAGGATGAGCAAATAAGATGCAGCAGCAAAACTTGGTCTTTTTTAGGTTATCTTGTGTTGTCTATTCATATAACAAGAAATGGTCATGGCTGCTAGTTATGGACACAGAAATCAAAAGCGCAAAGGGAAAGCATCTGTGGCTGAAGTCCTCATCAAATGAATTAATAATGCCTGGTTATGTAATGCCCCATAATTAAAAAACAAAACAGCTGTACTATATTTTCAAGCAGTTAAGTTCATAGTAAAGCTGTCCATTTCATGACTTTATATTCATAAAATTAACATGTCAATGAGATGTCAATCATCTGCATGAGAAATAAAAATAAAGGGGTAAAACAGTTATCACCTGCTTATAGTGATCAATTTAACCCGGACAGATGTGATCCCTAAAAGTGGTTCCCACTGTAGTATTTACCATGTGCTGATACTGATATTGCACATGGCATAAATTTCTAAAACATTGTCATTGGTGGTAAAACAAACCATCACTGAATGTAACACAGGGTTTTGCAGAGAGTCTGTTATCAACTTTCTAGTCTGGCGATAAGGTTGGCTCCTTCATTAGAGGTCCTTTACCAAATCTGATATTTTATTTACCATATTCCATTTTCTTTTCTCTCATCCCCTTTTGATTACCTTGGTGACACACCGTCAGTACAGCGCGACAGTAGAGAAACCAATTAATAACAGCACAGGGACTCAAGTCTTTGACATTACTCACTTTTGCTTCCATTCAGACTAATGAGCCAAAGAACAAGTCGTATCAGGGATTTACCTTAAATTCATTCATCCAAGGATCAGAGTCAGTAACAAAGTGCTGACTGTATAAGTAAATACCTACAGAATGACAAACATCGTGTGAGAAGTATCAACAGGATGCATGATAACTGCATTAAAGTGCTTCTGCCCTTAATAAAAAATGTTTCATTAGCTATAATTCGGCAAACGTCTGTTTTCTTGGAGTCACTGGAGAGCACATTTATGAAATGTTGACAAAGTCTAATATCTATATCTGTACTGTACAAGCAATATCTCTAAAAGTTTGTGTTCGGCCCCCTGCATGTTAGTTCGTGTAGTCGCTCCTTAAATAGTTTAGTTTCAGTTCTACCTCTTAAATGGTGGTTAAATGATAATTAAACTAATTGAAAAGTGCAGTAATTAATGATGGTGTTTTCTGCTACCAAGGAATCCATTAATTAAAACAGTATTGCAGTGTCGTAGCTCCTCTGTTGATTAAGTTAAAGTTTTTTCCTGGTGGCATTTGTGCCTTTGTCTATTGGTACTCATGTCACATGCAAGTATAATTACACATGCAGTTAGACATGCAATTACTGTCTCCCTGTATTTATTCCAAAAGAATAGAGGGGTTTATAGTTTGGATCTCTACACATGTGTTTTAAGCTGCAAAATGATCAGCATCACCAGCTGGCATTATGTGGAATAACTTCAGAGTAAATTGTATTAGGTGATTGTTTAAGGCACTTGCTTCCAAACTGCAACAGCTAGATCTTCAGTTTCTGTCTAGCTTACAGGATCACTGTAAATATACACTAAAGCTGAAATCCAGAGAGTGATTGTGTTTGGCAATAGATGATGTTTAAGACAGTGAAAACACTTGACAGCTGCCAAAACTTCCATTCATGTGTAGCTCGTTCAGCACCAACACGGCACAGAAGACCAGAGTTTAATATTTTTACACAATTTTACCTCGCTGCCTCCCTCAGTGACCCTCTGCTTGAAATTTAATTTTACCTAATAGCCCACAGCAGGTTCTGTCCAGTGTATAATGATTTTTTGTTATCTGTTTATTGCAATAATGTTGTCAAAGGAGTTTAAAAGTTTTCTCCCAAAAGGCTCTACCCTGCTAGATTAAAAATGTGGTGACGTCAACTAACTAACAAACCAAAAGCAGAACCCATGCAGACCAAGACTTTAGACATAAAATTAATTATGAATAAGATAAAAAAAATATATATATATGTAATGATAATGAAAACATCTACTGCCCTTCACATCAAAATTTAATGTTGCCGAAATACCTGATCAATCATTCAGGGAGATCTGGGAAGTCCAGCTCTCGACAGGGTCCCACATCTTGCAAAATTTTCTCTTTCATTATAAACCTGATTCTTCCCAGTTTGACACAATTAATGATTCCCTTATCCATTGAGTGTGAAGCAGGTTTTTGAGATTACCATTTGGGCAATACCAAGCGTCTGGCTGGTAGGGTGCTGAAGGCTGTAAAGGCTGCCTCGAGGGTAGAGAGTGGTGCTGTGGGTGGATGCAATCATAGCATTAGATTCAATAGACTTTCCAGTAACCTTTGATGGATGATCTACAGATTCCCCAGTGGGACTGGAAAGCGGACAAGACCAGAACATGTGTACAACTTTTGTGTCCTTGACAGTGACTCGCAATAATCCACCAAGACAAGGACACCTCATTACATGTCAGTTTCTGAATGTATTCATTGTGAAAAATGTGTCAAATACCGACACAATAGAACAATAAACAGTCAGTCAAGTTGTAATGTCAGTCATGGCACATTTATTATTTGCTTTTTCTGCGCTAGTGTGCAACCTTATTGCCAGAATAAATGTTGGCACTGTATGTTTCTGCAAATCATGGATAAAATACATTATTATGTAGTGGATACATTAGCTCCTTTTACACTGCCAGATTTTCCGAGAATGTTGGGCCATTTTGCCGGCAAACTGCGAGCGTTTAGACACACGGAGCCGGATTGGTGAGTTGATCCGAGGTGCCCAATTTTCCGCCTTGTAGGGTAGTCATATTGGCGGAACCCTTTTAGTTTAAACAGACCAAGGCGGCCTTCCGCAACGGGAGGGGCTGTTGAAGACTTGTGGGAGGAGCTGTTGATGACACCGCATGTGCAAGCCACTGGTGGTGGATAAACATGAAACAGCTGATAGCAGGAATTAGCGAGCAGCTAGTAGCAAGAGGGAAACACAAACAGACACTGTAAAGATGAGCAACTGGGGAGACAAGGCATTGCGCGCCCTCCTTGCCCTCGCAAACGAAGTGGCCATTAACCGTCAGATGACAGAAACAGTGAACAACGGGCCGACTTATGAGAGTATTGCTGAAGGACTGACTGGCCGGGGCTTCACTCCCACGTCACTGGTTACGTCACATGCTGAGCTAAACGTTTTGTTACTTGCTCACGCCCCCCATTGCCCCGAAAAAGACACCTTCTGTATAAACAAAAGTAGGTAGACGGCATTTTGCCGCACTCCCCGATTTTGTTTTTATACTGCCAATGCTGAAAGAAGACTGATTGGGCTGTCCTGCAAATTTGCACCATTCCTATCTAAAAGGGCTATTGAAAATTAGTTTCAACAATGCTGTGGTTAAGGTTTAAGTACAAAAATGTTTTAGCTTATAATATCCAGTTTTGGTGGCACTATCTTGGCTGGAAACACATGGATGTTTTTGTTAAAAAAAAAAGTGACACTATCCCAGCAAGAATTGCAGCAATGTTTTGGTAAAAAACAAAACAACCACTTTTCATGGAACTATCCGACAGGAAGTGCAGCAATCTATCATTTAAAAAACAACCACTTTTGGTGGCACAATCCATGAAACACTGTGGAAACACTGTGGAAACACGGTGACATTTTGTGGCTACAAAGGCACTGAAAGATGCAGTGACGACTCACTAAAAAACAACTAGTTTTGTCGTTTGTTGGTTTCAAACAGTTGTCTGCAGTGGTCTGCAGCTTGGCGGGTGTGTCGCCTAGGTGCCAGGCCATCCCCTCCACCTCCTGATGACAAAGTGAGCTCATATACTACGTCACTTTAGAAACGTTGATCCATGATAATGTATTTGTGGTTTGCAGAAACTTACGATTCCAACATTTTCCTCTGTGTGTGTGTGTGTGTGTGTGTGTGTGTGTGTGTGTGTGTGTGTGTGTGTGTTCAGAATGGACTCAATCTTGACCAAAGAGGTTGGGGAAACTGGTGAGACATCTTCCCAGTAGGAATGGAGTGCTCTGCTACACCACCCATTAACTTCCCAAATAGCCTATTTGCTATCGCAGACTGTCCTACACAAAGCAAAGTATCTACACACAAAAGAGTAAATTCTTGTCTGGTGAAAGGAGATACTAAGGATTACCAGGCTTCAGGCAGGATTTCTCTGGATATTCCTGTGACAGATTTCAGCGTGGGAAGCCAAACACGTCTCCCTGACAAAGGAACATCACTGTTGGTTAAAGAAGATACTGTGGATTACAACGTTTCAATTATCGCTCCTCTGCTGCTGTATTATTCAAGAGACAAACTGAGAACACTTTGATGCATTCAAGGAGGAGGCATGTTTCTTCCACGCCACCAGCTCTGTAACCTTTAAAACTGAACACGAGCACAACCATCTAAACATACAACAATGTGCAGTGAAGCGGCTCCTCTCTAACACAATTACTGACTTCACTAACTCTGCCGAAGGGAAAAGTGAAACACTATTTCACTGCCGTAAGGACAGAGAACAGACACACACCCCCACCTGAGACATCCACCTCCTCAATTACCCACTGCTGATTCTACAAAGCCTCAGCCATTCGAGACCTCATTTGACTTTATTACAGCGGCCACCAGAGAGATGGTGCCATTAATCAAATAGAAGAGGGAAAGAGTGAGCAGCCACCCAGGAAAGCAAAGAAATGAACTGAAATGGCTCCTACAGTTTCTCTGTTCTGCTTCTACCTGCGAGAGAGAAAGAGCGAGTGACCCAGCATCCATCATGCCTCGAATGAAGCACCCACTGTATCAAAAGGCAGCGCTGCATTGTCTTTCAAGGTAAAGGAGCTGTGGTTTATAGCGAGGCTCGTTCAATATAAAGTCAGTTAGAGGCAGATAAGCTGTAATTAGGGGCATTCATACTTCATTGATGTGTCTCATTTTTCAGTTTGTGGTTAATATTGCATTTCCCTCTAAAGCCGTTTCATCTGCCAGAGCAGGAGCTGTCGAAACTAACATCTGGAGATGTCTTTTCAAATCAAGCCAGATGAGGAGTGTTGAAAAGAAGTCAATATTCAAAGACAGGGCAAATCAAACAGGCGTGACAAATTTCATTACATGTGTTGTCTCTCCTCTCCTTTGTTTATAGCCTCACACAGCAGGTGAAAGAGAAGAAAGAAGAGCCTTTTTCCCTCTTTCTGATGGGAAGCAAATGACACCTCAGGCAATTAGCATCGTAACAATGGCAGCCAATCTCTCTAATGCTTTGTTTGCCATCAATGCTGCTGAGTCCTCTAATTCGTTTTGGGGGAAAATCAATGCTATTTGCCAAAATAGCTGTCTCCAAATGTTTAAACAGGCTGGGCTTAGTGCAGGAGCAGTGTGTTCTGTGGATTCCCAACTCTGAGGTTTAAGTTCACTGTAACCTGATAAAACGGTTAATCCTCAACAGCATTCCTGAATTTGTTAATTCAGTGCAGGATGCCTCGTCCGTCAAGTTGATTGATCGCTCCAATTGAATCGACAATGACAGAAAAATTGTTTTCCTAACAGATGGCTCGACTCGGAGAGAGAGTGAGCCGTGATCAATTGCTGCCTGCAAGAGAAGGAAACTGAGTTTTGCTCAGAGATATGAGACACAGGGGTATCAATACTGGATGAGCTCTCTTCCTGACAACAAACACTCTTTTCTCACCAATGCAGCGGCACAAGAAAAACCTGTTTGCCATTTGCTGTGAATGGGTCCGCAGAGGTTATCCTTCCCGCTTCAGGATCCTGCTCACAACCAGGATGAACACAACCATCCGGACATGTTCAGACTGACAATAGGGCTGTGTGGAATAATGAAATACCATCATTCACTTCAATGAGACAACTATACTGGTTCAGCGGGGGTGCCAGTGCAGGGTCACCCAGGAAAAAAGTTGGATCTTTGTCACTTTACAGTATGATAGGAGCCCTAAATGGCTGTAGATGCAGCTGTTGTGTTTCTACTACACTGGCGTCTGTCAGGGCTGGATTATCAACTGGGCAAAGTGGACAACTGCTCCAGACAACCTGATCTCACAGAAATACGTGAAATGACCACGACCTCTTAACACCGCATTCCGTGGTGGCAGCACGTAATGGGTTGAAATTACGTGCTGCCACCACGAAAACAA